>NC_138222.1:2037252-2637252 GCF_964197995.2 Scardinius erythrophthalmus
AATGAAAGGAATGTACTATATTTCAGTTTTTTATTTCATATTTTGTATTTTTAGGGGATTTTATGGTACTACATTATATTTACGCATAAGTTATAATCCATTCATTCACTTTTTGAGCATAGACCTCAAAATTATATTTACAGCTTAAACTGTGGTAAATCTTGAACGCTGTAGAGCGACAGACTGAAGTTTGATCTCTTTTCAAAGACGACACTTGGCAGATTATTGCTGAAGTGAAAAAACGTTAACTTAAAAAAAGTAACTTAAGTTTACTGTTATGAAAAATGCACAAAAATACTATTTTCAATTTTTATATGAAATCTATATTTTCAAAAACACGTTTTACTCTAAAACTGTGAGAAAACCAAAGCCATAAATCTAAACAAGATCTGCTCCAAAGTTGAGGTTGACATCTCAGTAAATGAGCTTTCAGTGAGATGTAGTTCGGCTGCAGTACCAAACGTTTCCACTAGAGGAAACTCATCTCTCGTTCATTTCCAGTGCGCTGGTGTTTGACCGTGAGGAGCACAAGTGTGACTATTGTTTACAGGACCATTAAACCTGTTTGAATCTTGTCCATTATTTTGTTTGTGTTCACACAGCAAGTGCCAAAACCTTTACCAAGTTTCAAACCATTCAGATGAAGTAAAAAATAAAATAAAAATAAAAAAGTTTAATTATTCGGTCATCAAAAATGACTGAAGAGCACCAGAGGGTTTAGTTCTCAATTATAAATACCAAATGATTCACAATTGTAAGAAGCACTTCATGGTATTTGCTATTCAAAGAAAGCAGGCATTTCCTATCACTTCAAGAGTGTAAACGCCAATGATTAACGACCAGCGTAAAGAACAGAAGACGTTTACAGTGGAACGCACAATAAAAACCCATCCGCTAGTTTCACGGCTTAACTGGTTTCTCTATAAAAGGAAACAAACATTTCAAGAGAGCAATGACCACAACTGCACGTCTCACTGCAGATCATCAAGCTCAGTTAGTGTGTTAAAGTTGTGTTTCCTGATTGATCAGATCCACTGACCTGAACCCGGCCAGACCTCAGCACAGCGAACATGCACTGCGACGTGTTGAAGGCGTGTCTCCAGTTGTGATAAACCACGTTCTTCCTGTAGTTCTTCTTCACGCTCAAGATCCACTGGCACAGACTCTGGAACCGGTTAACAACACCTTTACTTCTAAAGCTATAAAGATTAGACTGAAAGACATGTGCTCCAACACAACAAAATATGATATATACAGTCAAACCAAAATTTATTCAGACACCTTTCTCACATTCTCACAGTTTATTCACTATAGTTTAGATTATGGTGATAAAATATGATAATAACTTGATATTTGACTGGTTTTGTCCGTCCTTCTGTTAGACTGTCTCACACATGAATTATGTTGAATATCTGTCAGCTGTTAAATTTAACTACACAATTAGATAATACCAGTTTAGCTCAACCAATCACCAAGCAATGCTTCATTCTGTTCAGTGTGTGTGTAAAAAGAGCATTAGCAATTAAAGAAAACACACTTCAGCAAAACATGATCAGCTCAAAGTGTCCCAATCATTTTGGGTCCCAAATGTGTATAAATGTCACTGGTAGTCGCTGTATGAAGAATGTTTTGGTAGAATATGTCTCAGTTTACTTTATTTTGCATAAATGAACTATAGTGTCCTGCACACACTAGTAAAGAAATATAAAAAATTATATCTGGTGTCTGAATAATAATACAATAAAAAGCTCCAGGCATATTTTACCAATTCCAAACCACATTAATCTTAATAACTACTATTAATTTTGTTTTTAATCATTTATAAGTGATGTATAATTGTTCAGGAAGGCTGGAAATGTTACAGATAAAATAAGCCAAAAAAGAGATTTAACTCAGACTGAAAAGTCAAAAATTATTAAATGCCCACTTATAAATGATTAAATACAAAATTGATAGTAGTTATTAAGATGAATGTGGTTTGGAATTGGTAAAATATGATCAGAAAATCCATGTGTCTAATAATTCTGCACACACACAATTGGGTGTTTTCGCTCAGCTATTGGTGGCAAAAGCTTATATATTCAGATTATACAGTAGTCAACATTTGAAGTGGATTAAAAGAGTTCATCAAAGATGTCCTGAGACAAGAACGGGTATTGTTCAGAATTCATGTTTAACTTTGATGAAAGGTTTTGATCCACTTCAAATGTAGACTACTGTATTGATATCATCAAACACACACAAACCTTTTTATGCACTGTGTATCAGCTAGATTTATATTTAGATTATAAAAAAAATATGTTGCATAGTCCACCCAAAAATAAAAATCCAATCATTTACTCGTTCCAAACCTGTATGAGGTTTTCATTTTCATCTTCGGGTGGACTGTCCCTTTAACTGTGGAAGATCCTGCTGTTGCCAGAGCTCGTTTGTGAAGTGATGTGATTGTAAAAGTCCTGATTGCATTTTAACAAGAGCTTGCTTAGGTGTGATGGGTTCAGCCGCGGATACAAGCCATTTAAGGTGTTTTTAAGCATTACGAGGAGCGTTTAGCCGTCCTAAAGCACAGCTGTCATTACACGTACCTGGCTACGATTCATCAAATAAACAGTAATAGTAATGTAATGAGGTCACAGTTGTGTGTTAATTTTTTATTTTCTGAATAAACGCACCATGTTGCCAAGTGTTCTTCTTGTTCTGAAGTTGCTACGGTGTTTATAGACGCGAAAACAGACAAAACTATTTTTTTTTACTTTTTTAACCTTTAAAGAGAGATCGACTGCAAGTTATAATGTTAATCAGAGGTATATGCTTTTGTTCACATTATTTCAACTTATTTTTAAAACAATCGTGAATTCGTGGAGAAAAACTACATTACCCATGATGCCGTACAGAATATTCCACCAATCAGAAAGTCACAGCAAGGAAATCAAGGAAAAAGAGCTCTTTAGTTCGCAATGCCTCATGGGATTGTAGTTCTTTCCCTCACTCGACTTTTAAGTTCACAGTCTTTGTAGTTTTCTCAGGTTTTTGAATACTTAATGCTGCGATTCACCTCTGGTTGGCTTGGTTCATGGCTTATATCACTTTAACAAAAATATCATAAATTAATGGAACAAATACTAATATTCAGATCCCTATCACTGCAAAAAAATATATTCTTGCTTAGTATTTTTGTCTTGTTTCCAGTCCAAATATCTAAAAATTCTTAAATCAAGATGCATTTACTAGATGAGTAAAATGCCATTAGATATTATGTCTTGTTTTCTGGGAAAGAAAATCAAAATGAAGTGAGTTTTTCCATAAAACAAGTTAAAAACAACATAAACAAAACCAAGACAAAACCAGTAAGAAAAGAACTTTTTGCAGTGTAGAAATCATTTACTCTATTCATCTGCTTTTCATCCATTGTATCAAATGGTATGATCAGTTATAGAACGCCTCCCCACATCAAACCATAAAAATATGAAAAATGATTATTTTTCTGACGGGTACCTTGTACTTCATCTGGAAGTTCTGCACGAGCTTGAGGTCCACGAACATGCGTATGGTGGCTTGAGTCGTGTCGGCGTCCGACAGGTCGAAGTCACTGAAGCTGAAGTCCATCAGTCTGAGAGACTGAGCCGAGGGGATCGTGGCGGCCTGTGGGTTCAGGACATTATTACACATCATCTCATGAATCACACACACACACACACACACACACACACACACACACACACACACACACACACACACACACACACACACACACACACACACACACACACACACACACACACACACACACAACCAAACTGCAAGCGGGGAGATCACTGTCTGACAGGCATTAATAATCAATGATCTGCCATCCGCACAGTTTGCAGTGCTCAGGATATGTCTCGTCTTGCTGAAAACCATAACCATCGCATAATGCAGAGTCCATAAATCATGTCTCTCTGTTGATTCAGGTGCAAACAGCCTGCAGAGATAACATAACGTCATATAGCTTCATCTAAACATGATCATCTACAGTTCAGGTATGAATAGCCACATGCTATCTGCAGGTCTCAGAACTTGCAATTTAATACTTTTCCGAAACATTTTAAGATCTGCACATCGCTTCAATGCGCAGTCATAAAATCCCTCAGCAATTGAGCCTTTTCACATTTCTGTGCATTAAAGCAATGAGCCAAATAGACAAAAATGCACAAAAAAAGGATGCATTCTCTAATAATGAAAAAGAAAGACTCTAAATGCGAGATAAAGCCAGTGCTTTACTGAGAAATGCCAAAGGTTTCGGTCACACGACCTTCCTCAAAGCCTGCGGGCATTTGCCATTTCTCAGGAAAGCACTGGCTTTAATCTCGCATTTAGAGTCTTTCTTTGTCATTATTAGAGATTGCATGCTTTTTTGGTCTATTTGGATCTTTTCACTCTATGGCTACTTTTCAAGCGTTTAAGCTTCCCAAAAACGCACGCTGCAATTTACCATCACGCATATCATGCACTCTGCCAAGAAATAAATATATATATGAATGCGCTGTTGCATCTTTAATAACTTCTGAGGCTTAGTTTGCGGTGTGCTTATGAGCCGTTTGCTCGGTTACACTCACTGTGTCCGAGACTCGGGATCTATTGAAGAGAACTTGTGCGACGCAGAAACTCTTACAAAGCAGAAACATTTGTGAATGCGATCTCACTGTCGTGGGAAATCAACGCGAGCTGTCGTGTTTAATTGAGGCGTCTTATCTAGTTTCCTTCTACAATTAAAACTAACGGATGGTAACATTGTCTTCTATGATGATCAACATGCACAACTCTGTTAAAATCTCAGAAAATGTGATTTAGTTGCAAGACCCTTAAATGCTTAAAAGACAAATAAAGATATTTTCTTCCAGAAGAATAAATTCTGAACTGCTGAAACGAGTCGCCAGTTATTTCAGTCTCACTTCCTGTTACAATCCAATGTAGCTAATTTGAATAATTCCAGGCTATGGTCTTGATTGGCTGAACAGCGTCTCTTAGCTCCGCCCTCACACACTGTAGTTTATCTGAGACTGGAGGAGTTTGGTTCGTGTTGTTCGTGTCGAGAAGACGCTGTTTTCAGAGATTGATACGGTAAAACTCACGCCATCGTTACTGTTCGAATCACTGTGATCAAGAGCTGAGATTCAGATATGATAATGAGCGTTTGCTTTCTGACCAATCAGAGCAGAGCAGCTCTCAGAGAGGCGGGGTTTAGAGAGACTAAATCCTTTATCAATCAGTTTCAGACACTGAGAGAAAAGAGCTGATGCTGTAATGGAGATTATGAGAAAATTAAAGTGTTTTTGACCTTGGATGAATGTAAATGTATTGTAGGAGACTTCAAAACACAATCTAAGACACTATAAGACTTTGTAAGGATCTGGGGACACCAAATAAAAAGGGGTTTACATCCTATTCCATCATCCTCAAAATGAAGCATATCTTCAGCTGTTTTTACATGCTTTATGAATTACACAAATAGTGCTAAATCTGCATGCTGACCTTCGCTTCATAAGACTAATTGGTTTAATTAACTCTCAATTAAAGCAGAAATTCTGCCTCTGTCTGATTTTAATTGCCTGATTATTCTCAGTCGTAATCAGAGCAGGTTTTCCATACGCTGTGTCCAAGCGACCGGTGGAGATCCCCACAGGGAGTCTGAAGCTGTAGGAAACTCCTGTTTTCTCCACAAACACAGAGTAGAATAAGACACAATAACAGCAGTACGCCCCCAAATACCGTGCGTTACTGCAATTCTATCATGGATATTTATTAAAACGTTATTTTACTAAGTGCCATCCTTCCTCAAAATAAATAATCCCTAAAGAGAATATTGATAAACAATTTGCTATCGGATATGGACAGGTGCTTCACATCACATATGTGATTCTATTGTATTGTAAAATTAAAATAACCCACAGTTGGAAAGGTGCTATACCAACCCATCATTGGGATCCTTACTGGGTTATTTTTAACCCAACATTATTAAGGGACTAGTAGAATGTGTTTATGGGCTATTTTACACTGGCATTGAACATGGGTTGTTTGTGTCGTGAACAGACAGGGAAAGTAATGCTTGATTTGGCTTGATTTGGCACATTTCAATATGATATAATGATGAATTGCAATTTACCGCAGATACCTGGAGCGCCCGCGTCTCTTCTTCTTCAGCCGACGCGTGATAAGAGAGAACCTGCAGAAACACACACACACACACACACACACACACACACACACGTATGGGATGTTAATGGGTTAATGGGCAGAGAATATGTTCACATATGTTCTGTTACTGTCACTGTAAAGCTGCTTTGAAGCAATCTATGTTGTTAAAAGCGCTATATAAATGAAGGAGACTTGACTTGACTTGACAATGCAATTCTACAGAATGTCTCCAATAAAGTTGTGCCGTTTAATTAATCTCCAGTGTAATTGACTGACTGGAAGTCATCGACCACATTCTTATGGCATCTCTCATTATTCGACTCATTATTTGATCGGACTGACAAAAAAAGTGTGTTTTTCTTCAGTTTTTCAGTTACTAGTATCTGATTTCCAAGTATGAAATTGTTGACACAATGTACAGTATTTGCTCTGGCTTTTTTTTTAAATGTCTTTGTTCAGTTGTTGTGCTTGTTGTCGTCGTCTGCTGCAGGACGTGCTGATTGGTCAGTGTGGTATTAGTCCCGCCCCTCCTCCACTGTGATTGGCGGCTGTGCAAAAAGTGCTGAAGTGATGAACTTTTACCCAACGTTGAAAACTGTTCCACAAAACTCAAATGATTTTGTCTCATTATGACAGCGGAAACGACTTAAAATACTCCGTCATCCCGGTTTCCTTTCCGTGAAGTTTGCGGAGCTTGTCACAAAAATGTATCAAAACTCGATATTGCACGATATAGAAAAAGATTATTTACTCATTAAATAATGCGATATTCGATATGTGATACGATAATGCTTAAAGCGTGTAAAATAAACTTAAATTATCTTTAAAATTATATAACCTACATACGTGTTTCACATTCTTTTAGTGACGAGAAAACATCCCTTCAACTTGTGAAAGTGAACATCAGTGTTTTACTGTCGCGTAAGAAGTGTTATTTTAACATCAGAGTAAACCTCAGGGGTTCAGGTTATCCTACATTAGGGTTATTTAACAACACAAACTGAATAATCAAATGTAAAAATAAAACACTGCTTAGTTTTCACTGTATGAATTAAATACTGATTCTTATTAAAGCTACAAAAGTGATTCAGCCGAGAGTGAGTGATTTTCTCTTCGTCTTTTGCTCATGACAAGCCGTTGTGATATGCATATCACGATATATACATCTGTGATATTTCGATCATTTCTATATATTGTGCAGCCCTATAGGCTACTACCAAGCTCTTGTGAGACATCTGAAATCTTGTTTTGGGTTGGTGCATAGATCATATCTTCTACTTCTGCTCTTTTCCCAGTTGTGGTGGCTAGCAAACCTCATTGCATTACCACAAGCGCCCCCTTCAGGACTGGAGAGTGGATCGCCTGTGACTGACTGTATGCATGTACCGTTACACCCTTGATATCTAAAGTGTTTGGTATGTTTCAGTCCTGAACCGTAGGAGACAGACTGAGCGCTTCTGACTCTGACAGCTCCCGTACGCCGGGATTAAAGAACATGGAGGAGTGGGAGCATCATCCACGAGTGTGTAGCAGCAGATTACAAAACATTTCATATACTTTAAGTTCAATCTGCTATATTTAACTTCCAGAACTCAAATGCCTTCCATTTATTAAAAAATAAGCTGGAAAACTAACTTATTTAGATCTTTTGTAAGGTCACAAGGACACATTTCTCAATAGTTCAAAACTCTTCACACAGTTCTCATAACCTCATAACCCACTTTCAGCTCGGCACTGCCTAAATCTCACATACAAAATACACTTAAACTACCAAAACACATCAATCATGTCTCAAATTATAAACTAGGAAAGGTTTCACCCAACAAACACACTTTGTCATTCATTAAACACTAACAACAGGCAGAATTATACAATGATTTCTTTAGTAAAATATCAGTTTATGTAACTTGAACAATGTTTTCAATACAGCACAAAATGATCTAATTGTTTTGATGGTATTTCATGTTTTAGATTCAGAATATATTTCAATATGGTATTACTGTAGAAATGTAGCAAACTGCTGCTTTATTCAGTTTTTATTATGTTTTGTACTTAAAATTGACATCTTCACCCTTTATTCAAATATTATGAAATATTTGTTAAAGATTTTGTAAGCATATTGTGGAGCTGTGCTTGGAGGCAATTTGTGATAACTCAATGAACCATGACAAATTGTGCAACTAATTATGAACATGTGCTGCAAAAACAAGAGAGAACCAATGAAATATTAATAACTGATTATCTTGTAGTCAATGCTTGCTTTTTCCTGTCAGCTTTCGTTTTTTTTTCCATTCATTTCTTTTTTTGCATATTTTTGCAAGTGTAGTTTGACTTTTTTCGCCAAATAAGTTTGTACTATATATATATATATATATATATATATATATATACCTTAAACAAGTTTAGTGTTTTGTTCTTCCCTCATATTTAAAATATTTTCCTCATATTTGATGGTTTAATCAAACTCGTAGGGTCATTAAATACAAATATCGCCTCCGGACATCACTTTTGGCCACTACTGTATATGTTTGTGTCTGACTGAGAAAAGAATTCATGTCATTTGCATTGAATACATTTTGTGCCAAAACAATGCTAAATGATTCACAGTTTAGCTCACATGTAGATTTCTGATGTGCTCAATGTGTAAAGAGTTTAAGTGATCTAAGCATTGAGAAATTGTATTGTAAAAACCACCAACAAATTAAGGACATCCTATTTGTTGTTCAGCAACTTTGCGGCCCAGTCACAATAAAATATGAAGTTTTTTTGTATAAAAAAACAAAAAAACAAAAAAACATGATAGTGCATTTTTTTTCTAGCAATTGCGAGTTATAAAGTCTGAATTGCGGGATATAAACTTGCAATTCTGAGAAATAAAATCAGATAAAATTGCTTTTTTTTTTTTATGGCAGAAACATGGAATAAAATGAGTTAAATGTATAAAATCAGACTCACCTCAAGTGTGACCTCTTGCTTGGCCATGGCTCTTTCCACGGCTTCGTACATCTGTGTGTTCTGGATGCCCAATCCACAAAAGATCGCGAAGGCCTCGAGAAACTGCTCATCGTTCCTATTAAAGGCTTTGACTTCTCCTGAAGCGTCGTCCATCTTATTGACCAACTGGCAGACACCTGCATTCAGAGGCCAAAACACGTATGTGAATATTTAGCATAAAAGAAATATATTTTTGCATATATATTGTTGTTTTTGACTTGCTGTATAAGAACACAAAAGGGGATTTTCTAAATTATAAACTTGAAATATGGCGAATATGGGCTGCTTTTGAGATACTTTCATGGTTATTTTGTAATTTTATACAGGTCTCCGTTTACTTTTATTACATGTAAAAAGGTGCCAGCACTTTCTTTATAAATTCACTTTTTGTGATGCATGAAAGAAAGAAGTTCAGACAGGTTTGGAATAAATGAGGCCGAATAAATGATCATCTTAATGTTCCACTATTCTTTAAGGCTGAGATCATTAGTGGTTTATCAGCTGTCAGCAACTTAATTAACCTCTATTGTAAGTCTAGATGAAAGGAGATAAAGCAATCAATTAAATAAAGATTTATTTTCATCACGATTGGCTCAATGAGACTATACAAAATAAGACATAAACCCTTAAGAAGATGACATGCTAAATTATTCTAACCAATTCAGACTTTAATTTTTATACGGTTTATAATGCGCTTGAATTCGACCAGCATCACAATGGTGATCATTGTTTAGAAACTTAATGACGTCGGTTAAAAATGCATGAGAAATGGTGCGGACTGAAAGCCAATTATAAACTATGTTTTTATGCATTCAGAAGGAAATATGAGTGGTGTATAAGGTGCAAATACAAAAAAAAAAAACACCATCAGATGATATTCTGGTCCATGTAAATCTATGAGATTTTGTTTTCACTAATTTTCTTTTCTTCTATGCTTTCATCTAGTTGCACAATTTGAGGTGTCATTTAGTGGTGTGGGATGATTAAGCGTCATATGAGCAATCGTAATATCAATGTTTGTTTTAGTAGCACCACTAATAAATGCTTTTGATCATGTTAGGAACGTCTCGGTTACGGATGTAACCCTCGTTCCCTGAGTAGGGAACGGAGACGTTACGTCGGATGACGACGATTGGGGTTTCGCTTAGAAAGCCTCTCACCTTCGAGTATATAAAACGAGCCAATGGCAATGAAATGCCATGGGTCTGCGGAATTTGCATAGCGTATCTCCGCCCACCGCAGGGGGTATATAAGGAAGTACGCGGAAGTACAGCGGAAGTGGCAGGAAGACGTAACGTCTCCGTTCCCTACTCAGGGAACGAGGGTTACATCCGTAACCGAGACGTTCCCTTTCGTGGTCACTCCGAGTTACGTCGGATGACGACGATTGGGGTTCCAGTCTAATCACGCCACCTCGGCTGTCATCCAGTGCCCTGCGTAAGTCTGAGCTCCCTGTTGTGAGAATAGCACGAACGAAGGAGTCCTACTTAACACAGGAATACCAAGGTACACTGGGAAGCATATCTCAGGAGAAATATGCAATTATGCCCAACCATTAAGGGGGGGACTTGAGAGACACATATGACCCAGAGGGATGCATATGGGGTATCACTGAGGTGTCCAGCCGCAGGTGGAATATTTAAACCCCAGGGGTGGCAAGGTGGCTTGCCAAGGGAAAGACACACGCTCAAAAGAGACTTACAGTGGAATACACATGTGGGGGTCGCCCAAAGGGGGGACCATGCACATGGAGGCACCTAGTCAAGCGCAAGAGCTGTGTTATGGCAGATTGGCATAACTCAGGCGTTGACGTAACCAGTGCTGGAGGAACTCAGAGCTTATCAGACTCACCTGAGAAGATGATCGCACGTATCCCGTCCGTGGAGAGGAATGGCGAGCAAGCGAAGACACCTGAGCAGAATCTAGTACCGGCTGGTTGAAGCGAGTACATGAGAAGAAACTGGCTCTACTCGGAGATTATAGAATCTCTCGAATGTGTTGGGTGTCGCCCAGCCTGCAGCTCTACAAATGTCTGTTAGCGAGGTGCCATGCGCTAGAGCCCAAGAAGAAGCCACACTACGAGTGGAGTGGGCTTTCACACCAAGGGGGCATTGACGACCTGCTGCTGGTATACCAAAGCAATGGTATCCACTATCCAGTGAGATAACCTTTGCTTTGAGAGAGCCTTTCCCTTCAGCTTCCCACCATAACAGACAAAGAGCTGGTCTGAGGTCCTGAAACACCGCGTTCTGTCTACGTAAGCACGAAGGGCGCGTACTGGACAGAGCAGTGCCAAGGCTGGGTCTGCCTCCTCCAAGGGCAGCGCTTGCAGGTTCACTACCTGTTCTCGAAAGGGTGTGGTAGGAACCTTGGGCACGTATCCAAGCCGGGGTCTCAGGATCACGTGAGAGTTAGCCGGCCCGAATTCCAGGCACGCTTCGTCAACCGAAAATGCCTGCAGGTCCCCTACCCTCTTGATGGAGGTCAATGCAACCAGGAGCGCTGTCTACATAGACAGGAACTTAAGCTCCGCTGACTGTAAAGGCTCAAATGGAGCACTCTGCAGGGCAGTTAGAACCACTGAGAGGTCCCAAGAAGGTACGAGGGGAGGACGAGGAGGATTTAGTCTCCTCGCTCCCCTCAGGAACCTGACGATCAGGTCGTGCTTCCCCAAAAGACTTACCATCAACTGCTTCGTGATGTGCGGTAATGGCGGCAACATACACTTTCAGGGTGGAGGGAGACAGCCTTCACTCCAACCCTTCTTGCAGGAAGGAAAGCACGACACTGATCGGGCATTTCGTGGGTTCTTCGTTTAGAAGAACACCAGTTGACGAAGAGGTTCCACTTCAACGCATAGGCATGTCTCGTGGACGGTGCTCTAGCGGAAGTGATGGTAGCCACCACCGCAGGTGGTAAGGTACTCAAACCTGCCTCGTCCCGTCCAGGAGCCACACGTGGAGGTTCCAAAGATCGGGATGAGGGTGCCAAAGGGTGCCCCGTCCCTGAGAAAGGAGGTCCTTCCTCAGAGGAATTGGCCAGGGAGGTGCTGTCGCGAGGAGTACTAGTTCGGAGAACCAGGTCCGGTTGTGCCAATACGGGGCAACCAAAATGACCTGCTCCTCGTCCTCCCTGATCTTGCGCAAGGTCTGCGCAAGAAGGCTCACTGGGGAAAACGCATACTTGCGTAGGCCCCGCGGCCAGCTGTGCGGCAGTGCATCCGTGCCGAGCGTGCCCTCGGTCAGGGAATAAAACAGGTCGCAATGGGACGAGTCGTGGGAGGCAAACAGGTCTACCTGTGCGTCGCCGAACTGATCCCAAATCAGCTGGACCGTCTGGGGATGGAGCCGCCATTCTCCAGCGAGAGGCCGAACTCGAGACAGCTCGTCGGCCGCCTGGTTCAGGTGTCCCAGAATATAAATGGCTCGAAGCGACCTCAGATGCTTCTGACTCCATATGAGGAGGTGGCGAGCGAGTTGCGACATACGGCGGGAGCGTAGACCACCTTGTTGGTTGATGTACGCTACTGTTGCGGTATTGTCTGATCGGACTAGTACGTGCTGACCCCTGAGCAGCGCATGGAAGCGGTGCAGGGCGAGACGTACAGCCAGCAACTCGAGGCAATTGACATGCCAAAGGCGCTGGGGTCCTGTCCAGGAGCCCGCGGCAGCATGACCATTGCACATGGCGCCCCAGCCCGTGGTGGAGGCATCTGTTGATACAACAACATGCCGGGAAACTCGCTCTAAGGGCAATCCGGCCCGTAGAAAATTGAGGTTCGTCCACGGGGTGAAGGTCTGACGGCAGGCTGGAGTCACTGGGACTTGGAGCGTGCCGTGTTGCCATGCCCACCTCAGGACTCGATCGCGAAGCCAAAGCTGAAGCGGTCTCATATGAAGCAATCCCAGCGGCGTTACTGCGGCTGCGGATGCCATATGCCCCAGGAGCCTCTGAAATAGTTTCAGTGGAACCGCACTCTTGCCCTCGAATTGGCGAAGACAAGTCAGCAGTGACTGCGCGCGCTCGCTCGTAAGCTGCGCGCACATGGCGACCGAGTCGATCTCCATACCGAGAAAAGAGATCCTCTGCACGGGGCAGAGTTTGCTCTTCTCCCAGTTGACCCGAAGGCCCAGACGAGCTAAGTGCCGGAGCACTAGGTCCCTGTGTTCGCAAACCTGGCCTTGAGAGTGAGCTAGGATTAGCCAGTCGTCGAGATAGTTCAGGATGCGAACCCCGTGTTCCCGGAGGGGAACAAGGGCTGCCTCGACGACCTTCGTAAAGACGCGAGGAGACAGGGCTAGCCCGAAATTGAGAACCGCGTACTGGTATGCCTGCCCCTCGAAAGCAAACCGTAGAAACGGTCTGTGTCGAGGTAAAATGGAGACATGGAAGTAGGCGTCCTTCAGGTCGATCGCTGCAAACCAATCCTGCGGCCGTACACACTGGAGGATGTGTTTGGCCGTTAACATCTTGAACGGCAGCCTGTGAAGGGAGCGGTTCAAGACGCGCAGGTCGAGGATTGGCCGTAACCCACCGGACTTCTTGGGTACAATGAAGTAGGGGCTGTAGAAGCCGGACTTCATCTCGGCTGGAGGGACAATCTCGATCGCACCCTTCGCCAGTAGGGTGGCGACCTCCGCTCTCATGACAGGGGCATTGCCCCCGACCATAGTGAAGCGGACTCCCCTGAAGCGGGGAGGAGATATCACGAACTGAATCGCGTAGCCGAATCTAATGGTTCTCGCGACCCAGCGGGACAGTCTGGGAAGCTCTAGCCAGGCCTCCAGAAAGTGCACCAGCGGGGTCATACGAACCACAGATGTACCGTCGGTGGGGCAGCGAGGCGGAATGACCGGCACCGGCGAGGGTGGCATAGCGGCCCTGTGCGGGGGCACGGTCATAAACCGCATCCTGCCAGAGGAGGCCAGGGGAGGGCGCACGTCCCACGGGGGCGTGCTCTGGCAGGGGTCTGGCGACAGAGGGGGGATGAGAGGAGTGTGGCCCGTGGGCGGCGCGTGCTGTCATCCACTGCCTCTTAAAGCTCAGAGAAAGAGCATCAGTTCTTTAGAACAAGATTCTCCCCCAGCCCTCCACTGGGGGAAGGAGTGGTCCTGCTCCCAACTCCCCGAAGAACTGAGCCCTAACTCCAAGCTGCCCATCTCAGGAGTGCTGCTTATCCAGGTGTTAGCCGGCTAAGGGGCAGAGACAGGCGGTGCCAGCCTCCAGCGACCTCCTCGTGCTCGGACCGGTGAAGGCTCGAGGGAAGGAGCCGCATGGAGGTGGCGTCGGCGGGAAGCGGACTAAGCAGACCACACCAACGGATGACCGTCAGTGCATAGCCTCAGTCCGCTTCTGGAGTGATCGAAGACTGTTGGGCGCAGTCCTCAACCACACCGCCGACCAGGCTGCCCGCCTCAAGGGTGCTGCTTAGACTGACGTGGCAGTCTAAGGGGCGGAGACGGGCAGCGCCACCCTCCTGCGACTTCCTCCTACTCAGAGCTGGTGAAGGCCCGAGGGGAGCAGCCGCATGGAGGGGGCCTTGGCGGGAAGAAGACTAAGGAGACCGCACGGATGGATGACCATCGGTACAGAACCTGAGTCTGCTTCAGGTGGCCGAAGCCACACCGCCAAAGAGCTCAGCCTGGGATATGGGGGAGCTGAGAAAATTAATTCTCAGACCCTACCACATCAACCTGGCTAAGCCCATGTCTGGACCACATAGTGGACATCACCTGACCCAGGATCACGCAGGTACCGATGTCGCCCGAGAGCGAGGTCAGTAGTGTGCGCGGCGGAACAACCAGGCCGGGCATGGGAGGCATAGCGTCCCAGCATAGGGGCGTGGTTAAAATTTTCCGCGTTCTGCCAGGGTTGGCCAGGGAAGGACTAGCGTTCCACTGCGGCCGGTTCGACAGAACTCCCGGGACAGCACTGCATCGAAAGCGCAGGCGACACACAGTACTGCATGACCGTGCCACGATAGTGACGGGGGAACATACAGACCATGATCATCGTGCGATCGAAAGCAGCGAAGGCGGAGGACACCCGCGAGCCGCGAAAGTCACGTGGAGTCTCGCGCAGCGCAGGCGTCCTGATGCATGTCCGGGAGAAGCTTACAGCGCTCGGGGGGAGGGCGGGGCCACTCCAGCCGATGCTTTCAGCTGCCCGGGAAAGCATGGCTGACAGCTCTGGATCGGTCCCGGCAACGATGGCACTCCCGTGGGAGGCAACGCAGTCGAAACTTCATTTCCAGAGGAATCAAGCCCACCTTGTGATGCTGTGAGTGCATGGTCTGCGATGTGGAGGGGGGTGTGGCCCGAGGAATTGACTCGTCGGTTGTTGTGCCACACCAAACCCTCAGATCACCCTGGCCACCAGCCAAAGTATCCCTTCTCGAGGAAGAGATAAATTGGGGTGTGGCAGAGGGGACTCTACTCACATGGAGATCATTGAGTCTTGATCTATAACCATCGCGATGGTCATGTTCCCTTCTTTTTCTTTTTTTTTTTAGTTTCTTTTTTTTAAATGAAAACATGACTCATCAACGAGCGCTGCCAAGCGTGATTAAGCCCAACACGCAAAACAGCGCTCGCGACCGTTATGCAGATGACCGCACAGTGCGCACACACATCCAGAAAATACACGGGCGAACCGTCTTGAAAAAGACGTGCCGCGTGCAGCTCTTTTAGAGAGTGGAAAAGCTCAGCAGAGTGCTGAAGCGCCCAGGGAGAAACACACTCACTGTCGGCAGATTACTGCACAAATCAGCAGCAGGAAATGCGATCTCGCTGGAAAGCGCCGTCACACAAACACACTGAAGAGCCGCTCGTCTCGAAGAAATTTGAGATGACACTCAAAAGGCTTGTGGAGTGAAGTACTGAACTTGGCTCCGAAGCGAAAACATATCTGCATATTGCAGCGTACTTCCTTATATACCCCCTGCGGTGGGCGGAGATACGCTATGCAAATTCCGCAGACCCATGGCATTTCATTGCCATTGGCTCGTTTTATATAATCGAAGGTGAGAGGCTTTCTAAGCGAAACCCCAATCGTCATCATCCGACGTAACTCGGAGTGACCACGAAAGGGAACGACGTTGACTAACAGCTCAGATTGTGGAAATATTGAAAACACACATACCTATTACTTTATCTTTCTTCCCATTCCTGATTGGCGTGCAGAGAAGACTTTTGATTTGACCGTTCGAGGACTCTAGATTTTCACTCTTCCGAAAAGAAATGAGAGAAAAAAAAAATGCAATTGCAAAGTTTAAAATTCAAGCAGCTTTGGGGAAACGAGGCAGTTTACAGTGCAAAGTGAGGGAAGTGAATGTTTGAATGAATAAGAGCTCTGTTAAATCCCAGAAACATCCAACCCAATCTCACGGCAATTCTTACAAATTTTACGAGGTGGCTTATTCGTACTTATTCATATGACCTCACTCATATGAATTCGTAAGATTTTTGCTAAATCATGCATATTTTACTAGTTGCCCAATTCGTATGAATTCGTACGAATGACCCACCCCTGACTCCGCCCCTAGACAAATCGTACAAATACATACAAATTAGCCACCTTTTACTCACTTGTACGAATTCGTACGAATTAGCCACCTTTTTACTCACTTGTACGAATTTGTGCAAATTAGCCACCTTTTACTCACTTCTACTCACTTGTACGAATTAGCCACCTTTTACTTACTTGTACGAATTAGCCACCTTTTACTCACTTGTACGAATTCGTACAAATTAGCCACCTTTTACTCACTTGTACGAATTTGTATGAATTAGCCACCTTTTACTCACTTGTACGAATTCGTAAGAATTAGCCACCTTTTACTCACTTGTACGAATTAGCCACCTTTTACTCACTTGTACGAATTAGCAACCTTTTACTCACTTGTACGAATTCATACGAATTAGCCACCTTTTACTCACTTGTACAAATTCGTACGAATTAGCCACTTTTTACTCACTTGTACGAATTCGTACGAATTAGCCACCTTTTACTCACTTGTACGAATTCATACGAATTAGCCACCTTTTACTCACTTGTACAAATTCGTACGAATTAGCCACTTTTTACTCACTTGTACGAATTCGTACGAATTAGCCACCTTTTACTCACTTGTACGAATTAGCCACCTTTTACTCACTTGTACGAATTAGCCACCTTTTACTCACTTGTATGAATTAGCCACCTTTTACTCACTTGTACGAATTCATACGAATTAGCCACCTTTTACTCACTTGTACAAATTCGTACGAATTAGCCACCTTTTACTCACTTGTACGAATTAGCCACCTTTTACTCACTTGTACGAATTAGCCACCTTTTACTCACTTGTACGAATTCATACGAATTAGCCACCTTTTACTCACTTGTACGAATTAGCCACCTTTTACTCACTTGTACGAATTAGCCACCTTTTACTCACTTGTACGAATTAGCCAGCTTTTACTCACTTGTACGAATTCGTACGAATTAGCCACCTTTTACTCACTTGTACGAATTAGCCACCTTTTACTCACTCGTACGCATTCGTACGAATTGGTCGTGAGATAGCGTTGAAACATCAGGATGATCCCATTTCAATGTTTGAATGAATAAGCATTTATGAGCACTTACAGTCCATGGAAATCGCTGGTCCTCGGTAACATCGGTGATGTTCAGCGACTCCATACTGTTCTTGACATAATGAGCGTACATGTAGTTAATCTTGTTGACGTCACATTCCCTGTAAAAGACATCCACAAATGATGAAGCGCTCCTGCTTATAACTACACATCATTACAATCATTCTCATAGATGTGCAACATTGCTAATACTAGCAATGCAGAAAATGGTTTTGGACACAAAAACCACACTACTCTGTAAAAGTGATCAGTTGACTTAACTTTTTAAAAAAAGTGAGGAAATATGTTGCCTTAAAATTACTAAGTAAATAAACTTCATGTGTAATTGCCAAAAATCCCTGTCAATCAAATCAAAAATTCTGTCGCTGTTTACTCATCCTAATGTTGTTCCTTTCTTTCTTCTGTGGAACATAAAGGTGAACTGACACTCTTTTCTATTTATAATGAGAGTGAAAATGAAGGGGATGAGGATGTGAAGCTCCAAAATGACCAAAAAAAGCCCCATAAAAGTGTTCTTGTAAGTTATATTGCAAGTCTTTTAGGGTGTGTTCACACTTGTAGTTTGGGTTCTTTTGGTCCAGATCAAAAAACTAAATAATACATTTTAGTCCTGGTTTCATTTTTAAGGCCGAACCTAAGTGTGAACACTCCCTTAAAGACATACATAGCTTTGTGTGAGGAAGAGAATATGAAAATCACTGAAAATCTTGACTTAAAGCTCCTTGTGGTTTCATGAAATATAATTCTTGAATCGTTTAAAGTCCCCTGTGGTCAATAAATGTATCCTCTCAAACTCATTTCTGATCACGTTTTTTCCTTGAAATGTCAGAAACACCAGCGATTTCAAAGCGTGTTTTTGAGACTGTCTTTGGTTCACTGCAGTTTTAAGGAGAAAATACTCAGCAATGGTGTTGACTTATGAATTTACACATGGTTTGTCTGAAAGCAGATTAAAAACACCACATAGATGGACGGATTTTCACCACAGGGGGACTTTAAAGCACGAGTGTGAGTTGATTTACCTGTAAGAGACCAGTATAAGTGAACCTCAAGCATCATATTCAAATAACAAAAAATATATTACACTTGACACTTCAAGGCAGGTGTATTGAAGCTAAAGTCTATAGTCTAAACTCCATATAGCTAACTTGTATTGAACATTCCTGCCACTTTGCCTTGCATTACATAATAGTAATTTCTATAATAACAACCCACCTGTTCGGGAAGTCCACGGATCCTGCAAGCTCCTCATATTCCATGTGAAACACACTGGAGAATGTGTTCTGTAACACAAGCAGAACAGCAATTACTTACACTGCAACTTTAGAGAGGTCTAACAGAGAAGTAGGCCCGTATTTCTGAGGCTTTTTTAATGCTATTAGTGTCTGGCTTGCCTGTGTAAACTCAACGGCAGTCACATGGTTTAATGTGCCCGTGTTTGTGCATTTCTGGAAGGGTTAGAATTTCCCGCTCATGACGAATGAAGCACAGTTCAGTACGAAACGCATTCGAAAAAAAGCTTGAAACAAACATGCAATAAATTGTGAGTTCCATTTCCACATTCCCGACCACATAACAAACACTGAATATGGGTTTGTTGGCAGACTTCGCTTTCCCCAAATCTGAAGACACTTGGAGGATTGCTTATCTGTGATGTGATCGTACATCTCTGTTTTTCACAATGTTAATCTGTTTCCATAACACTCAACGTGACTTCGAGAAGGAATTCGCAGAATTAACGAGCTTTCTTTTTTCACAGATGAACTTTAGTGCAAAGTCCGAGGACTAAATACACTGTGTAAAGCTGCGGAAACCCAGAGCAGAACTAGGTTTCTAGGTTAACACATGACATCTATGAATTATGATACACAGAACTCCCTCATAAAGATAGCCTTGATCCCCTTCACAACAGCTCACCTAGACATCTAAATGTAGAAGACAGTTCCTTCCTATATGCCAAACCGATGTTTACATGAATATGTAAATATGTGCTGGACGCTTTCCTCTCAATAACAAAATAAAATATGGAAATGTTTGGTCTTATTTATTTGCTTACTGAATTGTGATTGGTGTTCTCCTCCTTGCATCTTTGTATGCGGCCTTTACACTGCAAATGCAGCGTCATTTACATGTTGATTCTTGCTGACAGAAAACAAGAGCTGATTTGCTGTTTCCTTCCTGTTTTTATGCACATTTTGGGATATTGCATAAAAAATGATGGATGGAAAAGCCAAGATGGGCATAAATTCTTGTAATTAAGTGCATAAGAAACGTATATGCTCAACTGACGTGAATGTATTTTTATTCGATCCACATAAACTATGATGGAAACACATTTACAGGATGCGCAAGAATAAACTCATGTGGCTTTTTCTCAGCGTCAGCTGTGATTGGATAACTGGAGTAACCAGCGGACCAATGGCATCGCAGCATCTCAAATGTTGGTTTGGTGTTTCTGAAACGCCGGAGTCGAAGTGTGTGATCAGAATGATTTGGTTTAATTCCCTCCAGAAGCGTCTCACACACGAGTGTGTTCCCGAACGCCAGCATCCAAACGCTAGAGAACACGACAGCGTTTACAGTGTTTCGCCTGACGCTCAGAGACACACTTGAGGGAAAAAGCTTCCTTTTTTATTTCTGATAATTGACCTTTCGCCGGCCCCTCCCCCAAAACGGCCATTGTCCAATCACACATCATAGCAACCGTTACTATGTGAGCAGGTCCGACAAACATTAGCAAGATGGTGAAGCGTGCGCCCATGGCGTTTGTAAATCGGACACTACAAACCCCGAGAGATTGTCTGGAGGAGTTGTATTCTTTCCATTCCCAAAGCCGAAAACACAACGTGAGCGGTGCCTACAATGGATAAAACAGTGTGGACGGCCCCAGTCCCAGTTAAATGTGTCGAACATTACGAGGCATAAATACGCCTGCTGGCTGTGGTATCGATGGCTAAGTTACTTAAAGTTTTTTTTGTTTTGTTTTTCTGATCTGAAAAACTATCCTATCTGTAACTCAAAAAACATAATATTGTCTGAACCGCGAGTTTTATGATCCGTTGCACCACTAATAAATATTATGGTCTCAACCGCGATTTTTGTGATCTATTGTCCCCCTAATAAATATTATGGTAAGTGCATTATGAAACACAATCAATGAAAGTTATTTAGATGCAAATTAAGGCTATGTCTGGTTAAACAGTTATTGTGTGATTTCGTTTATTGTGCTTTGTCAACTTGAAGCATGAATTTGAGAAAGAAAATCATTTTTGGAAGAAAATGCACCACATACTTTTGTCAATGATATAGGCCTAAGTTATAGCTAAAAGATTGTAAAAGCTTTCAGTTCACCTGCCTAATTGTAGTTGAAAAGTCAAATTAAGCTTGATTAATGATATACTGTGACTGATCAAATAAACTACAGCATCTGGAATATAACTCCCATGTGTTTTGCAGCATTTAAAATTTTAGTCGTGTTATGCGAAAAAACACACATAAGAAATTATTGCTGACAGCACTTTTATTTTCAGAGACAGTTTTTTCTTTCACACAAAAACACAACAGTAAGTGTCTTACAATGCTTTTAAACACTTGTTTCCTTGTTCTTTGTCATAATCACAAATGATGTGTATGAACACCGGTAACGTTAAGCATTAGCCTCGATAGAGACGTAGATAGTAGTCGTGTCTCCTTCATTGCGTATTTTTATATTATAATATATCCCTCCACTGCATACTGTAACACTTTTTGCCTCGATCTGGAGGATATCGCGGAGGTATTGCTCCAAAAAAGGTCACTGACACGCACGGGTATACCTCTTTCCGTCATGGCAATCTGTCGCGCTGGTCGTGTTTGACCATTTGTTTGTCGGACGTAGCAACAGTAACTAAGGGGGGCGGGGCTCGGCGAAAGGTCAATTGCACCAATTTCCTAGGTTGTGACTATTTCGTTTTCTTGAACACATGGGATGGAAATGCTGCTTTATTTGCTTTTTCCAATTTTGATCCAATTTTTAGGTAAATTTGCACATTTGAATGGAAACTCATCTAAGTTTAAGAGTGTGAAGCAGCACAGAAATCCTGAAGCCTAAGATTACCTACTGTAAAACTGATTAAACACCATTGTTTTGCTGCTTTGCAAGCACGGGTATTTCCTTCAGGAAATGCAGATGTAATTTTAAAATGTTTGGTATTTTGGGAACATTAGGTAAATGTCAGGGGCAAATAAGGAAGCAATTCAGTCTGCTATAAAGGACACAAGTGTGTCTTAACTCTCTCACTCGGTTCTGGAAATATCCAACACAGCCTCTCTTTTATAATGCCTAAATGCTGAGAATTAGCAGTGGCGAACTATTACCAAAACATAATATTATTGGGGGGAAAATATACAAGAAAGGGTTGCTCTGTAGAGACTAGTCATGCACCATTACATTTCTGGAATTAATAGATTTTGTATTTTATATATTTTAATCTTCTAAACAACCCCATAGATCAGTTGTTCTCAATGTTTTTTGGCCCAAGATTCAGAAAAGCTCAGCTCGGCGTCTCCTCGTGAATCTTTGGTGTTTTAAGCATCCTAAATTTTGGATAGCCAATGTCTTCTAAAGAAATGCAAAACACGCTTGATATTCCAATGTTTTACGCTCACACCAGTTCTTTGAAAGTTTAAGCTTTTTGGAAGTAAATGTGACGCAATATGTTGGTCTTACAGCCGTTTCTCTGTCGGTAATGAAGACGGTGCATTCTTGAGCCTGCATGAAAGACAAGATGGTGGCCACAGTTTTCCTCAGTAAAACCTCCAATGACTGCTGCTCCTCAAAGATCAGACTCGCCAGATCCAACAGCACCTACAACACAACCCCAAACACGCCAAGTCACGGTTTATCTGCATCTATACAAACTGATTTCTTACTAAAATGTGGGGAAATCAGCATACCTGGTTTCGCCTGTTCTCCAGCTGCGATGTCTCGTAGAGTTGTGCGTTGTGTAGCACTATACCAGAGAAAGCCAGGTACGAAGAAAAGTCCTTTTCAGATGAAAAAAATAAAGCCATTGTTATAGAGCCAGAACGAGACAGATCCAATTAAATGACTATGATATAGAAAGTGCAGAAGTGTTCACCCTCTCGTCCTGCTCTGTGAAGGTGCTGTTCTCTCCACACCTTTTATTGATCGCTTGTGCGACACCAACCACCTTTAAGCATTACATCAGACTCAGCACTCAAGTTTTGATGGTAAATGTTACATATATAAGTGTAAAAATTCAAGATTTTTGATCTCTTACCTCATCTCGGTGGTTTTTGATGGGCAAACACAAGATGCTCTGCGTCTTATATCCCGTAATTTGGTCGACTTCTGCATTAAAGCGTGGATCCTGATGCAGGAAAAACCACAAATCCAATTTATTTTGGCATCCGAATTTATCCTGGCTTACATTAATATCAGCATTTTAAAAATCAGCTGCCCATTTAATGAGACAATGCATTTTTTAATTATTCAATTTAAAGTGGCCCTATTGTGCTTTTTCCAATATTACCTTTTGTGAATGTAAAGGTCTGCAAAGATTTAAAGATCAAAGTGAAAGATCATACATTTATTTTCTCCTAAAAGAAAGAAGCGATTCTGAACTGAAACGAGTCGTCAATAACTCCAGTCTCACTTCCCGCTGAATCCACGTAGGTTTGTAGCTAATTTGCATAATTCCAGTCTATGGTCTTGATTGGCTGCACAGCGTCTCTTAGCCCCGCCCTCTTTCCCCCTGGTCTCTTAGCTCCGCCCTCAAACACTGTAGTTTATCTGAGACTGGAAGAGTTTGGTTCGTGTTGTTCGTGTCGAGAAGACGCTGTTTTCTGCTGTGTATCAAGATCTGAGATTCAGATATGATAATGAGCATTTGGTTTCTGACAAATCACAACAGACTGAGTCATCTGACCAATCAGAGCAGAGCAGCTCTCAGAGAGGCGGGGTTTAGAGAGACTGAATCTTCGAACGAAATGTTTCAGACACTGAGAGAAAGGAGATTATGCTGCAATGTAAATTATGAGGAAATTAAAGTGTTTTTTGACCTTGGATGAACGTAAACCTGTTATAGGAGACGCCAAAACACATCTAGGAGACTTTAAAAAAGCATAATAGGGCACTTTAATATTGAGTTTCTACCCCATAAATCAAAATGCTGTCATTTTCACTGCATTGTTTGATCTCCAATGTAATGTTTAGCTCAAACTGAGGACTATGATGTGTCTGGTTAGCATGGCCTTCGGACCGTGTGTGGGTTCTCCTATCAACATTGTCATGATTTAATTTTCTTCATATCTTGTGGCTCCAGTGAT
Source organism: Scardinius erythrophthalmus (assembly GCF_964197995.2). Classification (NCBI taxonomy): domain Eukaryota; kingdom Metazoa; phylum Chordata; class Actinopteri; order Cypriniformes; family Leuciscidae; genus Scardinius; species Scardinius erythrophthalmus. The sequence continues at coordinate 2,061,387 of NC_138222.1, forward strand.
TCATTTACATGACATTTACAGATTTGGCAGGTCCTGCAACACCAGAGCAACTGCAGTTCTGTCTGGCACAGAAATCACATACTTGACCTTTAAGTAATCAAGACAAATTAAGACAAATAACTTGATTTCTTGATTTCATCATGTTCTAATATTCTAAAACCTCATCATGAAGTTTTCATGTTTTTCACCTTGCATCTTCATAAGACACAGTGTCTCGCAGGCAAACATGGTTCAGGATTTGCGTTCAACGTAATCAGACACATCCTGTTCTTCACTTTAATCTTTCATTCTTTCTCTCTCATTCCCTGTGTCTGGGAGAAGCGCAATTAAACTAAATTACAAAGAGCTAAAAATACCTGCTATCATTATACAAACTGTTGGTTAGCAACTGAATTGCGTAACAACATTTAAATCTAATCAAAGGCCTTAAGAGATAGCCTAAAATGCGTTTCTAAGGAGACTTATGAAGCAGCAAATGTTATTTAAGTCTTTCAAACTGAGAGTTTTCTTATATGCACATGAAAAAATAATATAGAAGTATCAGATAAGACATTAATCTGTTAAAATATGACTCATTATCAGTGCAAACAATTCTGTCTGAGATTACTGAGATAAAAGTACATTTTAAATATAAAACAACTTTGTCTTAATAGTGAGACATTATCTTATTCTTAAGTAACTAGACCATCTCATTAAGACACACATGTCTTAAAATACAAGCAAGAGTGTGTTTATACTATTTTATCCGTACTGGATAATTGGCATTTTTCATTGTGAGCACATAAAGAAGAAAACTAGCATTGTTACTAGAATAGCTTTGCTGTTTTCATGATATTGTTGCTGATGTAGCCACCAATAATTTATATTTATTTTATGCAATTTGTAATTCATTCTGTGAGTCTCAAAAACACGCTTTGCAATCGCTGGTGTTTCTGACGTCACAAACTACCTTGTAACCAATCAGATCAACGTGTGATCGTCAACGAGTGGATCTCTGAGCTGAGTGAGTGAGTGGAGGCGGGGCTCATTTGCATATTCATAGAACTGCGCATACTAAATGAGACAAGGGTGTCGAGTTCGTTCATTCAAGCCATTTTAAGGCATTTTCCAAGGAAAAAACTTTTAAATATGTAATTTTAGTGATGAGCTTTAAGGGATAAAATGATTGACTACAGTGAGATTTTATAATGTCACATGATGTTCAGCACAGAGATGAATTTAGGTTGTCTCATTTATAGTCAGCACTTAAATGATAAAACGCAGGTGAAATGACATGCTCACCTCATATGCGTTCTTGATGTTCAGAGGCTGTCCGGTGGCTGCCACATATCCCACAATTCCTTTGTTCCATTCGAGGCGAATGCCGCTGTTTGAAGCCTCTTCAAGAGTGGATCCTTCCGCGACATCAAAGAGCCGGCTAACCAGGAACTTTCTGTTTGAACTGTCCTCTCCAACCAAGAAGAGCGAGTAGCGATCGGCAGCGATCAACTCGTGAGTGTGTAAGAAGATCTTGTGGCAGAGGGCAGTAAGATCCAAGTGACTTGAAACATCGCGTACAAGGTCCAACAAACGAGCACAGCGATCACCATTTTGGAGATCTCCTGAATTCATAATCCCGCCGCCCACATCTGCGCGCTGGGAAGGAGGAAGAGGCATCTGAACCCGTTCTGTGTCGCTTAGGAAAGTGAGCGAACCCTCGGCGTCTTTCACCACAATGGGGCGAAGCGGCCTGTCGAACTCAGACGCTGAGATCTTTCGCGTTGGAGTGGATGGAGCCGGACTCGGGGCATCGGCTGGATGAAGGACCGTTAAAGATTCCTGCGGGGCTTTTGATGCTTCCCTAGACGGCTGAATGGAGTGGACACGCTCAGCAAACCAAGCGTTGACCATTTCCCTTCAAAAGAAAAGCAATCAAAAACATTAGCTCAGAAGTCTCTTGCCCTGATTCTCAGCAATTACTAGATCTGCACGATTAATCGTTAAAAGATGCCAATCTTGATTCAAACATCCCTGCGATCTTATGACAACGATTCATCTATGTCTATAAAATCTTTGACAAGTATGATCAACACCAATTCAGATATGCGTTCTGATCCAGAGAGCCGTTGTCATCAAACAGCTTTTAACCACACGGTCTCATTATTTCAGATAATCATCCAAATTTTCACAGAAGTACTGGGATAAAAGTATATTGTTCGGATATAAACACTGATGTCAAAATAGAGGGAATTAACTTTTGGAAGCAACTTGATGCTTCAAATGAAGATTGTATCAATTTCATCGTTACACCAGTAGGTGGCGCCAAGTTAAAAAATGTGTTTGTCATTGAATCATTCATTCAAGAGATTTGTTCCAAAACGCTGATTCATCCAGTAATGAGAGTCTTTATGAGTGAGTCATTGAATCATTCACTCAACCTGATTTTTTGTAATATTTCAAATTAAGCATTTTTTAAGACTGCATTTTGTCAGAACCTCTAGTAAACTAAAAGTTGTTATTTTGTTTAATTGTCTATTCAGAATCGTGGGAGAATCATGATCCCTATTTTAAACAAAAAATAAAAATAATGTATCCTCAATTTATCCAGACTCGTGCAGCTACCTAGCATGAGAATAACAATTGAATGCATTTTATATTTGGTGTGCACTTAATGACGCTAGTGGCAAAGTCCTTTAAGACAAGTCAGGTCATTTGGCGCTCATCTTGGTAAAGCAACTAGATAATAGTCATTAATGCTTGCATTCTAATGTTACAGTAGCTTAATAAAAGTCACTACATTGTGTTGTTTTGACAGATTTGGACGTAAGCAACCAGCAAATGGTCACTGTTAAAAACACTACATTTTCTGAAATCATGCTAAAGTACTGTATTTTTCAGACTGGTTCGATTAACGTGCATAACGGCAATTAAACTCAGTGAAAAAGGCTCTTGTAACTGAAAGGTGGCACTTCCATTCCTACAGCTGGCATACGGTCTCTGTTACTCAGCCGGAGAATCTATAGTTGACCTACGTAAAGCAAGATAAAACAGTGCAGTCATTTCAAGGTTTTATTGCCAGTTTGCTGAACCTATCTATATATATACAAACTATATATCTATATATAGTATCTATATATATACAAACAGTTACAAAGGCTCTATGTTAAATTCTCTACGCTTTCATTAGAGCTTGAATGGGACCTTGAGATTAACTGGAAAACCTTGGAGTCTATAAGACCCCACAATCATAACATTAGCTGGTGGATTACATCCAAAATCTGTTAAAACAACACCATGCTTGGCTTTTGTTAAGCTAACATTACAATGCAAGCATTAGAATAGACCATAATAAATGCTTCCAATGAAACGTTTATTATCCGGAGAGGATATTCAAACTCCACCACGGTCTCTATGGACTCAACCTAAATTGTCCTTGGCTAGAATAGTTTAATTAAATAACATGAGACACCATCCAGCCATTTAATAAACATCTAAGTTACTCATGCTAAGCGAGGATATCCTAGCCAATCAAATAATTAGGATTTGCATGGGCTGTTTTTTCAGTGGTCTAGAAAAAATAACAGCGGGCCAGACGTGAGAGTTAAATGATTCAGGCATAACACAGACAGGTTCACAAAACTATTGACTTCTAACAAAAACTCTGGCAACTTTCTCCATACGTTGGGATTCTCGGAGTGCGGAGCGGTAGGTGCTACACACTGACAGAAGCAGAACAAGGTTTAGGAGAATTTATACACTTTCTTAACTCAAATCTCAAATCAAGATCTCAAATCTGATGACGCATCTATAATCTGGTTTGTTGAAAATAACGATGCGTGAAACAGACAGTTCCGCTAATGTGTGTTCCTGTCGATGGATGCACATGCTGGCTCCCCAATAATACATTACAACAGCGATAATCAAGAAAATGTGAACAAAACGGTCACTGTTCAGTGAGAGTGTCGTTTGCTCGAACATGACCGGTCATTTACCCTGAACTGCACACGTCACAGTCTGTGTTTAATCTTAAAATTTAAAAAGGTAAAATTTAAGATTTGCCAATTTAAACATTCAAGAGCAAGACGCGAAAGAGAACTCACGTGCGCTGTGAAAAGATTAGTGTGTGTGTGTGTGTGTGTGTGTGTGTGTGTGCACTCATCCGCAGTGCACACACGTCTCAGACAGCGCGCAAATATTACGTTTTCTATCAAGTCTTACGCTTGAATGGACAAATTTACACAATAATGATGTCAACATGGCCGTCGGTTTCGTCTTCTGTGAATGAATCAGTCGAGGCGTGTGTATCAGTGTATTGGATCCGTGCATTACATGTCTTAAAGGGACAGCAGCCTAATATTCCTGCTGTCTGTGTTTTTAATGTTAATCAAACAAAAGGCAAGGAAATCACTCACAGCTCTGGACTGGATAGCTTTTGTAACTTTAATAAGGATTAATCTTTCATTTATACAGTCGAATATGCAATGTTATTTTACATTTGATTACTTCTGTACTTCAGTTTCTAAAAAGCACTGTTTATTTTATTAGTATCTTTGCTCTATTGTATTTATTTGTGCTGTTGCTTGTAGTTTGATTATTTGTTCTTATTTTCTTTATTTGTATTTGACAGTAGTCCTCTTTTCCCTGAACATAGCACAGACCGAACCGTACCGAAACCGTGAAACTGTGATACAAACCGAACCGTGGAGCTATCTGAACCGTTACACCCTCAAGTTCATAACTATTTGTTGTGTTTTGCTGAATTGATGGCTAATTTGTATGCATTCATGATTCATACGTTTTTGGATGATCTGCCTTCGTCCCACTGAGAGGAGATCGTTCATGCTCAGTTTTTTCCTAAAAATCTTAGATTTCATATGAATTTGCTTCGTACGAAAATGTTTTTTTTTCTTTTTTATACTGTTTTCATGAGTTCTTATATATTTTTCTTCTTCATTACTTCACCTTTACTGGACAGACCACATTTTTAACACAATCGTCACCTGGACATGCGAATTCAGTTGTTAATTTATCTAACATCACAGTTATGGCAACTTATTTGTTGAAGCTCTGCATTAAAGTGCATTTATAACAACATAACATAAGAACAACATAAGAACCGTGAAACTGTGATACAAACCGAACCGTGGAGCTATCTGAACCGTTACACCCTCAAGTTCGTAACTATTTGTTGTGTTTTGCTGAATTGATGGCTAATTTGTATGCATTCATGAATACGTTTTCCACATGATCTGCCACTAAGAGGAGATCCTTCATGCTCAGTTTTTTCCTAAAAATCTTAGATTTCATATGAATTTGGTTCGTACGAAAATGTTTTTTTTTTTTTTTGAGTTCTTATATATTTTTCTTCTTCATTACTTCGCCTTTACTGGACAGACCAAATATCTAACATAATCGTCACCTGGACATACAAATTCAGGTTTAATTCATCTAACATCACAGTTATGACAACTTATTTGTTTTAGCTCTGCATTAAAGTGCATTTATAACATCAGATCAATATCAATCACATCAGTATTTAAAGGTACACACATTTGTTTGTTTGTTGGTTAAACAGTGTGTGAGCGGTGAGTATCAGGCTAAAATCATCACAGTAGCTGTGTGTATATCAACTCTACAAAACTGATTATTAATAAAGAAGAGCATAAAACAACCTTACAATGTGAATGAAAGGCTACACACAGAACCTCAGATTTGATTCCTCTTATAAATCAAGTTTCACATTATGTAACATAGGAAATATGCAGGAGCCTATATACTGACCCTTTTCTTTACGCAGTGCAAAGGTAAAACAGTTAAACTGTAGATGTGCGCCGATCATGATAAAGAATAAGCAGCTGCAGCGAGTATTGCTCTACATTCACTCTCATTATCCCAGAACTGCCTCGTCTTTAGACTGATCCAATAGTTGCCAATCTGCGCCTTTAAACTCACCGAGAAGCCTTTCGTACAAAGTAAGAATGTGCGAACTCTCTGTGGTCGTCGAGCCAAGCCTCCATCATCCCTTCAGTGTCTGGAGGATAGACCTCCATTCCGCAGATACACACACACACACAGATCAGATCAACCGGAGAATCTCATCCGCACTCTCTCTCTCTCGATCTTCAGTCACACACACTACAACCAGCCACAGCGTCTCTCTCTCTCTCTCTCTCTCTCTCTCTCTCTCTCTCTCTCTCTCTCTCTCTCTCTCTCTCTCTCTCTCTCTCTCTCTCTCTCTCTCTCTCTCTCACACACACACACCACAACCAGCCACAGCGTCTCTCTCTCTCTCTCTCTCTCTCTCTCTCTCTCTCTCTCTCTCTCTCTCTCTCTCTCTCTCTCTCTCTCTCTCTCTCACACACACACACACACCACAACCAGCCACAGCGTCTCTCTCTCTCTCTCTCTCTCTCTCTCTCTCTCTCTCTCTCTCTCTCTCACACACACACACACACACACCACAACCAGCCACAGCGTCTCTCTCTCTCTCTCTCTCTCTCTCTCTCTCTCTCTCTCTCTCTCTCTCTCTCTCTCTCTCTCTCTCTCTCTCTCTCTCTCTCTCTCTCTCTCTCTCTCTCACACACACACACACACACACACACACACACACACACAGAACAAAATGAAACAAACCTCTTAAATGATGGACATCAATCAAATGTTACACTCTTTGAAGCTATCTGTATACCTTCATCCCCGCTAACAAAAATATGTTCTAAGAGAGTTATGAAAACGTTATTTCTGAATGTTGTCTAAACGCTCAAAAAGTTCATATGTTAAGGAAACGTTCCATTTTTATCATTCTTCAAACATTATGGGAAATGTTACTTTTGAATGTTCTCTGAACGTTCTGAAACAAGAAACATTTAAAAAAACGTTCCAGAAAGTCAGTGTTTCAGGAATAAACCTTCCGTGAATGATGTATTAATAATGTTTTGGGAATGTTATTAAAAATTAAATTATTATGATTTCACATTTGTAAAATTAACCGTAGCAACTATTTTCTGTAAATTGCTACCAAAATTGTAGTATATTCTACATCACATCACATTTTTGGTCCTCTTCTGTGCTTCTTTAATGTAAAATGATAATTTATACACACTTCACTGCCATTTGATATTTAGAAATAAACTCCTCACAACCATTTCATCAAATAAATCAATATCCGTAAGAGACCATACGGGAAGTTGGCATGTCAGTTAGTGTCTGCGGTGTCAGTCCCTCATGCTATTCAATCAACACTTTACAAATATTACCATTAACTATCATCATACATACAGATTGTTATGAGCTCAGATTATAATGGAATATCTCAATGCAATATTAAAAGTTTAGACAAAATTCATTGCTTTATAACCTACATGTTTATGCAGTCAAACACAAAATATTAAAAAGAATATTTAAAAAAAAAATTGTTTACCCAAACAGCATTAGACTTTATTATTAAAAGAACAACTTTGAGAACCCTTACCAGACATTGATCCCTTTGATTTTGTTAGCTAACCTATTGCCTATTATTGACCTGCAGCTCTACTCCAGCTCTACTCCAGCTGTACTCGTGGTGTAGTTTTACCAGCAGATGGTGCCGGCTCTTCTCCCGGGACACACACACACACCACTGAAGGCATATGTGCTCTCCTGGGAGCAAACGTGATTCTGCTGTGAACACGGTGGCCTGGATGAGCTAATGACAGTCTCTGGAGACACGTCATGTCAGAGAGAGTCAACTGTATTGGAAAATGTTTCAAGAAAACATTTTTGCCGTTCATTCATCAATGACTTGCAACTCCAAGCACTCCCGAATCCGACTATCTTCAGCAGAAGATGGGAATAATCAGGACATGTTGGGATTCCTGTTTGCACCGCATGCAACTTTCACAGTGTTGGTGCATAAATGCATAAAAAGTTGTTTTATTTAATATATTTAGTTGGTGGAGTTTTGCATAGAATTCTGATTCAGCATTTCACTGATTTTATTCATTTTGAGGAATATTTAAAAAAAAAAAAATTGCATGTGAGATGAGCAAATGCACGCTCACATTTAGTCTAGGTCAGGGATGCCCAATCCTGCTCCTGCCGATCGACTGTCCAGCACAGTTCATCTCCAACCCTAATCAAACACACCTGTAGCAATCAATGAAGGTCTTCAGTTCACTTGAAAATTAAAGACAGGTGTGTTTGATTAGGGTTGGAGATGAACTGTGCAGGACAGTCGATCGGCAGGAGCAGGATTGGGCACCCTTGGTCTAGAACTACAATAACCATCATGTTCACACACACACACACACCTACACCTCGGCACTTCGATTTGTCTCAGCATGAGGACAGGAGAGCTGTCAGTCAATAAATGTTGAAACAGTCACTTGTGTTACTTATTTGAAAAAGTAACTCAGATATTTTGTTGTAAATTTTAAAAGTAATGCATTACTAGTTACTTGAAAAAGTAATCTGATTACATAACTCAAGCTACTTGTAATGAGTTACACACAACGCTGCATCCGACTCTCTTCAACAGAAGATGGGAATCATCATGCAGCGCTCACAACCTTCTCCCCAAACGAGATGTGCACGAACACTGGAGTCCGCTCGCCGAAACACTGTCCAGATGTGGTCACTCAACTCACCCTAAGCTAAACTTCTCGCTTCGCCTTTCAGTCATAAGTCAAACAACACTCTACTCCACCACATCACTCCCTGCGCTACATTAAACAGCTCAGCCGCTATTGTAAACGCTAGAGTCGGAGTCGCGGACGAGAGACTCGGATGGAGAGACGTCCTCCAGTGGAAACAATTCTGAGGGCTTAGTTTGCTCAACAAGACAAATATGGCAGTAAAATCATTTATTCACAGTCGCTTTAATGGAGACGGAGAGACTGGGAATTAAACTCTTATGATGTTTGAGGCCTTCAGAGAGAACGAGGGACTGGAAGTGAAGATTCCCAATGAACACACACGTCTGCCTTGGGATGACGCCACGAGATCGGATATTCTACTCTATCTTTATTCCTGTCACGGTGTTCCTCCCTGTGAAGACCTCCTTCCCGTCACCTCTGTACAGATAAAACATTGTCAAAAGGATCATGGACACGCGGAAGCGACAAAAACTTCTGCATTATGAATATTTAAGGCCAGACAAATCATTTATTAAGGGTCAATTTGTCAATTTCATTTTTCACAATTTTTCAATTTTGCTTGCAGCTTGGAACGCATTTCAAGGTTTGCGTTCTCGATCACAAACACTGTTGTGTGAATGATCCGAGCGCGATAAGGGTTTTCTGTTAGAACGGTGTCGTGTTAGCGGCCCATAAGTTAATAACTAATGATCTTTACAACAGAAGTGATCAATCAAAACTAACTTTAGCTGGACAATTGGACAACTATTGTTAAAAGCGCTGTATAAATGAAGGAGACTTGACGAGATGTGGCTGTATTAAAGTGAACGACGAAGGAGAGATCTTCAGGAGACTTTTAATAGAACAATCCAAACAATAGACAGGAGAATCAACAAGGAGAAAAATACCACATAGGCTACATACCCATAATGTTAACTAAAGCTTGACCAAAGACAGAAACTGAGTGCTTATATAAACTAGGGGAGCTAACGAGACTGGTTAACAACACACAGCTGAGCCAAATGAACTAATGAAGACGTGGTCATGGAAACGAGGAGTGGCGGGAAACTGAACACATGATCAGAAGTCCAAAAACAAACAGACATGTCACAATTCCTGATGATTTTACTGTGTTTTGAATCATGGGTGGCACTTCCAGATTGGGGAACGTCCATTCATAAAGACTGAAACTAATCATTTCAAATCATAAGGTTGCCCTACAAATAAAGCTTGACTGGATGAGCTGTCAATTTTCCTTCATGATTTATTTTCAGACATAAATATACATGAGAATAACGTCTTCTTTTTTTTTTCATGACAAGAATATCTATGGCCAGAGTCGCTCTTTTCAGTCGCTGCGTCTTTTCCTCATGATGATTATTTTCTTTTTACCCTTTGCATTAATAATTCACTGGAATACACGAAGATTTTTCTCCTCAAATCCTCACGTCTCTTTCCAGGTTTGTTTTCATGTGTAAATACAATTTTTTATTTTTAAAATTACGGATATCACTTTGAAATAGTATCACGCAATGCTGAAGTTAAAGAACATTTTTTGATTAAGGCTCAAAATATAACATCATAGGTTTTGTATGTTACATAATACAGATATATATTACAGTGATAGGTCCATTATTGCTGTGGAAAGAATCGTGCTTTTGGGGTTATTCATGATCTCTTGTTGAAAACCTTGTTGATGCTTTTACACTTTTAAATGTCCTTTTAATGTTCAATGGTTGTAGGGTGAGTCGAATAATGTCATCTCATTCTACCCAGTTTATAAAATATATATTATTGCGTTTATAGAGCGAGCCTTTCACTGATTGTTTACAGCTTAACGGAAGTTACATCCATAATTCGGGCAACGCATCATGGGGCGAAGGAATAACCGTTTACATGTTTCTGTCTTATCAAGCCCTTCTATGCAGAATCTCATTTTTTACTGATATCCAGATGAAGTGCATGCAAAAAAAAAAAAAAAAAACATAAACACGGGAAATCTAAGAAAAGTCCCAGTTTGAAGACATTTTCTGTGTTGACCATTCACAGGTGTGTTATCCGTGTATAAATTACGCATTACTGTTACGGTTGAACAGGGATGATCAGAGGTGAGTATCTAATGCAGCAGTTTATTAAACTAACACATAATCAAACATAATTACAGGAACGCCACATGAAAGGACAACAACTGACCAAAAGACAAGTGAAACACTGGGGTATATATAGGAAAACAAGAGGCTAACAAGACACAGGTGTGGGTAATCAACAAAAAGGGTAACTATAGAAACAAAGGCTGTGTCTGAAATCATCTATGATGAAACATGATCTCTACACTCTTAAATAGGGCACAGCCATTCGCAGTGGTGTCCGAAACTATAGTGGACGTTATTGAGTGCTCTCATTCAATCCCACAATGCACCACAATAAAGTGTACAACCGATGTATGCCCAACGGCTAGAGAATACCCATAATGCACTGTGAGAGCTGAATGCTGAATGAATTCCCGCGTCTGACCAGAAGATGGCGCTGCATCTGAATAATCATCATCATCTGACGACTGCTGGTCCAATGTGGGTGCAGCGTAATATCATACAGGTATACATGCCTTTTTATTGATTATTAATTAAGGCTTATACATGCTAGTTTCCATGACAGAGTTCAAGATAAATCCTTTCATTTCTACTGGAGTAGTTTGCTAAGTTTCAAATGATTTAAACAGAACAAACTATGTAAAGCGACGGCTCTTCCAACGCACCATTGTCCGAATTCACTCACTCGTTTTCATTCACTTCTTCAAGTGAACTATATTAGTGGAGTAATGTAGGGAACACCGAATGATTTCGGACACTGCTAAAGTAAACCAGGCACTAAACACAGGAAGAGAATCAGCAGAACGAAAGGAACAGAAAATACACTTCAAAATAAAAGTCCTAGAACACAAAAACACTGGGTACATCTTGACAGTTACATTGTGTTGTGTTTTAGAGTTGACAGAAATGTCCGTAAACGTAACAGGAAAAGTAATGGTGATTTTCTTCCAGGACATTATCCATTTTTTTCTTCCAGTGCTACATAATTCAACATATTTATTGGATAATAATTAATCTAATTAGACTGCAAATTATGGGGGGATCTGACAACCTAATCAAGGTGTCAGTAACAATAGGAAGGTTTGGGAGCATTTTTGTTCAAATGTTTTTAATTAGAATTTTTTTTTTCTATTTCAGTGACCACAAATGGTTAGATTACAAAGTGATTAATGGTGCGTATTTTCTTCTGGCCGCAACATTCAAGCAAGTAATGTTATCAGACAAAACATAAATACTGTTACCATTTATAACCTTTAGATTTGGATATATCACAAAAAGTTCCATTATTTTGTCCTTAAGTTCAAAAAGATGAACATCTGCGTGAGATAAACATCATCAGATTGTGATTTGAACATTTCTTCTTATAGAAGTTCCCTAAAACACACACTGAACGCGCCACCTATTTCCTTTTTGATTCAATACACACGACCAAATATCTTGACAGTTAGAGGGATAGTTCACTCAAAAATGAAATTGTCAATCCAGACCTCTTACAGAGAACATAAAATAATATTTTTGAACTGTGTGTGTATTGAACTGTTTTTATCCGTATGCGTTGAAAGGTCCTCGGGGGAAATGATTTTGGGTGAACTATTCCTTTAACAGCTCCTATTATAAACGCATGCACTGTTTATGCCATGACATGCACATCAAGACCTGCATTAGGCATATTTACCTCCAGCATGCACAGGGTTCTCCTGAATATCACATCTCCTCTAGGACCATGAAGGGTCACGAGTAGAGCAAAGCTTCCGAGTGAACAGATCTGAGCTCCGGCTGAATATTGTTAATATTGTTGGAGGTAGTGGGGGGGTTTCAGGGGGTTGAGTCTTTCTTTCTGAGCTTGACGAAACACAGAGCTTTCCCTGGTAAACATCACCAAGGTCTCGCAAGACTTGGAATAAACACAAAGGAAAGTGTGCAAGGAGGAGGGTTCACCCGTACAGTACATCCAGGTTGTTGTGTGAGACGAATATATAACAAGATGTCTGAGTTGAGCTGCAAAAGCATCTTTAATAATGCTTTAATAACTGGGCGAGCGAATCTCTTATGCTTCTGTAAATTAACTGGAATTTATTTGCATCATCAATTAACATTCAAAAAGACACGATGTAAATTACCATGCATAAATGGACTCATCTGGTGTAATAATATTGTGGTGAATGTCTGGATCATGCAAATGTTGAATATGAATTTTAAAAACATGTGTTTCCCATTAGTGCTGCTGCAAAACCTGCTATCATATGCTAGGGTTTTTATTTTTCGCCAGATTAATTGGTCAGAATAGTAAGTTTGGTGAGGAAAAAAAGAAAACATTTACATCAGTAGATTGTGAATATATAAGTTCCCTTTAAAGTCTATTTACTTCTAAAGCAAAACACCAAGAACAATAACTATAATGGTAACTATATTAGCGTTCACACCAGCGCAAGATATGTTAAGTTATGTTCAATATAAGCGCTTAAGTTTTGTGCTTTAAACGCTCGAGCTCTTTAAAGCAAGAATGATTCTGATTGACTGTCATTCAAAATTATTCTAAAAATGATATTGTGTCTCTGTGCCGTTATAATTATAGATCTTATGCGCCAGATAAATCTTTAACTTCTGTTTTTGCAGCAGCTCTGTATATTTCTATGGCATCGATGTCAAAGAGTAATTAGCTGGTTTACGTATTGTGGAGTTAAAGGGGTGGTATAATGCCCTTTTCACAAGATGTAAAATAAGTCTCTGATGTCCCCAGAGTGTGTGTGTGAAGTTTTAGCTCTAAATACCCCACAGATATTTTATATAGCATGTTAAAGTTGTCCCTTTTTGAGGGTGAGCAAAAACACACAGTTTTGTGTCTGTTCCTTTAAATGCAAATGAGCTGCTGCTCCCGGCACATGGGGGCGGAGCTTCAAGAGCTCATGTCCTTTTACCTCACACACACACACTGAACATTTCAAAAACTTTTAGCCTTTTATGTTCAAACCAGATTCAGACAATGATGGAGAGACTCGAGAAGAATGACAACATGTAGAAGCAACAGGACATTTCTGAATGGTTAGTTGATGAATTTATGAAGCTGATGTGGAGTTATCTTCTAGTCATTGATTAGCATATTCTGTCATGATAATCTATAAATTGCGTTCCGGGGTGGGGTTTATGTAAATTTTAGGGTTTGTGACCCGGGATAAATGCTGTGTAGTTCCTTCCAGCCGTTTGTTGTAGTCCTTAAAAAGTGATTTCTGTAAAAGCAAATATCTCCCTTTGCTCTGAACTTTGAGCGTTGTAACTTTGCAGATGTTGTTTATGATCAAACAGCAACATTACACACTAACTAAAGTTAGAAAAGTCAAATCATATTCAACCACCTCTTTAACAAAAGTTATCATGAGCATTGTAATGTTTGAAACGGAAGTCATATGTAATATTTTTCATTCATAAATCTGTAAGATCTTACTTTCATGCTGTGGAAATACAAAAGGGGCGGGGCTACATGAGCTTTATTGTGCTGATGCTATTCTTTTACATTTAAGAGGATTTTTATAACTTTATCTTGAACATTATAGTTATCGTCGTTGGTGTGAACGGGCCTTTGCTCTGCTTATTGAGCATTTATATTGTTTCCAGAGGGAACAACACACAGAAGACGGTCTTCTAGACTTCGCTGTCCGTCTGCTGTGTCTGGAAATACGTTCAACATCCAATCCATCTTGTATGAAAGATAATTGTCAAAACCCCAATTATCTCTGATTTATAACTATCTCCAGTTTAAACAGCTGTAAAATAGGGTCAAAAGTGCTAACAATAGAAGCACATCTGGAACACATTTATCCGTCCTCACACACTGCATTAGTGGTTACCTTTATGTGAACCCCCATTTCTAAAACTTTGATTAGATGTTGAATAATGCTAACCCTGTTCAAGCCGTTAATTCAGTGGAAAGTGTTGATGGAAAGAACAGAGAAGCTCGTTCGGCGTGTGAAAACACTCTTGATTTCCCTCAGGCGGTGTCCAAGATTTTGTCACGCTTCTTTTCACACGCAAATAAAAGCTAAGATCCCATGAGTGTTGTTTCATGCTGTTCTTGTTTTGAGTTGTGATGAGAAGCTTATAGTTTAATCAAACACATTACAAAACTATATTAAGCTGATGTAATTAAGCTGATGATTGGATTAGGATTTGACAACAACAAAGGTATTGAACCTAGAAAAAAGTCTGAAAACATGAAGTATTGGTCATAATTATTGTTTTATTATATATATTTATTTCGCTAAAAGTTCCACTGTGGTGTAAATCCAGCGTTTAATGTTGTTTATGTGTCTATGTGGTGTTTTTAATCTGCTTTAAGACAAAGCATGTGTAAATTCATAAGTCGACAGCATTGCTGAGTATTTCCTCCTTAAAACTGCAGTGAACCAAAGACAGTCTCAAAAACACGCTTTGAAATCGCTGGTGTTTCTGACGTCACAAACTACCTTGTAACCAATCAGATCAACGTGTGATCGTCAACCAGTGGATCTCTGAGCTGAGTGAGTGGAGGCGGGGCTCATTTGAATATTCATAGAACCACGCATACTAAATGAGGCAAGGGTGTCGAGTTACATTCAAGATATTTTAAGGCATGAAGACATTTTTTTCAATGAAAAATTAGATATTAAAAAAATGACATTCGTTTTACATATTAAATATGTAAAAAATATGAGTTTTAAGGGATAGAATTATTGCCTACAGGGAGACATTATATAAGATTTCTTCAACTCTACTTCTAGAAAATGAAGATTGAAGAATGTGTGTCTTTTGCTTTTAATTAATTTATGAAACCACAGTAAACTTTAAAATGCTATTATATTTTGTGCAGGCAATATGCTTAGTTTGGTGTGAATAAAAAAGCCTGACAATGACACTGCTAAATAAGTGTAAGTATTGTGGGATTCTGCCACGTTTCTCACTGATGCCTCACAACACATAAACTCTGGGCTTAGAGAAAATCCTGAGCTTCCCATTCGTAGTTACGAGTTTGTGGTGGCCATCATGTGCTTTCAACTCGAAAACATGATCTTTCTGACATGACTTGAACGCACCATTAGTCATTTCCGAGGAGTTCGAAATGTGGAAAATTCACTCGAGTAGGATGAGCTTGTGCCGACAAGGTTTTGAAAAATCACCAAAATATTGAAAGTAAAAGCCAGATGGAGAAAAAAAATATGAATAAATAAATGTTATCAAAACCAGACGTCACAAATCATATATTGATTCTTGGCAGTGGCAGGAGTTTATGATGAGATTTATTGCTTTGCTAAGGTTCAGACGGGATAAGCGGAGATTCACTGTGTTATTTATTTCTTGCTTTATTACTTCAGCGTATACGAGAAGCAGATAAACCTTTCAACATGTGGAATGACCTGCTTAGTGTAATAGTGGCTATCTTAAAAATGTGCACAAGAATGCAAGACATTTTAAGTGTTCAGTATTGTTACAATTCATTTGAAGGAATTTTTTAAAATCTAAGATGATAAACATAAAATAAAGTACGTGTCACGCAGCTGTCAACTGATCAAGTGGTTACTGAGCTCGCTTAAAGGGCCGGGTATCCTTAATGTGTGGTGAAAATCCAGCTTTTAATGTTGTTTATGTGTCTATGTGGTGTTTTTAATATGCTTTAAGACAAACCATGTGTAAATTCATAAGTCGACAGCATTGCTGAGTATTTCCTCCTTAAAACTGCAGTGAACCAAAGACAGTCTCAAAAACACGTTTTGAAATCGCTGGTGTTTCTGACGTCACAAACTACCTTGTAACCAATCAGATCAACGTGTGATCGTCAACCAGTGGATCTCTGAGCTGAGTGAGTGAGTGGAGGCGGGGCTCATTTGCATATTCATAGAACCGCAAATACTAAATGAGGCAAGGGTGTCAAGTTACATTCAAGATATTTTAAGGCATGAAGAATTTTTTCAAGGAAACATGTCATTTTGTGGATCAAAGATGAGTTTTAAGGGATAAAATGATCGACTACAGGGGGACTTTAAATGTTAAATGTAAAATGATGGTCAGCACATGAATTCTCAATAAATTAACAAAAAATCAGCCATTGAATGCAAAGTTTACAACAAGGAGCAAAACAATTAACCCACTGCGCAATGTGACGTCGTAGTGACGTCATTTTCATGCAATTTTTGGACGTCCAAATTTGGTCCATTGAAGGGGTTGTTTTGTAACGCCAGGTGACGTCTTTTTTCGACGTCTTCCGCACGTCTAATGTTGACGTCCGTCCACAAAAGTTTGTTTGTGGGAAGAAGGAAGGAGACGGGGTCGGCTTGCTGTGGATTGTGTGTTTTATTAGATATGTCTTTTTCAAACAATAATCGCGCTCAGTGCTCTCAAACAAAACAGTGGCTTTTCACACACACACACACACACACACACACACACACACACACACACACACACACACACACACACACACACACACACACCTTGTTTTACCTGGGAATCGAACTAGTGATCTTATGTTCCAAGCGCCAACGCTCTACTGTTTGAACTACAGCATCAGACTTTTGTATGTGTCTCCAGTTATCAGTCTAAACATGTTGAACAATGATTATTAAATCAAACAACACAATTGTTGATAATTTAGGCTAAAAATAGGTTCGGCGCTTATCGCGGTTTGGAAAGAAACTGCATCTTGCAGTACATTTTAAATATAGCGATTTGGAAACGTGGATGGAGCAGTGAATAGGTTCAGTACACAGCAAAATGACATGACAAACTTGCGTTTTGGAAAAGAGCTCTTCATTTGTAAATTAAAAAAATATTAATAATCATGTAAATTTCCTGCACCTGTCATAGACGTCCAAATGACGTCCAAAAAAATTACCCAGTTCAGGTCCAATGTTGAACGTAAATATGACGTCCAAGTTGGGTCATGGTTGGACGTCCAAATAGTGGACCTAGTTTGGACGTCGAATAGATGTCCAGAATTGGTCATGGACCGACGGACCCAATATAGACATGATCTGCACGTCTATCCGACGTCCAATGTTTAGTGGGAAGCAGGCAGTCTGCTAATACTCTAATGACTGCTAGCTGACATGTAGTTGCAAACTTACTTATATCTTAAGTGGACCATCGAAATACAGTGTTACCAAAATACCCGAATAATGCATTTAAATAACTGAAAAAAACAAGTGTGAAATGTTGGACACTTCATGCACTCGATAGTCGTAGTTTTAATTATGTAGAAGGAGGAGGGGCTTCAGACTCTGATGAGGAATGACTAATAACCTTATAAAGTTCATAAACTACACTGTTCAGTACATAGTGCATATTCATTTTTAATAAATATGGGGAACAAGACTTAAGTCAGGACTCAAACTTGGCTTGTCCATACTGTATCAAAAGGCTATGGCTTAACAGTGGAAGTTTTGTTAACAGAGAAACCGAAATTCAGGCAAAGAAGCATTAATACCACGTACAATTCATATTAAAGATAAATATTTGGAAGGTCAGAATTCAATAATTTTTCTGGCTTCCATCAACAAATCTGCTCTCAGCAAAGCGTTTGCTCATCCCTTCACGGGTTTATTTTTAGTAAGAGGCCTTTGGAATAACTCTTGCCTTGAAATGGAAATTTAAGATCAACACAATGAGAACTTGGCTCTGCAGTTCTTTCCCCTGTGGGAATGTGTGACTTATACAAGTACTCAGAGTAAAAAAAAAAAAAAAAAAAAAAAAAAAGCACTTCTTAAACATCCACACATACACAAGGGGATCTCCAAATACTAACAGAGGAAACTGGATTTCCTCAGAAGGGATCTGTGATATGCATGATCCTCTTTTTCCTGACAGTTTCGTCTATGGGAACTTCAGGACATGTTTTAAGGACTCAAAGCGAATAATGGGTGTGCTATACTACAAATGACTAATTTGAAAAGACGCAAGCATTTATAATACATGTGCCATTGAAGATTTGGAAAGTCTCTGTAGGCATGTAACAAATGCTAATGCAAATCATATATCAAACATGTATCCAAAGCATTCAAAAGGATAGGAAATACTTACAAAGCTCTAATTTGAAGAGTGAGTGTAATCGCAGATGCTGTTTCTTTAACACCATTAACTTCATGCCTTTGCATAATAACACGTTCACTATTAGCTAAACAAACCACCTAATCCACAATATTAATAATAGTTCACCCAAGCATGAACATTTTTCACAGGTACTGTAACTTTGACCTGTTGTATGGCGAGAACCGCCTAATGATTTAAAAAAAGAAATTCTACTTTTCATGTTCCAATGACAAAATTACACCATAAGGTTTGGAAAGACATGAGGGCGAGTGAATAGACTTAAAGGCATAGTTCACTTAAAAATAAAAATTTTGTCATCATTTACTCATCCTCAAGTTGTGTGAGTCTTCTGTTGAACACAAAAGTAGATATTTTGAAGAATGTCGGTAACCAGACAGTTGATGGAGTTGTTTTAATAGGAAAACTGGAAGTCAATGGTTACCAACATTCTTCAAAATATCTTCTTTTTAGTTCAACAGAAGAAAGAAATTCATACAGATTTGAAACAACTTGAGGGTGAGTAAATGATGGCAGAGTTTTCATTATTTAGTGAACTATACCTTTCATAAAATGAAACTGCTGGTGGTGAGAAGGACGTTCACTTCTAAACTAGTTTAGACTGTAACAGCTGTTTTATGTTGGCTAATATTACTCATGACCCAGATCTTCTGAAGGGAGGTCAGGGCAGCACTGTGGCTTTTGTTTTATTTTTATGGGATATTGTTACAAGGACATTAAATCTCCTTTATGCACAAATTTGTGAGTGAAATCTGTATACGAATATTTCAAGAACAAATCACAGTTCACCAAAAACTTTCGTAGTAAAATGAATTAAAAATGTAACAAAAAAAAAAAAATTAGGAATGTACGGAAAATTATGAATAACTGAAACCACACGTATGCAAAAAAAAAGCACTTTCTCTGTGCGGCCTTATAATCGTGAGTATTTCATTTTAAAATGAATATTATATTATATTATATTATATTATATTAGTATATTATAGTAGTATATTATAGTAGTATATTACATTATATTAGTATATTATATCATATTATAAAATTAATAAATAGTAATTTAATTTCATCTTAAATATATTTCATCATATGCAGTGAAAGAGTAATAAAAAATAACACAATCATCAAATATAAAGCAGCATGTTCATATAAAATTTTGTCTTTGACAAAAACTCAGCTTTTTGTTAAAAATGTTGCTTTTTTAATGAAACTTACCCACATTCAAGAGTTAATTAGAATACATGAAGCTAGAATAAAATTCATAAAAATAAAATACCTAAATAGGAACATAGTAGTATACCTGAATACTAGTTCAAAAGTAATATAAATAGTAAACTATAAGTATGATGTTAAGTTCAATTAAAGAAAACTTACAAGTAGCCTATTCTTTTTGTTTCTGTTTGGGAGTTTAGCTCATGTTTAATTCTGTTTCCTGTTTGAGTTGTTTCCTTGGTTACTCATTGTTTGATTATCGTGTACACCTGTGATTCATTTCATTGATTGGTTTGTTTGTTCAAGATTCTTTCAGTTACAGTAATTGTCATTTCTCGTTGTGTTTTAATTGGTTGTTTTGTTGTTTCTAGTCCTGAGTTTTGTTAAATAAAGTCTTAAAGTGATGTGTTTAGATCCTTTCACTCATCTTTATTTCAACCAACAGTTTCTCTCTTCCGTCCATCAACTGTTTGGTTACAGACACTCTTCAAAATATCTTCTTTTGTGTTCAGCAGAAGAAAGAAACTCATATAGGTTTGGATAAAACTTGAATGACAGAATATTCATTTTTGGGTGAAATATCCCTTTAAAAATATACTTTTATACACTAAAATGAGTCCCTAATGAGTCCCAAGCAGTATTGAAATAGTGCACTTACAAGTATACTACTAGCATATTAGATATTAGTATCAATATTAGTATTAGTATTAGTATTAGTAATATAGTATTAGTATTAGAAATAGTTTTCATATCCTCCATATGATTCTAAGAAAATCATAAACAGAATAAATTATATATTTGTTTCCTTATGTTGTTACATAACCTCCAGCTCTGACAGAAGGCCTAGTGAAGTAATAAAGTGAGTAACACACACACACACACACACACACACACACACACACTCAAACTGATGTCGAGAGGTGTATCAATCACCTCACAGCGCTGGAGCTCCTGCATGCTGGGATATTACTCACATTTACATAAACATGACTCAATTATGTTACAATTCGGTTTGATCACAATCACGCATGTTCAACTCACCCCATGTTGAATCTTCAGATGAAATATCTCCAGTGAAAACAGTGTCCTTTTCCTCGCTCTCCCTCTTCCAACTTTCTCTCTTGAACGGAGGCTTCAAGTAGAGCAGCTTTTATTTATGTCCTTTTTTGGGATTGAGTAAATGGAGAGAGCTTGGAGAACACTAGAGTACATTACTCCCTTGCTGTTTTACCCCGAGAAACTTTGCCTTCTCTCTCTCTCTCTCTCTCTCTCTCTCTCTCTCTCTCTCTCTCTCTCTCTCTCTCTCTCTCTCTCTCTCTCTCTCTCATGAATCTACTCCACCCAAGATATCCAATAGTCAAACCAAAAATTATTCAGACACCAGATATAAATTTTGATATTTTTTTGTGTGTGCAAGACACTATAGTTAATTTATGTAAGTGAGGAGAGCATAAATAAAGTAAACTGTGACATATTATAACCAAACATTATTCAGACTTTTGACCTGATCATGTTTTGCTGAAGTGTGTTTTCTTTAATTGCTAATGCTCTTTTTACACACAGACTGAACACAATGAAGCATTGATTGGTGATTGGTTGAGCTAAACTGGTATTATCTAATTGTGTAGTTAAATTTAACAGCTGACAGATATTCAACATAACTCATGTGTGAGACAGTCTAACAGAAGGAAATATCAACTGATTTGAAACAAGAACTTGAGTTCTTGTCATATTTTATTACCATTTTCTAAACTATAATGAATAAACTGTGATGATGTGAGAAATGTTGAAGGTGTCTGAGTAAATTTTGGTTTGAATGTATATATAACCGATCACATTCAGGTGTGTTTGTGTGAATGTTACCAGCCTGTGTTTGAGAGATTCACCGGCATTGATTTAATATGTTTATGAGCTATTGCGGTTTGTGTATGTCTCTCTGTTTGTCTTATGCCATTACACACACTGGTGAAATATGGCAAGGAAAGGGTTCAAGTTCACTTGTCCAGGACACGAAAACATACCCGGTCATTAAGCGCCCTCAGAGGCTTGGTAATTTGGAGCAACTGGGACCCAGCGAGGAACGGCTTTAACAGATCCAGGTAACTAGACTCTAGGGTCGAACAGCGCTGGTAAACATGTAGGAGATCAGGCCAAGTCTCTGGAGAGAAGAAGATCTTCCTCATCATTATGATGAGACAAATCTGATCTGGACTTTGTCATTCATTTTCCTTGGCATGGTACCATTACTGGTGCATTTATACACATAACTTTTACTTTTATGCGCACAATGTGTCATATCCCTTACACAAAATAAATGGGTAACACTTTACAGAAAGGTTCATTAACATTAGTTAACTACCATTGCACACGCAACACACTATTGCTGTAACGGTCACCAGCTGGAGTGCCCTTGAGAGCCACCAGAGGGCACTCCACATCAGACACTCACGTTCACTCTCAGACTACAATTCCCATACTCACTGACCGGACTCATTATCTCTGAACACTCATCACATTCACCTGTACCTCATTATCACTGATTGCATTCACCTGTGTCCCATCACCCTGTTAGTCTCAGTCTATTTATACCTTGTTCATTCATTCACTCACCGCGAAGTCTTGTTAAGTGTTACACTGCATTTCTGAGCGTTTCCCTGGTTTTCTTGTTTCTTGGTTTTTTGATATCTTGCCCTGTTCCCTGGATTACTCTCTTGCCTCTGGTCCCTGGATTACTCTCTTGCCTCTGGTCCCTGCCTGTTTTGTTTGTTTTGTTTGTTTCTTTGTTTTGACTACTTGCCTGTGTATGACCCTAGCCTGTATGTTGGATTACGCCTCTGGATTGCCCCAGCCAATAAAGCTGCATTTGGATCTCCTACTTTGTGTCTCTGAGCAGTTCGTAACAGAAGACTTCGCCACACTTCAGATCCAGCAGCTATGACCTCCTGTAATACAGCAGTAGGGAACTCACCTGATCTTCCCTGTATGAGCCGGGAGTTCGCTGGACAGATCGCGGCCTTAGCCCTGGATAGCCTCGATCTGTTCCAGTACACCTGGGTTTTTTTTCCTCTCGCTGCCTCTTGCTCTCTGGGTGATGAGGCTATTAAGTTATGTTACCGGCTGGGGGCTAAGGAGGTCGACCCGAGGGAGCTCCCCGATCTCTCTGGTCTGGATTGGAGAGAGGCACTCTCCAGATGTCTGGAGAGCTTCCTTCCGTGGCACCCCAGTCCAGCCGAGCCCGCACTTCACGCCAGTCCAGCTAAGCCTGCACTTCACGCCAGCCCAGAGCCCTCTTCACCGCTGGTCCCGTCCAGCACAGAGCCCTCTTCACCGCTGGTCCCGTCCAGCACAGAGCCCTCTTCACCGCTGGTCCCGTCCAGCACAGAGCCCTCTTCACCGCTGGTCCCGTCCAGCACAGAGCCCTCTTCACCGCTGGTCCCGTCCAGCACAGAGCCCTCTTCACCGCTGGTCCCGTCCAGCACAGAGCCCTCTTCACCGCTGGTCCCGTCCAGCACAGAGCCTTCACTGCTGGTCCCGTCCAGCACAGAGCCTTCTTCGCCGTTGGTCCCGTCCAGCACAGAGCCCTCTTCGCCGCTGGTCCCGCCCAGCTCAGAGCCCTCTTCGCCGCTGGTCCCGTCCAGCTCAGAGCCCTCTTCGCCGCTGGTTCTGTCCAGCTCAAAGCCTTCTTCATCGCTGGTCCTAACCAGCTCAGAGTCCTCTTCGCCGCTGGTCCTACCCAGCTCAAAGCCCTCGCCGCCGCTGGTCCCGTCAAGCTCAGAGTGCGCTTCTGCTGATCCAGAGACTGTTCACGTCGCTTCAGCTGATCCAGAGACTGTTCACGTCACTTCTGCCGATCCAGAGAGTGAGCTTCACGTCACTTCTGCTGATCCAGAGACTGTTCACGTCACTTCTGCCGATCCAGAGACTGAGCTTCACGTCACATCCGCCCGTCAAGTGTCTCGTCCCGCCGAGACTGAATCTCTTCCTGAGCCTGAAACTGATCTGGATACTGAGCTTGAATCTGTTCCTCTTCCTCTTTCTACGCCTGTGTCTTCGGACAAGATGGCCGACTCCACGCCTGTGTCTTCGGACAAGATGGCCGACTCCACGCCTGTGTCTTCGGACAAGATGGCCGACTCCACGCCTGTGTCTTCGGACAAGATGGCCGACTCCACGCCTGTGTCTTCGGGCAAGATGGCCGACTCCACGCCTGTGTCTTCGGACAAGATGGCCGACTCCACGCCTGTGTCTTCGGACAAGATGCCTGTGTCTTCGGACAAGATGGCCGACTCCACGCCTGTGTCTTCGGACAAGATGGCCGACTCCACGCCTGTGTCTTCGGACAAGATGGCCGACTCCACGCCTGTGTCTCTTGCCTCTGGTCCCTGCCTGTTTTGTTTGTTTTGTTTGTTTCTTTGTTTTGACTACTTGCCTGTGTATGACCCTAGCCTGTATGTTGGATTACGCCTCTGGATTGCCCCAGCCAATAAAGCTGCATTTGGATCTCCTACTTTGTGTCTCTGAGCAGTTCGTAACAGAAGACTTCGCCACACTTCAGATCCAGCAGCTATGACCTCCTGTAATACAGCAGTAGGGAACTCACCTGATCTTCCCTGTATGAGCCGGGAGTTCGCTGGACAGATCGCGGCCTTAGCCCTGGATAGCCTCGATCTGTTCCAGTACACCTGGGTTTTTTTTCCTCTCGCTGCCTCTTGCTCTCTGGGTGATGAGGCTATTAAGTTATGTTACCGGCTGGGGGCTAAGGAGGTCGACCCGAGGGAGCTCCCCGATCTCTCTGGTCTGGATTGGAGAGAGGCACTCTCCAGATGTCTGGAGAGCTTCCTTCCGTGGCACCCCAGTCCAGCCGAGCCCGCACTTCACGCCAGTCCAGCTAAGCCTGCACTTCACGCCAGCCCAGAGCCCTCTTCACCGCTGGTCCCGTCCAGCACAGAGCCCTCTTCACCGCTGGTCCCGTCCAGCACAGAGCCCTCTTCACCGCTGGTCCCGTCCAGCACAGAGCCCTCTTCACCGCTGGTCCCGTCCAGCACAGAGCCCTCTTCACCGCTGGTCCCGTCCAGCACAGAGCCCTCTTCACCGCTGGTCCCGTCCAGCACAGAGCCTTCACTGCTGGTCCCGTCCAGCACAGAGCCTTCTTCACCGCTGGTCCCGTCCAGCACAGAGCCCTCTTCGCCGCTGGTCCCGCCCAGCTCAGAGCCCTCTTCGCCGCTGGTCCCGTCCAGCTCAGAGCCCTCTTCGCCGCTGGTTCTGTCCAGCTCAAAGCCTTCTTCATCGCTGGTCCTAACCAGCTCAGAGTCCTCTTCGCCGCTGGTCCTACCCAGCTCAAAGCCCTCGCCGCCGCTGGTCCCGTCAAGCTCAGAGTGCGCTTCTGCTGATCCAGAGACTGTTCACGTCGCTTCAGCTGATCCAGAGACTGTTCACGTCACTTCTGCCGATCCAGAGAGTGAGCTTCACGTCACTTCTGCTGATCCAGAGACTGTTCACGTCACTTCTGCCGATCCAGAGACTGAGCTTCACGTCACATCCGCCCGTCAAGTGTCTCGTCCCGCCGAGACTGAATCTCTTCCTGAGCCTGAAACTGATCTGGATACTGAGCTTGAATCTGTTCCTCTTCCTCTTTCTACGCCTGTGTCTTCGGACAAGATGGCCGACTCCACGCCTGTGTCTTCGGACAAGATGGCCGACTCCACGCCTGTGTCTTCGGACAAGATGGCCGACTCCACGCCTGTGTCTTCGGACAAGATGGCCGACTCCACGCCTGTGTCTTCGGGCAAGATGGCCGACTCCACGCCTGTGTCTTCGGACAAGATGGCCGACTCCACGCCTGTGTCTTCAGACAAGATGCCTGTGTCTTCGGACAAGATGGCCGACTCCACGCCTGTGTCTTCGGACAAGATGGCCGACTCCACGCCTGTGTCTTCGGACAAGATGGCCGACTCCACGCCTGTGTCTCCGGACACGATGACCTCCGCCACCGAACCAGTGTCTCAGGACGAGATGGTCTCCACCGAGCCAGTTTCTATGGACAAGATGGCCGCTGACACGTCTGTTCCTGAGCCGGAGCCGGTGTCTGTTCCTGAGCCGGAGCCGGTGTCTGTTCCGGAGCCGGTGTCTGTTCCTGAGCCGGAGCCGGTGTCTGTTCCTGAGCCGGAGCCGGTGTCTGTTCCTGAGCCGGAGCCGGTGTCTGTTCCTGAGCCGGAGCCGGTGTCTGTTCCTGAGCCGGAGCCGGTGTCTGTTCCTGAGCCGGAGCCGGTGTCTGTTCCTGAGCCGGAGCCGGTGTCTGTTCCTGAGCCGGAGCCGGTGTCTGTTCCTGAGCCGGAGCCGGTGTCTGTTCCTGAGCCGGAGCCGGTGTCTGTTCCTGAGCCGGAGCCGGTGTCTGTTCCTGAGCCGGAGCCGGTGTCTGTTCCTGTCCCTGAGCCGGTGTCTGTTCCTGTCCCTGAGCCGGTGTCTGTTCCTGTCCCTGAGCCGGTGTCGGTGTCTGTCCCTGAGCCGGTGTCGGTGTCTGTCCCTGTTCTAGAGCCCGTTCATGTTCCTGAACCGTTGGATCCGCCTGAAGGGTCGTCTCCGCCCCGGCCGCCTGAAGGGTCGTCTCCGCCCCGGCCGCCTGAAGGGTCGTCTCCTCCCCGGCCGCCTGAAGGGTCGTCTCCTCCCTGGTCGCCTGCACAGCCTGCTCCGCCCTGGTCGCCTGCACAGCCTGCTCCGCCCTGGTCGCCTGCACAGCCTGATCCGCCCTGGTCGCCTGCACAGCCTGATCCGCCCTGGTCGCCTGCACAGCCTGCTCCGGCCTGGTCGCCTGCACAGCCTGCTCCGCCTGCTCCGCCCTGGCCGCCTGCACAGCCTGCTCCGCCCTGGCCTGCCGCCCTGCCGGAGTCTTCAGGTCCTCTTCCGCTGCACGGGCCTGGCCCTCCATCCCGCCCCTGGGTCCGCCTCCGCTCCACCACCCTCCTGGACAATTTAGGAGCGTCTGGAATCCGCTCCTTAAAGGGGGGGCTATGTAACGGTCACCAGCTGGAGTGCCCTTGAGAGCCACCAGAGGGCACTCCACATCAGACACTCACGTTCACTCTCAGACTACAATTCCCATACTCACTGACCGGACTCGTTATCTCTGAACACTCATCACATTCACCTGTACCTCATTATCACTGATTGCATTCACCTGTGTCCCATCACCCTGTTAGTCTCAGTCTATTTATACCTTGTTCATTCATTCACTCACCGCGAAGTCTTGTTAAGTGTTACACTGCATTTCTGAGCGTTTCCCTGGTTTTCTTGTTTCTTGGTTTTTTGATATCTTGCCCTGTTCCCTGGATTTCTCTCTTGCCTCTGGTCCCTGGATTACTCTCTTGCCTCTGGTCCCTGCCTGTTTTGTTTGTTTTGTTTGTTTCTTTGTTTTGACTACTTGCCTGTGTATGACCCTAGCCTGTATGTTGGATTACGCCTCTGGATTGCCCCAGCCAATAAAGCTGCATTTGGATCTCCTACTTTGTGTCTCTGAGCAGTTCGTAACAATTGCAGCCTAACATTGAATTATTTCCTGTGACTTCCTGTTTCGAATGCGCATGCGTCGCGTCTGAGCGCGTTGTTGTCTTTGGAGCTCCATCGATTGATTTATAATTCTTGATTTCTCTTTAACCCTCTGAGGTCTGAGCTGTTTTCTGGGCCCTGGAGGTGTTCTGACATGCTCTGACATTTGTGGTTATTTCTGTTACTTGTGACATTTTCATGGCTAAAGTCTAATTACACTGTATTCAGCACAAACTCTGCTACAATAATATATCAGCAGCATGTATGTAAAAGTTTGTAGTTTTGAGATAATGACATTTATGCGTGGTTTGTGAAAATACAAAAATAAATTCTCACTGAAATAAGGTCATGAAACCCATACTGATTATTTCTTCACAAGACTTTTGAAAATTGTATCACGTAGCCTAGAATATTTGCTCTAAAACTATGTGAGAATCACCCTGACTGCTCATTCAGAGAAGACAATATATTGATTTAAAAATTTTACGACGTGTTTTGTGTTAGAAAGCAATATGCGAAGGGGCGGATCACCTCATTAATATGAAAGCTTTCCACACCTGAGAAAGACAAAGAACCTCCCTAATGGCCCTATTAGGAGCTTATCAGGGCCCATCATTCTGACCAACCTTGCACAAAGAATGAGGAGATTTAAAAAAGAATGGCTTTTAAAATTGTTTGGATTTATTTACAACACAACATAATCTAAAGATACACAACAAATTAAAGCTGCAAGCAGCGATGAAAGGGCCCTCGCACCCGTGCCATCAACACTCGGTGGCTTTAGGAAGACAGAGCATGGTTGGGAAATGTACATTTAAGGAGGTATATATAGTAAGAGTATGTCAAAGTTAGTAACAAAATGTTTTGTAATGGTGATAATAGCATGCTTCATGACTCAGCTAAGTGTTGCTAGCATGTTTAGTCTGTTTCTAGCATGCTTAGTACACAATAATTATGTGGTTAGTACTGCATTACTGTGTTAACCATGTCAGTTTCTGTTGCCAATAGGTGGCGTTATGACTATTGCTGAATATGAGCATGGATGTGTGTTCAGGACAGAACTCTTATCAAACGTGTGAAGTTTGGTGCAAATTGGAAATTGCCTTCTTGAGTAACAAAAAAGTCATGTTTCATTGAATTAGCATTCTTTAGCACTTAGCTAAGCATTGTTAGCATGTTTTAACATGTTTCTAGCATGTTTAGAACTCAATGGCATTTTTAACATGTTGCTAGAACGGCATCAACGTGTTAAACATGTCACTTCCTGTTGCCAGTAGGTGGCGCTATTACTATAAATGAACATTCTCATGTAGATGTATTCAGGCCATGACTCTTATCAAAAGTGTGAAGTTTGGGGCAGATTGGACATTCCATGCCTGAGTTACAGCAAATTCCTATTTAATTGCAATAATAGCATGCTTTAGCACTTAGCTAAGAGTTTGCTAGCATGTTTTAGCATGTTTATAATATGTTGTTAGCATGTTTAAAACTTGCTGGCACTTTTTTATATGTTATTAGGAGTCCATAACAGTGTTAAACATGTCACTTCCTGTTGCCAGCAGGTGGCGCTATGTCTGTAACTGAATATAAGCATGGTCATGTGTTCAGGACAGAACGCTTATCAAAAGTGTGAAGTTTGGGGCAGATTGGACATTCCATGCCTGAGTTACAGCAAATTCATATTTAATTGCAGTAATATCATTCTTTAGCACTTAGCTAAGTGTTTGCTAGTATGTTTTAGCATGTCTCTAGTATGTTGGTAGGATGTTTAGCACCTACTGGCATTTTTTTATATGTTATTAGGAGTCAAGAACAGTGTTAAACATCCCTTCCTGTTGCCAGCAGGTGGCGCTATGACTATAACTAAATATGAGCATGGACATGTGTTCAAGAGATAACTCTTATCAAACGTGTGAAGTTTGGGGTAGATTGTACATTGCCTTCTTGAGTAACAACAAAGTCCTGTTTCATTGAATTAGCATGCTTTAGCACTTAGCTAAGTATTGCTAGCATGTTTTAATATGTTTCTAACATGTTTAGAACTCTATGGCATTTTTAACATGTTGCTAGAATGGCATCAACGTGTTAAACATGACACTTCCTGTTACCAGTAGGTGGCGCTATTACTATAACTGAATTTGAGCATAGACATGTGTTCAGGCCATGATTCTTATCAAACGTGTGAAGTTTGGGGCAGATTGGACATTCCATGCCTGGGTTACAGCAAATTCCTATTTAATTGCAATAATAGCATGCTTTAGCACTTAGCTAAGAGTTTGCTAGCATGTTTTAGCATGCTTCTAGTATGTTGTTAGCATGTTTAGCACTTGCTGGCACTTTTTTATATGTTATTAGGAGTCCATAACAGTGTTAAACATGTCACTTCCTGTTGCCAGCAGGTGGCGCTATGACTGTAACTGAATATGAGCATGGTCATGTGTTCAGGACAGAACGCTTATCAAAAGTGTGAAGTTTGGGGCAGATTGGACATTCCATGCCTGAGTTACAGCAACTTCCTGTTTCATGGCGAAACATCGAAATTTGTCAGGCCGCCGAGGACCCGCCCTTTGACGAAAACTCAAGATCTTCGCAATTTAACGTCGCAAAGGCCTTAAGATTACACTCACCAAATTTGAAGATGATCAGATTAAAACTGTAGGAGGAGTTCGTTAAAGTACGAGGCCTGAAAATGGCAAAAACTGCACAAAAATCTGAGAGGAAGTTCAAAATGGCTGACTTCCTGTTGTGTTTAGGGCTATGCTTCAAGAGACTTTTTTGTAGGTATTAGGTCATTACACGTATGTACCGAATTTCGTGCACGTACGTGGAACGTTGCGGGAGGCGCACTCCGTTGAACTTTTATAGGTGGCGCTATCGAGCCATTTTGCCCCGTCCAATTCTGAAACCTATATCAGATGTAAATTTTCGCCAGTTCTGACGCGTGTGCAAAGTTTCGTGAGTTTTCGAGCATGTTTAGGCCCTCAAAAATGCAATTCAATGCGGAGAAGAAGAAGAAGAAGAATAAATATAGCTGCGAGCAGCGATTACGGGCCCAAGCCGATGGCACCGCAACCCCGGTGCCTTTACCTAAAGGCACCGGGGTGGCGGTACCGCCGGCTTTGGCCCTTCATCGCTGCTCGCAGCTATATTTATATATATGGTAAAATGGTAAATGGTAAATGGACTGCATTTATATAGCGCTTTCACAGACCCAATGGCCACCAAAGCGCTTTACAATATTGCCTCACATTCACCCATTCACTCACTCATTCATACACCGACGGCGGTGTCAGCCATGCAAGGCGATCCAGCTCGTCGGGAGCAGCTGGGGTTAGGTGTCTTGCTCAAGGACACCTCGACACTTGGTCAGGTAGAACCGGGGATTGAACCACCAACCTTCCGGTTTGTAGACAATCTACATGAACCACTGAGCCACTGCCGCCCATATATATATATATATACATACACATGGCTATAATGAACAGGCTGCGATGTCAAGATTGCAATGCTGGAATGTGTGTGTGTGTGTGTGTGTGTGTGTGTGTGTGTGTGTGTGTGTGTGTGTGTGTGTGTGTTTTTCTATCCCGGTGGGGACTTCAACCTGAATGCACACAGACTCATGGGGACTCGTGTCACAGTGGGGACCTAAATAGAGGTCCCCATGGGTAAACAAGCTTAGAAATCATACACAATGAGTCTTTTTGGAAATGTAAAAATGCAGAAGGTTTTCTGTAATGGGTAGGTTTAGGGGTAGGGTTAGTGTGAGGAGATAGAATATACAGTTTGTAAAGTATAAAAACCATTAAGTCTATGGAGAGTCCCCACAAAGATAGTAAACCGTGTGTGTGTGTGTGTGTGGCGTGGGCGCGATGGAACAGTGGACACATAAAAACATACGTCATTATACAGGAGCACATTCAAACTGCAAAGTGTTAACTTATATTTGTGTACTGTCGCAATAAGACACAACATTGTGCTTTTGTAAAATAATTTCAAGCAATCCACCCCCCGAAAGGCGCTAATTTTAAAATTAAACTAAAATGCTCATGGCTGCACGGGCATTCATGGTGCGCATCCACGACAAGGAACGAGCAGAACAAAGTGGACGTTTTTCAGTTTATTCCTACTTCCATAGGAATTCATTTGAAACGCCCGCTCAACCGCTCACCCTGTGGTCTGTGTGAGTCCTAATGCCCCAGTGTAGTGCCGGGGACACTATACTGCCAAAAGAGCACCGTCCTTCGGATTAGACGTTAAACCGAGGTCCTGACTCTCTGTGGTCATTAAAAATTCCAGGATGTCCTTCGAAAAAGAGTTGGGGTGTAACCCCGGCATCCTGGCCAAATTTGCCCCTTGGCCTCTATCCATCATGGCCTCCTAATCATCCCCATGTACTGATATACTGATTGGCTTCATCACTGTCTCCTCTCCACCAGTAAGCTGGTGTGTGGTGGGCGTTCTGGCACAATATGGCTGCCGTCGCATCATCCAAGTGGATGCTGCACATTGGTGGTGGTTGAGGAGATTCCCCCCATCTATGTAAAGCGCTTTGAGGTCTCAGAAAAAGCGCTATATAAATGTAACAAATTATTATTATTATTATCAACCACTATCAATGTCAGTGCGGACGAAAATATTGTACTTTCGTTTTTAAGTTTGCGATTCAAAAGCCCCCAGCGGTGTCACACGTCGATTAACCGGTGGTAAAATATTCTCACCGTCACATACCTAGTATATTTTTATGTAAATACAATAGGCCTACCTGATTTTGAACACAAGAGGGCAGTATAGCCCTATGAATGACTTGACTTTTATGAGACTAAATGGTACAATTACTATTTTTAAACTTATAAATAATTATTAAATAAAAAAAAAGAATAAAATGAGTTTGGTTGTGATATTTGTATACTTTTATAGAAATAAATGGTGTATAATTACATTTTTAGAAGATGAGGCTTTTAGTGTTTAATTTTTGTACATTACTTCAGTCCCTCACTATAGCAAAACCATTTGAGATGTTTAATATCCGTTCACAATTTAGCATCTTTAATGTATTTTCATTATTTTGAAAAAGTTTGGTGTGAAAAAAATAAGCCAGTTTGGAAGAGTAGCTAAAAACTCAGAGTCTGAAATATCCCAAAAATCCACATTCAAACCAAAAATATCTGACTTTCTTTTGCTCTGAGCTAATGACTGTTAATTAGAAAGTTGTCCGGCTCGGTGAGACCAATATATATACTCATGTTTGTAACTGTTGGTAAAACTAACCCCCCCACTTTTGTCAAAAGCATGTTGAAAGTGACACACTTCCTGCTGCCAGTTGGTGGCGCTATAACTTTGACTCACAATAGTTACATCCATCTGATCGGCCTCTTATCACAAACACACTGCTGAAGTTTCATCAAGATCAGTTAATGTATGCAGAAGTTATAACACTTCGTGTCTCTCTTTTCTCGCCATAAATTCATTTCCTCGCCACGGCCAAACCGTTCAAGATATCAAAAATCCGTCCGCAATTTAGCATCCTCAATGCCTTGACTTCACGCTGACCGAGTTTGGAGGCGAATCGATGTATTTCCTAGGAGGAGTACATTAAATTCCACAGCAAGCGTTTCCAAACAACCCTAAATAGCCGACTTCCTGTTGGGCTGGCGTAAAACTTAGAGCACGAAAGTTGTTCGGCCCAATGAGATCTATATGTGTACCGAGTTTCAAATTAATTCATGCAAGTGTGTTTGATATATGGACCAAGTTTTAGAACCCCGTTCAAGGGGGCGCTGTCGAGCCCCCCTGCCACGCCCGGCTACCAGATTCAGCCCCGCCCTGATGGCCGCGGGTTCTGACCTGTGTGCAAAGTTTCAAGAGTTTTCAAGCACGTTTAGGGACCCAAAAGCCCCAGAAACCTTGAAAAACAAATGAAAAAGTAAAATCTCACTCAACTGACAAATCACCCCCACCCCTCACACACTCAGAGACAGAGAGAGAGAGAAAATGCTCCAAAAAAATCACATTCAAACCAAAATATCTGACTTTCTGTTGCTTTGAGCTATTAAGTGTAAATTAGAAATTTGTCCGGCTCGATGAGAACAATATATATACCGATTTTGGTGATTCTAGGTAAAACTAAGGCCCCATTTTTGACTAAAGGTGGCGCTACTGAGCCATTCCACCACGCCCGTTTTTGAAACTTTGCACATGTCTACAGGCTAATAAGTGTGATGTGTCTGTTGAGTTTCATGCAATTTCAAGTATGTTAAGAGTCTCAAAAGCATCAAAAAAGAATAATAAAGTTTGATGCGTTGCCATGGCAACAGTATCTAAGATATCAATAATCCTTTCACAGGTCTACATCTGCCGTGTGTCTACATTATACACATAAAGTTTGAAGCAAATCGGGTAAAAATAAGAGAGTGATTTCAAAGCATTTTGAAAGTGACACACTTCCTGCTGCCAGTTGGTGGCGCTATAACTTTGACTCACAATAGTCACATCCTTGTGTTCGGCCTCTTACAACGAACACACTGCTGAAGTTTCATCAAGATCAGTTAATGTATGCAGAAGTTATAACACACTTCCTGTGTCCCATTATTCGCCATAAATTCGTTTCCTCGCCACGGCCAAACCGTTCGAGATATCAAAAATCCGTCCGCAATTTATCATCCTCAATGTCTTGACTTCATGCACACCGAGTTTGGAGGCGAATGGATGAATTTCCTAGGAGGAGTATTTCACATTCCATTGTATGCATTTTCCAAACAACGTATAATAACCGACTTCCTGTTGGGCTGGTGTAAAACTTAGAGCACGAAAGTTGTTCGGCCCGATGAGATCTATATGTGTACTGAGTTTCATATTATTACATGCAAGCGTGTTTGATTTATGGACCAATTTTTCCGACATAATTCCAGGGGGCGCTGTCGAGCCCCCGTGCCACGCCCGGGTACCAGCTTCAGTCCGGCCCTGATGGCCGCGGGTTCTGACCCGTGTGCAAAGTTCCAAGAGTTTTTGAGCATGTTAAGGGCCCCAAAAGTGCCCGAGAAGTAGAAAAAAATAATAATAATAATAATAACAAATAATCCTACCGAAAACAATAGGGCCTTCGCCCTTTCAGGGCTTGGGCCCTAATAATAATAATAATAATAAACAGAGCAATTCCAAGAGGGTCCTCACACCATCGGTGCTCGGGCCCTAAAAAGCACTTATTGAAGAAAGAGACCTTTGTGCCCTTCCTAAAAACATTGTACATACCTTTCATTTTCTAAGGTGTTTGATTTTCACTTTACCATGTTCATGTACAGAGACATGTACTGTGAATGTTGAAGTCAGCAGGACTCAGTGGCATCTGGGCCCTGAAAAAAAAAAGTGAACATACTGATATCAAGAGAAAGGCCTGCACGATTTTGGGAATACATTTTAGATTTTTCTTGTTAAAATTGCTTTTTAAAATTCACAGAATACACACACACACTCACACAAATGTTTCCAACAATATATAATGAACACCAGGTTTGTTGTGCCTTGTAGGTATAGGCTATGCACAGTGCTGCATAAAATAATAACAATATAGCAGCCTATATATATTTTCAAAAAGATTTCAGTAACAACTAAGCTACAGAAAAATATATTGATTATCATGTTACTTCAAATGTTTCCATTCGTTATGATGATATGAAATGAGATAATAGTAAAAACATGAAGCCGTTTGGAGCGTTTTGCTTTTCCAAAATATGATACATTCAAACGCGATCGCGATCAAAAATATGATACATTAAAACGCGATCGCGATCAAAAATATGATACATTAAAACGCGATTGCGATCAAATATAAAACATTATGGTTAGGCCTACCATATACATAGCCTATCTACGTTTGAGCAGATATCCACAAACACAGTAACAGTAAACACGGGTCTAAATATTATAATATTCACCATATATCTAGCAACAGTTCAACTGCAATGTGAAATTTATGCAACAATAGCAAACTAATATGTAAGAATTTCTTACCTTATCTTTCTTGTCTTCAAATATCGTTCTTCTTCTTCTGATGTAAATCCAATGTAAGCTCAGGCACGTCTTTCAAACTCGACGAAAAGTGAAGTGAAGTGTTTTGTTGTTGAGGTAATGAGGGCGATCGCGTTCCATGTGGAGATTTGCATGTGAATATCTTTTGCGCGAGTGGGCGTGGCCGAATTAAAAATAATTAGGAAGCGTTTGAGAAGCTGGAAATCTTGTTGGTTTTATACAAATTACTTAAACAGAGAATATTTGTTTTCGTTTTGAATCCGATCATTTAAAAGTACACACTTAAATGTTTATAAAGGTGTATGGCTCATAAATGTGTAACAAGTATTCGCTGAGTTTTGTTTCAGTTTATAGACGTGCTCAAGAAAAAAAAGTTCACCGCGACGGAGAGGCAGAACGCACACACTGTTTATTTTCTTTATTTTACAAAAGCACAATGTTTTGATTTGATTGGAAGTGGACACATACAAAAGTAGAAATACCACAGATTCTTTTTTTATATTTATTTTTTCTGTATGACCATAAATGACGGAGAAATTTAAGTTTAAAGTGCTACAATGTGGAGAAAATCCAGCAAAACGCGCCGGCGCGTTTGTCGACCTCAGAGGGTTAAACTCACTTACAACGAACATTTTCTACTTTTCCTCACCTCATAGTTATAACGCGGATTGTTGAGCAGACGCGTCTCAAGCCTAGTGATCCAACGCTGGATACTTTTATAGGTTACGTCCGTGGATCATGGCTGAACGCGTCTTCTCCGCACTCATTTACAAACAAAATTTTTTTCGCCTATCGTGCGTCTACTCTACACCCGTACCACTGAAAAGACGGATTATATCCAAGACTTAAGCCATAAATTAGTATTAATATTGATAGCACCACTGGTAGCGTCGTTGCTAACTCAACTTACTGTCCATCTGCTAAAATGGCGAATATATCAAATGTAAGTAGTCTACCTTTTGGTGCAGGTGAGGACACATTTGAGCTGCACGTGGTGCAGTCTGAGCTGGAAGCTGTTGAGAAACAGATCCACGACCTTTTAGTAAGAAAAGCCGAGCTGATAGACCGGCGGTTAGCTCTTGAAACATCACGTGCCAAGGCACACAAATCAGAGATTAACGTTACTAACCCGCTGACTCCGACCTCGTCTACTCCGGGCGTTTCTCAACATCGGTCCCGAACGTCGAGGTCGCGATCAGCCATGGTCTCGTTCACCCCGGCTCCAACATGCCATCACGAAGCCTGGATTTTTCCGCAGCGGAAGACGCGAGCCAGGTCTAGACCAAGAAAACTCTCTCCGACCCTCCCGGTTTTCGAGATATCCACACAAAACCGCTTCTCCCCTCTTCGCGAAACAGAACGCGATGCTGTGATCATCGGCGATTCCATCGTTCGACACGTACACGTTACGTTAAATAAAAGTAAGGAGCATAATCACTGCTTTCCTGGTGCTCGTGTTTCTGAAATCGCTGCTCACGTTCCCGAGATTCTGAACGAGCGCGTCGGAACTGTGGTCCTGCACGCGGGAGGGGCCGACATCAGACTGCGCCAGACGGAGGTTCTGAAGAAAGACTTCAGGAATCTGATCGATACGGTACGCAGCACATCGCCTGATATAACGATTATTGTGTCAGGACCGCTTCCCACGTACCGACTAGGTCATGAAAAGTTTAGTAGATTATTTGCGCTTAATGAATGGTTAATGTCATGGTGCAATGAGCAGAAACTTCTCTTTGTAAATAATTGGAATCTGTTTTGGGAGCGTCCTAGGCTATACCGTGCTGATGGCTTACACCCAAGCAGATTCGGATCGGATCTTCTGTCAGATAACATCTCCAAAATGTTAAATACCTTTTGACTAGTAACCAAAAGTCCAAATCATAGTCTCTGCTGCACCAAATTAACTGATATAAATAGTGTAGAACATTGCATAGAAACTGTGTCTATTCCTCGTTTAGTGAGATCAAATCATAAATCTACTGCAGGATCTAGAAAAAAATCTAATTGTTATTAAACCAGAAAATGTTGCTATTAGTAATCAAAAACAATTTCTAAAGCTAGGTCTTCTAAACATTAGATCACTCACACCTAAGGCAGTTATTGTAAATGAAATAGTCACAGATAATAGCTTCGATGTACTTTGCCTTACTGAAACCTGGCTTAAACCAAATGATTATTTTGGTCTAAATGAGTCTACTCCAGCAGGATACTCCTATAAGCACGAGCCCCGTCTGAATGGTCGTGGCGGCGGTGTTGCAACAATCTATAGAGATTTTCTCAATGTTACTCAGAAAACGGGTTATAAGTTTATTTCATTTGAAGTACTTGTACTAAATGTTACGCTCTTAGATGTTCGAAAAACATCCCTATTATCTCTAGCCTTGGCTACCGTATATAGACCGCCTGGGCCTTACGCTGATTTCCTAAAAGAGTTTGCAGATTTTCTCTCAGACCTATTAGTTAACTTCGATAAAGCATTAATTGTTGGAGACTTTAATATCCATGTAGATAATCAAAATGATGCGTTAGGGGCTACGTTTACAGATTTATTAAACTCCTTTGGGGTCAAGCAAAACATTACCGGACCGACTCATCGATTTAATCATACACTCGATTTAATTATATCACATGGAACCGATCCAACCGATATAGATATCATTCCACAAAGTGACGATGTCACTGACCATTACATGGTAACTTGCATATTACGTACTCCTGTAATATATCATGCTGCGCCGCGTTATCGATTAGGCAGAACAATCCTTCAATCCACCATAGATAATTTTTCAAACAGCTTATCGGATCTGTCTCAGCTGCTCAGTGAACCCAAACAAACAGATGAACTTGAGGAATTAACTAGCACTATGAGCACCATTCTCTCTGGATCATTGGATATTGTTGCGCCCATTAGATTAAAAAAGGTCAGAGAGAAAAGTAAAGCACCATGGTACAACAATACTACGCGTGTTCTAAAGAGAGAAACCCGTAATTTAGAGCGTAAATGGAAACAAACCAACTTAGAGGTCTTTAGAATCGCATGGAAAGACAGTATGTCACGTTATAAAAAGGCCCTAAAAGCGGCCAGGGCTGAGCATCTACACAAACTAATAGAAAATAACCATAACAATCCTAAGTTCTTATTTAACACCATGGCGAGACTAACAAATAAACAGATGTCTCCTGAACAAAATATTCCATTACAGTTTAGTAGTAAGCTTATGAAAACGTGCAGCACTCATTTTCGACTTCCTGGGAAGCACTCATTTTCGACTTCCTGTTGTCGAATGCGCATGCGTCGCGTCTGAACGCGTTGTTGTCTTTGGAGCTCTATCGATTTGATTTATAATTCTTGATTTTACTCTTTAAACTTACTTACAACAAACATTTTCTACTTTTCCTCACTGAGAAGCACTACTGCTCAAACCTCATAGTTACAACGCGGACTGTTGAGCAGACGTGTCTCAAGCCTGTTAGTGATCCAACGCTGGATACTCTTATAGGTTACTCCCGGGGATCACGGCTGAACGCGTCTTCTCAACACTCACTTACAAACATTTTTCACCTATCGTGCGTCTACTCTACACCCGTACCACTTAAAAGACGGATTATATCTAAGACGCTTGTCAGAAATTAGTATTAATTGATAGCATCACTGGTAGTGTCGTTGCTAACTTACTGTCCATCTGTTAAAATGGCGAATATATCAGAGGCAAGTAGTCTACCTTTTGGTGCAGGTGAGGACACATTTGAGCTGCACGCGGTACAGTCTGAGCTGGAAGCTGTTGAGAAACAGATCCACGACCTCTTAGTGAGACAGGCCGAGCTGAGAGACCGGCGTTTGGCTCTTGAAACATTACGCGCTGATGCTCACAAATCAGAGATTAATGTTACTAACCGGCTGACTCCGACCTCGTCTACTCCGTGCGTTACTCAGCATCGGTCCCGAGCGCCAAGGTCGCGATCAGCCATGGTCTCGTTCACTCCGGCTCCAACGCGCCACCACGAAGCCTGGATATTTCCGCAGCGGAAGACGCGAGTCAGGTCTAGACCAAGACCCTCTCCGACCCTCCCGGTTTTCGAGTTATCCACACAAAACCGCTTCTCCCCTCTTCGCGAAACAGAACGCGATGCTGTGATCATCGGTGATTCCATTGTTCGGCACGTCCATGCTACATCAGGTAAAAATAAGGTGCACAGTCACTGCTTTCCTGGTGCTCGTGTTTCTGAAATCGCTGCTCGCGTTCCCGAGATTCTGAACGATAACGAGCGCGTCGGAACTTTGGTATTGCACGCGGGAGTGAACGACATCAGGCTGTGCCAGACGGAAGTTCTGAAGAAAGACTTCAGGAATCTGATCGATACGGTACGCAGCACATCGCCTGATATAACGATCATTGTGTCAGGACCGCTTCCCACGTACCGTCTAGGACATG
This sequence comes from Scardinius erythrophthalmus, assembly GCF_964197995.2. Taxonomy (NCBI): domain Eukaryota; kingdom Metazoa; phylum Chordata; class Actinopteri; order Cypriniformes; family Leuciscidae; genus Scardinius; species Scardinius erythrophthalmus. Next base: position 2,101,350 of record NC_138222.1, read on the forward strand.
ACAAGTTTAGTAGATTATTCGCGCTAAATGAATGGTTAACGTCATGGTGCAATGAGCAGAAACTGCTCTTTGTAAATAATTGGAATCTGTTTTGGGAGCGTCCTAGGCTTTACCGTGCTGATGGCTTACACCCAAACAGATTCGGATCGGATCTACTGTCAGATAACATCTCCAAAATGTTAAATACCTTTTGACTAGTAACCAAAAGTCCAAATCATAGTCTCTGCTGCACCAAATTAACTGATATAAATACTAGTGTAGAACATTGCATAGAAACTGTGTCTATTCCTCGTTTAGTGCGATCAAATAATAAATCTACTGCAGGATCTAGGAAAAATCTAATTGTTATTAAAACAGAAAATGTTGCTATTAGTAAACAAAAACAATTTCTAAAGCTAGGTCTTTTAAACATTAGATCACTCACACCTAAGGCAGTTATTGTAAATGAAATAGTCACAGATAATAGCATAGATGTACTTTGCCTTACTGAAACCTGGCTTAAACCAAATGATTATTTCGGTCTAAATGAGTCTACTCCATCAGGATACTCCTATAAGCACGAGCCCCGTCTGATTGGTCGTGGCGGCGGTATTGCAACTATCTATAGAGATATTCTCAATGTTACTCAGAAAACGGGTTATAAGTTTATTTCATTTGAAGTACTTGTACTAAATGTTACGCTCTTAGATGATAGAAAAACATCCCTATTATCATTAGCCTTGGCTACCGTATATAGACCACCAGGGCCTTACGCTGATTTCCTAAAAGAATTTGCAAATTTTCTCTCAGATCTATTGGTCAATGTCGATAAAATATTAATTGTTGGAGATTTTAACATACACGTAGATAATCAAAATGATACGTTAGGGGCTGCGTTTATAGACTTATTAAACTCCTTTGGGGTTAAGCAAAACGTTACCGGACCAACTCATCGTTTTAATCATACACTCGATTTAATTATATCACATGGAACCGATCCAACCGATATAGATATCATTCCGCAAAGTGATGATGTAACTGACCATTACATGGTAACTTGCATATTACGTACCCCGGTAATATATCATGCTGCGCCGCGTTATCGATTAGGCAGAACAATCCTTCCATCCACCATTGATAATTTTTCAAATTGCTTATCGGATCTGTCTCAGCTGCTGCCTGAACCTAAACAAACAGATGAACTAGACGAACTAACCAGCACTATGAGCACCGTTCACTCTGGAAAATGGGATATTGTTGCACCTATGAGACTAAAAAAGGTCAGAGAGAAAATTAAAGCACCATGGTACAACAATACTACTCGTGTTCTAAAGAGAGAAACCCGTAATTTAGAGCGTAAATGGAAACAAACTAATTTAGAGGTTTTTAGAATCGCTTGGAAAGACAGTACGTCACGCTATAAAAAGGCCCTAAAAGCGGCCAGGGCTGAGCATCTCCGCAAACTAATAGAAAATAACCAAAACAATCCTAGGTTCTTATTTAACACCGTGGCTAGACTAACAAATAAACAAGCGTCACCTGAACAAAATATTCCGTTACAGTTTAGTAGTAATGATTTCATGAATTTTTTCACTGAGAAAATAGAAAACATCAGATCCACAATTGTAAACGTTCAATCTTCAATCGCGCCTTATAATTCAGCCTCGATTATCACCCCGCAAGAACAATTACAGTGCTTTACAACTATAGAACAAAAAGAGTTAAATAAACTTATCATTTCCTCTAAAACAACAACATGTTTATTAGATCCCATACCAACTAAACTATTGAAAGAAGTGTTACCTAAAGTGGAAGAGCCTCTCCTCAATATTATTAACTCGTCTTTATCTTTAGGTCATGTTCCAAGAACATTTAAATTGGCAGTTATAAAACCTCTCATTAAGAAACCACAATTAGACCCAAATAACCTAGCAAATTATAGACCCATTTCAAATCTTCCTTTTATGTCCAAAATATTAGAAAAAGTTGTGTCTGCCCAACTGGGCTCTTTCTTGCAAGAAAATGACACCTATGAAAAGTTTCAGTCTGGGTTCAGGCCGCACCATAGCACTGAAACTGCGCTCGTTAAAATCACAAATGATTTACTCTTAGCTTCTGACCAAGGCTGTATCTCAATACTAGTTTTACTTGATCTTAGTGCTGCGTTCGATACTATAGATCACACAATACTCTTAGATCGGCTACAAAACTATACCGGTGTTCAAGGACAAGCATTAAGCTGGTTCAGATCATACCTATCTGACCGCTACCATTTTGTCTATTTAAACGGAGAAAAATCGATCATAACTCCAGTAAACTATGGAGTGCCGCAAGGATCTGTGTTAGGCCCTCTATTATTCTCAATATATATGCTGCCACTTGGAAATATTATAAGGAAACATGGAATTAGTTTCCATTGTTATGCTGATGACACTCAACTATATATTTCATCACGGCCGGATGAAAACGCTAAATTATCCAAATTGACAGAGTGTGTTAAAGATATAAAAGATTGGATGACGCACAATTTTCTTTTATTAAATCCAGATAAGACAGAGGTAATACTTATCGGTTCAAAAAACCGCCCACAAAACCTCTTACAATACAACTTTAACATAGTAGGGTGTCCTGTTACTTTATCCTCTACAGTAAAAGACCTGGGTGTTATATTAGATTGTAACTTGTCTTTTGAAAATCATATTTCATATGTTACAAAAACAGCCTTTTTTCACCTTAGAAATATTGCTAAATTACGTAACATGCTATCTGTTTCTGATGCAGAAAAGCTAGTTCATGCATTCATGACCTCGAGACTAGATTACTGTAATGCTTTATTAGCTGGTTGTCCTGCATCCTCAATAAACAAGCTACAGTTAGTCCAAAATGCCGCCGCTAGAGTTCTAACTAGATCAAGAAAGTTTGACCATATAACACCAATTTTATCATCACTACATTGGTTACCTATAAAGTTCCGTATTAATTACAAGGTATTGCTACTGACTTATAAAGCCCTAAACGGCTTAGCTCCAGTTTATTTAACGGATCTTCTATCGCCCTATAATCCATCGCGCTCTTTAAGATCACTAAATTCGAGGCTTCTGGTCATACCTAGGATATCCAGATCCACCAAAGGAGGGAGAGCATTTTCACATTTAGCACCAAAACTCTGGAATAGCCTTCCTGATACTGTTCGTTGCTCAGATTCGCTCTCCCAGTTTAAAACTAGATTAAAGACGCATCTCTTCAGCCAGGCATTCATATAATATTTTAATCTTACAGTTAAATCCGGTCTCTACTTCATAAACGCCAGAGGAGAACTGGCCCCCGACTGAGCCTGGGTTCTCCCAAGGTTTTTTTTTCTCCATTAGGTCACCTGATGGAGTTTTTCGGTTCCTTGCCACTGTTGCCTTTGGCTTGCTCAGTTGGGGATACTTAAATTGATTAATCGATTCACCAGTGCTATTGATCTGCATTACCAAACGTGGATGTTTTACACCAGAAACAAACACTGATGTACTATTTTATTTAATACTGTGAAGCTGCTTTGATACAATCTGTATTGTGAAAAGCGCTATATAAATAAAGTTGACTTGACTTGACTTAATGATTTCATGAAGTTCTTCACTGAGAAAATAGAAAACATCAGAACCACAATTGTAAACGTTCAATCCTCAATCGCGCCTTATAATTCAGCCTCAATTATCACCCCGCAAGAACAATTACAGTGCTTTACAACTATAGAACAAAAAGAGTTAAATAAACTTTTTACTTCATCTAAAACAACAACATGTTTACTAGATCCTATACCAACTAAACTATTGAAAGAAGTGTTACCTGTAGTGGAAGAGCCTCTCCTCAATATTATTAACTCGTCTTTATCTTTAGGTTATGTTCCAAAAACATTTAAACTGGCAGTTATAAAACCTCTCATTAAGAAACCACAATTAGATCCGAATAATCTAGTAAATTATAGACCCATTTCAAATCTACCTTTTATGTCTAAAATACTAGAAAAAGTTGTGTCCGCTCAACTGGGCTCTTTCTTACAAGAAAATGACACCTATGAAAAGTTTCAGTCTGGGTTCAGGCCGCATCATAGCACTGAAACTGCGCTCGTTAAAATCACAAATGATTTACTTTTAGCTTCTGACCAAGGCTGTATCTCAATATTAGTTTTACTTGATCTTAGTGCTGCGTTCGATACTATTGATCATACAATACTCTTAGATCGACTACAAAATTATACTGGTGTTCAAGGACAAGCATTAAGCTGGTTTAGATCGTATTTATCTGACCGCTACCATTTTGTTTATTTAAATGGAGAAAAATCTATCATAACTCCAGTAAACTATGGAGTGCCGCAGGGATCTGTGTTAGGCCCTCTATTATTCTCAATATATATGCTGCCACTTGGAAATATTATAAGGAAACATGGAATTAGTTTCCATTGTTATGCTGATGACACTCAAATCTATATTTCATCACGGCCAGATGAAAACGCTAAATTATCCAAATTGACAGAGTGTGTTAAAGATATAAAAGATTGGATGACGCATAATTTTCTTTTATTAAATCCAGATAAGACAGAGGTAATACTTATCGGTTCAAAAAAAACACCCACAAAACCTCTCACAATACAACTTTAACATAGTAGGATGTCCTGTTACTTCATCCTCTACAGTAAAAGACCTGGGTGTTATATTAGACTGCAACCTGTCTTTTGAAAATCATATTTCATATGTTACAAAAACAGCCTTTTTCCACGTTAGAAACATTGCTAAGCTACGTAATATGCTATCTGTTTCTGATGCAGAAAAGTTAGTTCATGCATTCATGACCTCGAGACTAGATTACTGTAATGCGTTATTAGCCGGTTGTCCTGCATCCTCAATAAACAAGCTACAGTTAGTCCAAAATGCCGCCGCTAGAGTTCTAACTAGATCAAGAAAGTATGATCATATAACACCGATTTTATCATCCCTACATTGGTTACCTTAATACCCCTCCTTGAACTGCCACCTTACCGTGGTGGAGGGGTTTGAGTACCCGAATGAACCTAGGAGCTATGTTGTCTGCGGCTATATGCCCTGGTAGGGTCTCCCAAGGCAAACAGGTCCTAGGCGACAGGTCAGACTAAGAGCGGTTCAAAACCCCTTATGATGCCCAAAAAAAGGAGGACCGTGACGTCGCCCGGTATGGCGCAGCCGGGGCCCCACCCTGGAGCCAGGCCCGGGGTTGGGGCTCGTATGCGAGCGCCTGGTGGTCGGGCCTCCCCCCATGGGGTCCGGCCGGGCTCAGCCCGAAGGAGTGACGTGGGGCCACCCTCCCGTGGACCCACCACCTGCAGGAGGGACCGTAAGGGGCCGGTTCTAAGTGGATCGGGCGGCAGTCGAAGAAGGGAGCCTAGACAACCCGATCCCTGGACGCAGAATCTAGCTCTAGGGACATGGAATGTCACCTCTCTGGCGGGGAAGGAGCCTGAGCTTGTGCGTGAGGTTCAGAGATTCCGACTAGAGATAGTTGGGATCACCTCTACGCACGGCTTGGGCTCTGGAACCACACTCCTCGAGAGAGGATGGACTCTTCACCACTCTGGAGTTGCCCATGGTGAGAGGCGGCGGGCTGGTGTGGGTTTGCTTATAGCCCCCCAGCTCAGCCGCCATGTGTTGGAGTTAGGGTGAACGAGAGGTGAACGAGAGGGTCGCTTCCCTACGCCTTCGGGTCGGGGATAGGTCTCTCACTGTCGTTTGTGCTTACGGGCCGAACGGCAGTGCAGAGTACCCGGCCTTCTTGGAGTCTCTGGGAGGGGTGCTGGAAAGTGCTCCGACTGGGGACTCCATCGTTTTACTGGGGGACTTCAACGCCCACGTGGGCAGCGACAGTGACACCTGGAGGGGCGTGATTGGGAGGAACGGCCCCCCTGATCTGAACCCGAGTGGTGTTCTGTTATTGGACTTCTGTGCTAGTTACAGCTTGTCCATAACGAACACCATGTTCAAGCATAAGGGTGTCCATCAGTGCACATGGCACCAGGACACCCTAGGCCGGAGGTCGATGATCGACTTTGTGGTCGTTTCATCCGACCTCCGGCCGTATGTCTTGGACACTCGGGCGAAGAGAGGGGCGGAGCTGTCAACTGATCACCACCTGGTGGTGAGTTGGATCCGATGGCGGGGGAGGAAGCTGGACAGACTCGGCAGACCCAAACGTACTGTGAGGGTCTGTTGGGAACGTTTGGCCGAATCTCCTGTCAGAGAGATCTTCAACTCCCACCTCCGGCAGAGCTTCGACCAGATCCCGAGGGAGTCTGGAGATATTGAGTCCGAGTGGACCATGTTCTCCACCTCCATTGTCAACGCGGCCACTCGGAGCTGTGGCCGTAAGGTCTCCGGTGCCTGTCGAGGCGGCAATCTTCGAACCCGGTGGTGGACACCGGAAGTAAGGGATGCCGTCAAGCTGAAGAAGGAGTCCTATCGGGCCTGGCTGGCTTGTGGGACTCCTGAGGCAGCTGATGGGTACCGACGGGCCAAGCAGACTGCAGCCCGGGTGGTTGTGGAGGCAAAAACTCGGGCCTGGGAGGAGTTCGGTGAGGCCATGGAGAAGGACTATCGGTCGGCCTCGAAGAGATTCTGGCAAACCGTCCGGCGCCTCAGGAGGGGGAAGCAGTGCCCTACCAACGCTGTTTACAGTGGAGGTGGGCAGCTGTTGACCTCGACTGGGGATATCACCGGACGGTGGAAGGAATACTTCGAGGATCTCCTCAATCCCGCTGTCACGTCTTCCATTGAGGAAGCAGAGGCTGAGGGCTCGGAGGCGGACTCGTCCATCACCCAAGCTGAAGTCACCGAGGTAGTCAAGAAACTCCTCGGTGGCAAGGCACCGGGGGTGGATGAGATCCGCCCTGAGTACCTCAAGTCTCTGGATGTTGTGGGGCTGTCTTGGCTGACACGCCTCTGCAACATCGCGTGGCGGTTGGGGACAGTACCTTTGGACTGGCAGACCGGGGTGGTGGTCCCTCTTTTCAAGAAGGGGGATCGGAGGGTGTGCTCCAACTATAGGGGGATCACACTTCTCGGCCTCCCTGGGAAAGTCTATGCCAGGGTACTGGAGAGGAGAATCCGGCCGATAGTAGAACCTCGGATTCAGGAGGAACAGTGTGGTTTTCGTCCCGGTCGTGGAACACTGGACCAGCTCTATACCCTCTACAGGGTGCTGGAGGGCTCATGGGAGTTTGCCCAACCAATCTACATGTGCTTTGTGGATTTGGAGAAGGCATTCGACTGTGTCCCTCGCGGCGGCCTGTGGAGGGTGCTCCAGGAGTATGGGGTCCGGGGCCCTTTGCTAAGGGCTATCCGGTCCCTGTACGACCGGAGCAGGAGCTTGGTTCGTATTGCCAGCAGTAAGTCAGACTTGTTCCCGGTGCGTGTTGGACTCCGGCAGGGCTGCCCTTTGTCGCCGGTTCTGTTCATAATTTTTATGGACAGAATTTCTAGGCGCAGCCAGGGGCCGGAGGGGGTCGGGTTTGGGGACCACACGATTTCATCTCTGCTCTTTGCGGATGATGTTGTCGTGTTGGCCTCATCAGACCAGGACCTCCAGCATGCACTGGGATGGTTTGCAGCCGAGTGTGAAGCAGCTGGGATGAAAATTAGCACCTACAAGTCCGAGGCCATGGTTCTCAGTCGGAAAAGGGTGGTTTGCTCGCTTCAGGTTGGTGGAGAGCTCCTGCCTCAAGTGGAGGAGTTCAAGTATCTTGGGGTCTTGTTCACGAGTGAGGGAAGGATGGAACGGGAGATTTATTTGATTTGGGGATACTTAATTTGATTAATCGATTCAACAGTGCTATTGATCTGCATTACCAAACGTGGATGTTTTACACCAGAAACATACACTGATGTACTATTTTATTTAATACTGTGAAACTGTGAAGCTGCTTTGATACAATCTGTATTGTGAAAAGCGCTATATAAATAAAGTTGACTTGACTTGACTTGAGATTGACAGGCGGATCGGTGCAGCTTCTGCAGTAATGCGGTCCCTGTACCGGTCTGTCGTGGTAAAGAAGGAGCTGAGCCGCAAGGCGAAGCTCTCGATTTACCAGTCAATCTACGTTCCTACTCTCACCTATGGTCATGAGTTGTGGGTCATGACCGAAAGGACAAGATCCCGGATACAAGCGGCCGAAATGAGCTTTCTCCGCAGGGTGGCTGGGCGATCCCTTAGAGATAGGGTGAGAAGCTCGGCCACTCGGGAGGAGCTCAGAGTAGAGCCGCTGCTCCTCCACATCGAGAGGGGTCAGTTGAGGTGGCTCGGGCATCTTTTCCGGATGCCTCCTGGACGCCTTCCTGGGAAGGTGTTCCGGGCATGTCCCACCGGGAGGAGACCCCGGGGAAGACCTAGGACGCGCTGGAGATGTCTCCCGGCTGGCCTGGGAACGCCTCGGTGTCCCCCCGGAAGAGCTGGAGGAAGTGTCTAGGGAGAGGGAAGTCTGGGCATCCCTGCTTAGACTGCTGCCCCCGCGACCCGGCCCCGGATAAGTGGTAGAAGATGGATGGATGGATGGACATTGGTTACCTATAAAGTCCTGTATTAATTACAAGGTATTGCTACTGACTTATAAAGCCCTAAACGGCTTAGCTCCAGTCTATTTAACGGATCTTCTATCGCCCTATAATCCATCGCGCTCTTTAAGATCACTAAATTCGAGGCTTTTGGTCATACCTAGGATATCTAGGTCCACCAAAGGAGGGAGAGCATTTTCACATTTAGCACCAAAACTCTGGAATAGTCTTCCGGATACTGTTCGTTGCTCAGACTCGCTCTCCCAGTTTAAAACTAGATTAAAGACGCATCTCTTCAGCCAGGCATTCATATAATACTTTTAATCCTACAGTTAAATCCGACCTCTAGTTCATAAACGCCAGAGGAGAACTGGCCCCCGACTGAGCCCGGGTTCTCCCAAGGTTTTTTTTTTCTCCATTAGGTCACCTGATGGAGTTTTTTGGTTCCTTGCCACTGTTGCCTTTGGCTTGCTCAGTTGGGGATATTTGGGGATATTTAATTTAATTAATCAATCAACGATAGTATTGATCAGCATTACCAAACGTAGACGATTCACTAGAAACAAACATTGATGTATTGTTCTAATTTATTACTGTGAAGCTGCTTTGATACAACCTGTGTTGTGAAAAGCGCTATATAAATAAACTTGACTTGACTTGACTTATAGTTAATATGAGTTAACTACCTTAGATAACATGAACTAAGAATGAACAATACTTCTTCAGCATTTATTAATCTTAGGTAATATTAATTTCAACATTTACTAATACGTTATTAAATGTTGAAATTAATATTACCTAGGATTAATTTTAACATTTACTAATACGTTATTAAAATTTTGAGTTATCAAAAAGTTATCAAAAAGTTGTATTTGTTAACATCAGTTAATGCACTGTGAACAAACAATGAACAACTGTATTTTTTTAACTAACATTAACAAAGATTAATAAATACTGTAAAAGTGTAAGTGTATTGTCTCATTGTTAGTTTATGTTAGTCAATGCATAATGTTAACTAATAAACCTTATTGTAAAGTGTTATACCAATAAATGTATTCAAGTGTGCTATTAGTATTCTTCTTTTAAACTAAAAATAAGACACTTTCAGTCTACATTATGTACTAATTGCTTATAGGTTAACTCCAGTCGAACTGTAGAAACATCTCAACGATGATCCAGTGAATTGGGAACGCTCCCAAACTCAATTTCAAGTGTAAGAGAAAAGGGTATGAATACTTATGCAATGTAATTGTTTTAGTTTTTCAAGCTGTCACAAATCTGTTTCATTATGGAGTGTGGAGTAATGTAGAAAAAAGTAAAAGTTTAAAGTATTTTTTTTATACACACACACATTGGGTTTTCATGTTTTGTGGGGACTCTCCACAAACAATCTTTTTTTTATACTGAACAAACTATATTCTCTCTCCTTACACTAACCCTTGCATTATATTTGCATTTTTACATTTTCAAAAAACATCAGTATGATTTATAATCTCTATCCCTCAGGGAGCAAAAAACTTTACATATTTTGTCTAAACAAAAAAAAAAAGTTTATGTTATACAAGGCTCAGCTATTTTTTAAGTCAGTTTAATTCAGGTTTAAATGACTTAAACATCCAAGTTGATTGTACTGAAAAATTAAAGGTAGCAACTCTTGTTGTGTACTGTACCGTACCGCATGGTGGAAACGAGCCATTAATAGGAGAATGAGGAGGGAAACAAGGGAGAACAGCTGGGATGAATAAACCAATAATCAGGTAACAAGAAGGGCGAGTTAAGATAACAGCGGAGCGCATGGCACACAGAAACAAACAAAACAAAGCAATGTGCTCACACACACAAAACATGAAACCAATGAGAGTTCTCACGGACTGTGTCCCCACACAAAATATGACAACGCAAAAGCATGCAGCCGATGACAAACATGAACGGCGTGCTACACAGAACACGACAACACAAGAACGCCTGGCCGATTAAAACATAGAAATCAGGTGCTCGACAAAAAAAAAAAAAAAAAAACACACAAGAAAATAGCGTATGATGAGTGAATGAACACTCAACACGTGCGCTCAACACTTGCATGAAGAAAAACAGCATGAAGACGAAGGAGAACAATTATTAATTATTAGTTAACTCACACTAACACATCAGACATAAACGAGAACGGACGAAGACTGAGAGCTCGTCAACACAAGACAACGATAACGATATAAGGGAGAAGTTCTACCTTTGAGTTTGTCGTGTACAGACAACACCACTGTCAAAATGATCCCCATTCACACGGATCTGTGAAAACGACTAAAAACGCTGTATTCTGCTGCCAGGCCATTAGATGGCAATGAAACACTATAGACTGAACACCTAATACACATGAGCATCTCTTCAGAGATTCACGTTTTTGTTATTTACACAGAGACCGTTTTCACAAACTTGCACTTTGAAACCAGTTTTCAAAACTTTGCGTTTTCAGGCACCCAAAATGCTGTTGTCGTGTAAACAAACGGCCAAAACACATATAAAGTTTTAAGTTTTCAGTAAAAAAAAAAACTGTCACGTAAACAGCCCCTGAGGGATAACACAGGGTCTAAATACACAGAGCAAACATAATTAGATAATGAACAGGACACAGGTGAAAGAAATGGCTAATCAAACAGATTGGGGAAAATTAGGTCATAGGGAAACACGACACAGAGCATACATGTTATAGTACGCCCCCTCCAAATAAGGCACGTCATCGCACCGTAAATAGCCCAACTGAGAAGGGAGGGAGGGAGGAGGCTCTGAAGGAGGGTGTGGAGCAGGCAAAAAACAAAAAGAGTTCAGGGTATAAAACGTACTCGGTTACCTAATGTAACTTCGGTTCTCTCTAGAAGAGGGAACGAGTATTGCCCAAAAATTATCCTTAATTTTGTATTCATTGTCAACGCAGTGCGGCAGCCGGCAGACCAAGGCAGGCTGTATAAGCGTGCTCATTGGCTGCTCGGCGGCAACTGCTTAAGCCTATCAGCTGCGCGCCCTCCACACCCTTCTAACCGTCAAGATGGGTGTGGCCAGTGTGTATATAACGAGAGCTCACAGGCTGAATATCTGGTTTTCGTAGTCTGAAGCGCAAAAGCTCGTGGCGCGACACGGCAAGTTACGCAATACTCGTTCCCTCTTCTAGAGAGAACCGAGGTTACATTAGGTAACCGAGTACGTTCTCTTACGAGAGGTTCTCTTGTATTGCGTAAGTATAGCTTACGCTACGGGAACCCCTTGTCAACGCCGTGCGCGCCGAGCATTCCAGCCCATGAATCCGAGGGAGACCGGGGAAAAACATTCTGCTGGAACAGGTGGCCGGTCGGAGAGACGGGCCAACACAGTGCAAAGCACTTCACTCAGTGTATACAATAGAGCGGCAAGGCCGGTCTATAAGTATATATCAATGCAAAACAGTGGGGCCGGCAGCGCGAGCCCACATAGTACATAAGCACTCATTAGGGTAATAAAGAGCGACGTCATCGGTCTTTGATGAAGAGAATAACCCCCCACGCGCAACAGAGTGGAAGACGGGCGGCCAGCAGCGCGGGCCAGCTCCGGTAAACAGCGCATAACGGGGAATGAAAAACAGAGCGGCCCAGCCGGTCTGAGATTAAAACACTTCACCCTAAGTGCCATACCAGAAATATCGGCAGCATGTGAACGTAGTCTGCACATGAGAGACTGGGCAGAGCATACATGTCACTTATACTGACAGCAATTTAGCCTGTAAGGCGGGAACTTCCAGGTTATAAAACCTCACGAATGTCGATGGGGAGGCCCAGCCCGCCGCCATACAAATATCGTGGATAGAAATTCCACTGGACCAGGCCCACGAGGAGGCCATGCCTCTAGTAGAGTGGGCTCTGATACCCAGAGGGCACTTCAGGTGTTTGGAGGCATAAGCTGCTGCAATCGCGTCCACTATCCACCTGGACAGGCTCTGTTTCGAGGCGGCGAGACCCTTGGTACGCCCGCCGAAGGAAACAAAGAGCTGCTCGGAACGCCTGAAAGCGGCGGAGCGCGTGATGTAAACTCTCAGCGCCCTGACAGGGCAAAGGAGGTTATCACTGTCCCCATTATCGGATACTGGCAGAGCCGAAAGGGAAATGATTTGTGCCCTAAAAGGGGTTCCAATCACTTTGGGGACGTAACCGTATCTCGGTCTGAGAATGACTTTCGAGTCATTCGGTCCGAACTCAAGACATGCAGGGCTAACAGATAGCGCGTGCAAATCCCCCACGCGTTTTACCAAAGTCCTTTTAGGCAAGTCGTGCCACTCGGCCGCCATCTTGGCAACGCCTCCGGGCAGCTATTTCGGACTAACAAGACCAGGCTCCTATCTAGATGAATGGGCAGAGAGTCAGAACTGCACTTTGCACTGGTCACCGGGACATAAAAACTGCATGTATAGAAACAGCAGTAAAATATGATAAAAATCGCTGAAAAAGTTTGATGACTTTGCCCCAAAATAAGGTTTAAAACGCCTTTTTCCCCACAGGTTATACTTTTACTACGCATGCGCAAGGGTTCAAGTTCACGACACCAACTTCATTTACGACTCTATCCAGAATGCCGGTGTTGTGCCAGCACTTAAACAATTACATGTATTTAAAGGTCTGAAACCTAAAATAAACATTATGTGGTTAAAAACACTGAACAGTTGTGATATAGCCTATGACAAGCGCTGAGCGCGTCCGTCTTTGGCTCAGCGCCAGCCACAGCGCGAAAGCACAGGTTGAATATGGCAGTTATGTCACGTCACTGTACATTCGCTCCTAGTGGTCAGCTGCTGACTGTTAAAAGCAGATGATTGGCTTTCCAGCGGGAGGGGCGGGACATGTGCATACAGCCGCCATCTTTGCCGTTACGGGTTTTCCTTATATAGTTGTATTGAGGATTGAGGAAGTGGCATGTCTCTTATATAAATTGTCTCTGGTTTTACTGAAGACAGAGCTATCAGGAAAACGGTTTTGAGCGACAGGTACTTTAAATCCAAGGATTCGAGTGGTTCAAAGGGAAAAGCCTTCAGGGCCTCCAGGACCAAGGATAGATCCCAAATAGGAACCGAGGGGGGCCGCGGGGGATTCATCCGTCTAGCTCCTCTGAGGAAGCGGATAATGAGCTCGTTCCTTCCTATTGCCTGGCCGCGCGTCGTCTCAGCGAACGCTGCAATAGCCGCCACATACACTTTGAGCGTGGAAGGGGACCTGCCCTTGTCCAACAGCTCTTGTAGGAAGGAGAGCACCCGCGGGACCCCACATGCACGTGGATCCAAACTCTTAGTAGTGCACCATTTAGAAAACACCGACCATTTAGACGCGTAGAGCCGTCTCGGGGAGGGGGCTCTAGACTGTGTCATCGTGTTCACGACCCCTTCTGGCAGGTCAACGGGTATCCGTTGATTACCCATGCATGCAGATACCATCGTTCTGGATGGGGATGCCAGATCGATCCACCGGCTTGAGAGAGGAGATCCTTTCTCACCGGGATCGGCCATGGGGATGAGTGCGACAGCCTCACTAGCTCTGGGTACCAGGTTTGGTTCTCCCAACGCGGGGCTATAAGAAGCACTGGGTGGTGCGTTTCCCTGATCCTCGAAATGACCTGTGGTAACAGGGAGATCGGGGGAAAAGCGTACAGCGGGAAGTGGGGCCAGGTCTGGGACAGCGCGTCCTCACTTTTCGAAAAATTTCGGGCAGTTTGTGTTGCCTCACGACGCAAAGAGGTCAAACTCTGCTCTGCCGAATAGGCGCCAGAGAAACTGGACTGTCTGGGGGTGCAGGGACCATTCTCCCGGGGGAATGTTGTCTCTGGACAGTCTGTCTGGACCGACATTCAGGTGGCCCGGCACGTGAGCGGCTCTCAGCGAGCGCAACGAGCGGTGAGCCCACACAAGAAGGCGTTCTGTCAGCTTGCACAGGTTCCTGGATCTGACACCGCCCTGTCGGTTCACATAGGATACCACGGACATGTTGTCCGAGCAGACTAGCACATGGTGATCCTGTATGACTGGGAGGAAGTGCTTGAGCGCGTTTTCGACCGCTATCATCCCCAAACAGTTTATGTGGAGGTATTTCTCCTGGTCTGACCACAGGCCAAAGACCGGTTTGCCCTCGAAAAGAGCGCCCCAAACTGAGGTGGAAGCGTCCGTCGAGATAACTTTGCGGTGTGAGATGGCTCCCATTGTCACTCCCCGCTGGTACCAGTCGGCCGCTAAATGATGTTTTATAAACAAAGTTCGGAAGGAGCACGTTCAAATAATCAATCCAATCTACTCGTCATCAAACAATTATGTCTACCCTAATCAGCATGACAAGAAGTATATATATATCCACTCTGTCAACTCACCTAATATTCCTTGACAGTTTTCCAGCATCCCTCCACCACCCCGACTCCTCACTCTTGGCTCAATCTTTTAAAGCCAGGAATACGGGGGGAGTACTCAAATTATACCGGGCCGAATACCGAACCCGGAGCCCTCTCCTCGGACAGCACGCCAAATAAGCATTTATTCTATCTGACTTATTTGTAAGTGTGAACTAGTGAACCAGGGCTTCAGTGCTGAAACGCAGCTCTGAGTCACTCTGATTCGAATGCCGCCGGAAGCCCAGGCTCTGTGAGGCACTCGGACATTCAGCCAGCGTTGTAGCGGGCACATACGTAACAGGCCCAGCTAAAGCACTGCTGCAGCTGAAGCCATACAACCCAGCATCCTCTGAAATGTCTTGAGAGGTGCGGTGCTGCCCAGCTGGAAGGACGCGGCCAGGTATCGAATGCAGCGCGCGCTGTGTCGACAGGCGGGCCGTCATTGCCACAGTGTCCAGATCCAAACCCAGAAAAGAGGTTGATTGACTGGGCACTAATGAGCTCTTGGTCCAGTTGACCGTGAGCCCCAGGCTGTCCAGGTGGCTTAGAAGCACTGTTCTGTGGGCGATGAGTTCGGCCTCTGACTGTGCTAGAATTAGCCAATCGTCCAAGTAATTCAGAATTCGCATTCCCCGACCCCTCAGGGGAGCGAGGGCCGTGTCCATGCACTTCGTAAATGTAGGGGGTGCCAACGACAGGCCGAAAGGCAGTACGGTGTACTGATATACCTGACCGTCGAAGGCGAACCTCAAGAATGGCCTGTGATGGGGTATTATCTAGATCTGAAAGTACGCGTCTTTTAGATCAAGAGATATAAACTAGTCCCTCGGGCGAATTTGCGCGAGAATTTGCCTGGTTGTGAGCATTTTGAACGGTCTTCTCATAAGAGCCTTGTTCAAACGTCTCAGATCCAAAATTGGTCTGACAGCTCCGTCCTTCTTGGGAACGAGGAAATAACGGCTGTAAAAGCCCGACTCGCTCATAGAAGGGGAAACCGGTTCTATAGCCCCTTTGCACAGAAGTGTAGCTATATCTGCTCGAAGTAGATGCGCTACTTCCCCATTAACTCTGGTCTCGATACGCGCTTGAAAGTGCGGAGGGCGGCGAGCAAACTGCAGAGTATAGCCCTGTTTTACTGTGCTCAGCACCCATTCTGACGCGCCTGGAATAGCTTCCCACGCTTCCGCGTGCAGCCAGGGGCAGAATGGCCTCCGGGCTCTGATCACCACGCATCGCGGGCTCGAGAGCTCGAAACAGAGGGGCGGGCGCAGCGCGCGCTCTCGGTGCTTAGATACGGCGGATCGCACACAGCGATAGCTGGCCGTTTTACACACAGTGTCCCGGTGGCTTGGACGGGGAACATATAGTGTGAGGCGCGACGCGCGAGGGCGGTGTCGCGGGCGAAATGTTCGTTAGTATGTGTGAGCAGTATGTCTCCAGCAGTCATCTTTGTTGTAAACGAATTCAACCCAAGCGCTCGTTGGTGACGTGGATGATTACATTACTGTTGATCATCTGTCCATCATCGTATACAGCTTTGGTTCGGGCATAATAGCTCCACAACGGATCAAGTCCAGACCGAACTTCCCGACCTAAAAATGTTGTGTGCGGAGCTAAGTTCGGCTGGCATTCAGGCTAATGAGAAATATCAGCTGTGGTGAAAAAGTAAAAGTGTCTTCTATTTAGGGTATGACATCATATTAAGTGTAATGGCTTTCTCAGAACTTCCCTAAACAAGCTTTCTGAATATAGGATATTTGAAATAAACCTGAATTTACACATATAATTGTATAACCTTTAGTATGAAAAAGACTGACTCAGTCAAATGTAGGCTGCTGGGTGTTTGAAGCTTTTACTGAAACGAAGGGGCGTTTTATTTAAAGTCAAGTCTGCCCTCTTCTGGTAGTTTTGTAATTATACCAAACACATTGGTATTCCTATCATTGCATAATGGTTTTTATACTGAGCTAATGACATTTTCTACTCCCTAACCCTAAACCGTCCCATCACAGAAAACTTATGACATTTTAACACTGACTGATAGGGTGATCACATCATTCTCTATAGGGAACAGCTGATTGGTTCATGCTGTATTAGCACCCAATGAGCTCGCTGCTCAATCTTCAAAGACTTGGCCAGCATTGGCCTTAGAAGTGCAGTGTGCTTTCAGTAACCCTTCACCTCCCCCAGCTCCACCTGATAGATCTGCTACTGATAGTTCATGTATGTTATATTGTACAGCAGCAGCAGCATGTCTTACTTGCTCACAGCAGCGTGTCATGTATGTATCTGCAGTAGCAATAACAGGAGCAATAATACCAGAAATAACAGCGGCAATAATAAATCAACAACAGTAGCAGCAATAACAGCAGCAGCAATAACAGCATCAGCAGCAATAACAGCATCAGCAACAACAGCATCAGCAACAATAACAGCAGCAGCAATAACAGCATCAGCAGCAATAACAGCATCAGCAACAATAACAGCAGCAACAATAACAGCAACAATAAGAGTGTCAGCAGCAGCAGCAGCAGCAACAATAACAGCAGCAGCAGCAGCAGCACGTCTTACTTGCTCACAGCAGCGTGTCATGTATGTATCTGCAGTAGCAATAACAGGAGCAATAATACCAGGAAAAACAGCGGCAATAATAATAGCAACAATATCAGTGTCAGCAGCAGCAATAATAACAGTGTCAGCAGCAGCAGCAGCAGCAGCAATAACAGCAGCAGCAATATCAGTGTCAGCAGCAGCAACAATAACAGTGTCAGCAGCAATATCAGTGTCAGCAGCAGCAACAGCAGCAGCAGCAGCAGCAACAATAACAGCAGCAACAATAACGCCGGTTTCACACTGCACGCGTTAGCAGAGCGTAAGCAGCGCAGGAGCAGTGCGTATGGTGAGCGGGAGCAGGACACGCGCGTTTTGCTTTCACACTAGCGTTTTACAGACAGAGTACTCTATAATGGGGAAGTAAGTTGGCATTGCTTTATTTCGTTTTCAAATACATTTAAGAGAAAGGACTTGTCAAGAAGCTTATTTTATTAATCATTTCATTTATATAACTTTTGGTTCATCTTTGTTTTTATTGTTCGGGCAATAAAAAAGTTTGTTTTTGGACATTTGTTTTCTTTTTAAATTGCTGTTGGTCATTTGATTGACTGTTTAAAACACAATAGATATAATCAATGCGCTTTTTGGGTAAAACTGCAGTGTATTTTGGCCATGATCAATGCATTTTCACTTTAATTCAGCGTAAGCGGCGCATCAAAAATAGACTGGGCACCGAAACGATCGCGGCGCTGCTGCTCCTGCTCTACTCCTGCTACACGCTGTGAATGCTCTAATCTGTTAACATGGGCGCCGAAAAAAATACGTGCTGATTACGCTCTGCTAACGCGTGCAGTGTGAAACCGGCGTAAAAGTGTCGGCAGCAGAAGCAGCAGCAACAATAACAGTAGCAGCAGCAGCAATATAAGTGTCAGCAGCAGCAACAGCAGCAGCAGCAGCAAAAATGACAGCAGCAACAATAACAACAACAGCAACAACAGCAGCAGCAATAACAGCAACAACAGCAGCAGCAGCAGCAGGAGCAATAACAGCAACAACAGCAGCAGCAGCAGCAGCAGCAGCAGCAATAACAGCAACAACAGCAGCAGCAGCAGCAATAACAGCATCAACAACAGCAGCAGCAGCAATAACAGCAGCAATAGCAGCAGCAGCAGCAGCAGCAGCAGCAATAACAGCAGCAGCAATAACAGCAGCAACAACAGCAGCAGCAGCAGCAGCAGCAATAACAGCAGCAATAACAGCAGCAGCAGCAATAACAGCAGCAATAACAGCAGCAGCAGCAGCAGCAATAACAGCAGCAACAATAAGAACAGCAATAACAGCAGCAGCAACAATAAGAACAGCAATAACAGCAGCAGCAACAATAAGAACAGCAGCAGCAGCATCAGCAACAGCAGTAGTAGATTTATTCTGCCAGACCAAATATATCAGCATTGTCATATCCATTACATGCCAAACACTCAGAGAGTTGTCATGACAGAAATTTGGTTATCTGTTTCAGAAATTGCAATTCAGTTCTATAAAACAAATCTATATCTGTAGTATAAATGTACTAAATGAGTTACTGATTAAATGTTAGGATCACTTGGATTAATTGTTGTTCAAATGTATTCAAATGATAAACAGCAGATGCAAATGAGAAAGTTTAATGTTCATAACATCATGAAAGCAATTGCAATTGCTTTATAAGAAAGGTAAATACAGATAAAACTTGTAAAAAATAGTTAAAGAGTTACGTTGTAATTTTAAATCTGGTAATACGTCAATTGAAAATATTCTTAAATGTTTGAAAACCAATTGTAAAGAAATAGCCATTAAGAAAACTATAATATAAACCATATGGCTGTATTATCCTTTAGATAACAATGATTACAGCAATATTAAGATGACAGATATAATACATGTAAAATAATGTTCAGCAAATGTAAAAAAAAAAAAAAAAATTATGAATAAATGATTAATGAGTTATAAAGTAATTATATTCATTCATTCATTAATTACATTTATATTACATTATAAATGTAATGAATGAATGAATGAATTATTGATAAACATCATCAGGGAGTCCTGTCATTTATGTCCTCTTATTCAATTATAAAATAAACTTCTCTTTTGGATTAAACCTTGTTTACTTCTTCACAGCAGAAGTGGGCAAAAGGTTGATGAATGTATCATTGCAGACAGAATCTATTGCTTATTAGGCAAGAAGCGTTGTCACAGTCAGTACATTGCACTGGTTCTCCTTCACAGTCACACACAGTTGCTTGAATGGTGCTTTCCTGATCCATCCCACCCTGATCAATAACTTTCAGGACAACATTGTAGACACCCTTCTCCAATGCAGACTTTTGTGTCAGAAAGACACCAGTTGCTAAAATGGGCACATTATAATAGTTAGACATTTATACCAAGACAGACAGATACATTTCTCTTTAAAGGGACAGTTCACTTTGAAATTAAAGTTTGGTATGTTTTAGCTTACCTTAAGGGAATCCAAGATGTAGGTGTCATTGTTTCCGCAGTAGTTTCAATTTTGATATTTTTAGGTCAAACCGTTCTTGTCTGTCAGTCATATAATGCAGGTCTATGGTCACTGTCTCAAAGAGCATGCACAGAGTCCAAATTAAACAATTCCCCATCATGGCCTAAGACACGAAACGAGCGGTTTGTGTGAGAAAACGAACATTATTTATATCGTTTTTACCTCCTGTACACAACCACAACGTACACGCGCGAGAGATCACTTCCGGTGCTTTTCGGCGCTTGCGCAGACTAAGCCAGAACGCGCGCACACGTCACACACCAGGAAGCGTGCGCACCCTCAGATCACTTGGATGTGGTTGTGTACAAGAGGTAAAAATGATATAAATTCTGTTCGTTTTCTACTGCGGAAACAAAGACACCTACATCTTGGATACCCTTGAGGTAAGCTAAACATACCAAAATTTAATTTCAAAGTAAACTATCCCTTTAAAACATTAGTAATTGCTCACATGTGCCATTCATCGAGGTGGACCAATATTTACTGGTTTCTCCGTAGCTCTCAACTCTAAAGGGACCAGCGAAAGGAGGTCCATCTTTGTCCGTTATAGAGAGAAGCACTGGGGCTGAACCACGATTGCACATTCTTATATCCCTTTCACTGATGACAGGAGCGTTGTCATTTACATCCTCCAATTCAATTACCAGGGTTCCTGTGCCAGTTGCTGGAGCTTCACCTGCACACAAGCACAGACATCAGAAAAAGGCCAGCAATAATTCTCCTCTTAAAAAATGAAACACAAATTACCATTATCCACTGCCAAAATGATAGCTCTGTATTTGCCATCTTTGACTAAGGGAGATTCTCTATCCATAAGGCTCTTGACTTTAATAACTCCAGTGTCTGGAGTAACACTCAGCCAGCCGGCAGGATCAGTGCCAATTTTATACCTGGAAGGAACCAAACATACAGGTTAAAACTAGAAATGTTCAGCAAGAACAACTTAAGTCTTGCCTGGTGGTTTAAAAACATTTGAAGGTCAAAGGATATACAGGCATGCTATGATTTGAATTCTGCGTATGAGAGATTTGACATTGGAAGGGAAATATGCATTAATAGGTAGACAGTTGCTAAGGTGGTTCTCAGTGCTTAATATTGTGCTAGTGAGGCTGTTTGACAAAAATAAAACAAAAATGTACAAAAATTCATTAAAAGTCTATCAAGACTGTGATTTTTATTGTTCTACAAGATCTGAATCTCTAGAGAAATCAGTCAGGATTTTCAAATGGAATAATGATATTTTGGTGGGTTGATTGTCTCAGAGGGGATAAAATGATTTGCAACATTTCTTACATTATCTTCTGTGGTTTTCCAGTGTCTGGATCAGTGGCTTTATAAGTAACTAATTCACTATCAACTGGTGAATCTTCAGGTTTGTTAATAACCTTCTCCTTTGGGTTAAACTCCGGAGAATCATTAACATCAATTACATTCACAGTGACTGTGGCAGTGGAAGTGGGCAAAGAACCGACAAATGGATCATCGTTCTCAACAATCACAGACAGAATGAATTGCTTGTTCTTCTCAAAGTCCAGGGGCTGAATGGAAAAGAAAGCATCTTTTACTAAAGGAGCATCACCACAACCATTGCCTGTGGAAACACATGAGCAACACACAGTACCTTTACAGTGGTGATGATGCCCTCTAGCTGGCTGGGTCCAGTACTGACACTGAAAAACCCACTCTTGTCACCGTCAATAATCTTATATTTGGTTGACCAGGCAGGAGATCCAGGTTCACCTCCATCAGTAACTGTAAGTCTGGCCACTTCAGCCCCTACTTTATTCTCTGGGACAGATACAGTGTGCTAAAACAAAGAGATGTATGGCGTACATAAGTAAAAATGAAGTTATATTAACACTTATATTATAATATTCTGAATGTATTAATATATATTACCATGGTTTGCTCAAACTGAGGTGCATTATCATTGCTGTCAGTCACAGTAATAACAGCTGTGCCAGTGGTTGCAAAACCTCTTCCAGCATCGTCAGTAGCCGTAATTAACACAGTATATCTAGACCATTTCTGAAAAGAAAGATGTTTTCAGGTGAGTTTGTTTACATTAAATCATTCATCAATGCGAGATCCAGTCATCATTCCTCACCTCTTTGTCCAAGCCTAAAGCATTCACACGAATTCCTCCAGTAACAGAGTTGATTGTAAACAGGTTTGGTTTTGGCAATTCTGGATCTTGCTTGACGATTGAGTAACTGATAACACCATTGTCAGTATCCACAATATCATCTGGATCAGTGGCTGTGACTGTCATAAACTCATGACCTTCAGTGAGAGAAGAAGAAAGACTGATTCGGTGAAACTGAAGAGGGATTTGGGGAAAAACTGCTACAAACCATTTCATTGAGAAACTGCATCATACACCTACCTATATCAGCAGCTTCAGGAACATTTCCAATGAATGGATTTTGAGTAAATACAGGCTTATTATCATTTTTGTCCAGCACATATACAATAATTTCCATTGGCGCTTCTGCAATATCCACATCAACTCCAGTCGCATGAGCTACAAGCTAAAGACAGGAGCAGAAATACAGGCATGTTAAGAGACAAATATCTGAGGTTGTTTGAAAACACAAATAATTTATAGTTATATTTTTTTTATTCCATGTCTGTTATCTTTGACATATCTATTTGCAAATGTAGTTATGAATTAATTTTTAGTTGATATACAAAAAATGTATAGTCTCTTTAAACATGAAAAGTAAATTGAGTGTCAAGCTATTTCACAGGGCCTTTTTTTATCAGATTCTTTATACTTTTTTATTTTAGCTTTCAAAGAACTAAGAACGAGCAAACAATCCAATGCTGAAATACACTAAAAATCAACTTACTCTGTATGAAGCTTTTTGTTCTCTGTCGAGTGGTCGAGTCACAAACAGATTCCCTGATAATCTTTCTACATAAAAAGTCCCCTTAGGCTCCAGATCCGCTCCTTCACCTGTGATCCTGTATGCCATCTGAGATTCCTTAGAATAGTCCGACTTTATCTAAATACAGAAAGCAATGAGAGAACAAAGTCAATAAGACAAACCTCTCTCGACCATCTAATTTTGAACTTTCCCATCATGACTTTCTCTCACCTGGTGCAGTTTAAATGGGAAAGGACCTTTGCTATCCTCAAGTATAGCGAATGGAGGAATAATCCATTCTCTCTTTGCTCTCTTCAGACCCGAAGACGACTTTGGAAACATCAGAACCAGATCATCAGCGGGAGATTCCATCTGAAAATGTTAGTAAAAGACAATGAGCAACAAAACATTTTTGTTTATAGTTAAACACAGCACACAAACCATCAAATATCTGGATAATTGCATCTTTAGAATCAGAATGACCTTTATTGCCAAGTATGCTTACAACACAAGGAATTTGTCTTCATGACAGAAGCTTCCAGTGCACAGACAGAAAGAAAGACACAGATAATAAAAATAATATATATATATATAAAAATTAGGGTAACACTTTAGAATACTGTTCCTTCATTAATGAATAATTACACAGGAACAAACGAGTAACGCATTATTAACATTCTAGTAACTACTATTAACTAACAAGAAACTCTGATTAACAAATTAGTAAGTAATAGCGCTCAGATGAATGTAGTAGTTCATTATTAGCTAATCAAGAACTACTATTTTTTTCATACCTCCCAGAGAACTACTATCTACAGGTTCATAATTAAAATGAATAATGCATAATTTATAATAAAAGGTAATCGGTAACCCACTAGTAATGACTCAAGTATTACTACATCAATCTAAAGGAACTACTAATTATTTTGATCAGTATTCTAAAGTGAAAAACGTACTTGGTTACTTACGTAACCTCGGTTCCCTTAGAGATAAGGGAACGAGTACTGCGTTGAAAACGCTGTGGGAAAAGTCCTTTTCTCGAGAATATTGAAGCCTTTATTTTAAAACGCATTGCTGCAGCACATGCGAGAGCTAGAAGCTCGCGTGAGCGTGCTGATTGGCTTGTGCAAAGCAACTGCACGAACCAATGGCGGAACAGCAGAGGAGCGCGAGCCAATCGGGGCGCTTGGCACTCTGCCAGAGTCAAGCGCGCGAAACTGCACGTGACAGAAGAGTATAAATACACAGAGAATCCGCCATTTGACAGGTTTAAATCGACTGAAGCGAAAAGACACCTGCCATAAGAGACAATAGCACGGCAAGGCAACGCAGTACTCGTTCCCTTATCTCTAAGGGAACCGAGGTTACGTAAGTAACCAAGTACGTACCCTTACGAGAACGTTCTCTCGTACTGCGTTGAAAACGCTGTGTGAACACTATTTAAAACGCCGTGCTTGTCGTCTTTGGCCAATCTGACTCACCGAGAGCTCCAGGAAGTACAGAATAGCCTAGGATAAAGAGACCGAATCTTCGGGCCCTTAGATATCCAAACAGATAAAGCTGGGCCAAGGGCCAGTCTTAAGAATCCCACAACTCGAGATGACAACCAGTGTCTGAGTCAAAAACTAGTCTGGGTCCACAGAGCCAGCGTTAGATAGAGACTACTCATGCCTAAAAGGCAGGTACCATAGAGGTTTAAGATGCGGACGGAACGGACCAGCCGGCCGCCGCATACGTTAGATAGAGACTACTCATGCCTATAAGGCAGGTACCATAGAGGTTTAAGATGCGGACGGAACGGACCAGCCGGCCGCCGCATACGTTAGATAGAGACTTACTCATGCCTATAAGGCAGGTACCATAGAGGTTTAAGGTGCGGATGGAACGGACCAGCCGGCCGCCGCATAAGGTCCTACATAGGCATTTTCGTAACTAGTCTGGATCCATAGAGCCAGGGCCTAGCTAGAGAGAATTTGTACCTGCGGAGCAGGGACTTTTGGGTTGTAACGTTTCACAAATGTGGACGAAACAGACTAGCCGGTCATCGCACAAATGTGACAGAAGGAAATGTCAAAACTAGCCTGGGTCCGCAGAGCCAGAGCTTAGATAGAGAGAAATCGTGCCTGCAGAGCAGGAACTTCCAGGTTGTAAAATCTCACAAATGTGGACGGGACGGACCATCCGGCCGCCGCACAAATGTCTTCGATAGGAACACCACTTGACCAGGCCCACGAGGAGGCGACGCCTCTCGTGGAGTGAGCTCTAACACCTATGGGACATGTAAGGCCCAGTGAGGTGTAGGCCAGAGCAATGGCATCCACTATCCACCTGGACAGCGTGAGCTTTGTGACGGGAAGACCTTTGGTTCGGCCCCCGAAGCAAACAAAAAGCTGTTCAGACTGTCTGAAAGAGGCTGAACGCTCTAAATAAATCCTCAAAGCCCTGACAGGGCAGAGTGTGAGAACATCACTGAACTCTTCTGAGATGGGAAGAGCTGACAGAGAAATAACCTGGGCTCTGAACGGAGTTGAGAGCACCTTAGGAATATATCCATGTCTTGGCCTAAGGATGACCTTAGAGTCATTGGGCCGAATTCCAGACAGGAAGCGCTAGTAGAGAGCGCCTGTAAGTCACTTACTCTCTTGACTGACGCCAGTGCCAACAGCAGGGCGGTTTTCAGGGAGAGAGGTTTCAGGTCGGCTGACCGAAGTGGTTCAAAGGGAGGTCCCTTAAGAGCCCGCAGAACCAAAGAAAGGTCCCATGCTGGGACAAATGGCGGCCGAGGCGGGTTAAGCCTTCTGGCGCCCTTAAGGAAGCGAACTATAAGGTCGCATTTTCCTAAGGAGGCTCCGGCTTCCAATACATGCTGTGCAGCAATGGCTGCTACGTATACCTTGAGAGTGGAGGGGGAGCGACCCGCATCCAGCATCTCCTGGAGAAAGGATAGCACTCTTGGAATTTCACAAGTGTGTGGGTCGAGGTTTCGAGCTAAACACCAGCTGGAAAACACTGACCATTTATGGTGGTAGAGGCGTCTGGTAGACGGAGCTCTAGCTTCCCTGATCGTGTTCAGGACACCCTCTGGGAGGTCCTGGGGTACCCGTTGAGTGGCCAAGCGTGTAGGGCCCACAAATCGGGACGGGGATGCCATATAGTCCTGCTGGCCTGAGCCAGGAGGTCGCGCCTCACTGGGATTGGCCAAGGGTCTGTCACAGACAGCCGTATCAGCTCCGGGAACCAAGACTGGGTTCGCCATAGAGGAGCTATCAGGAGCACTGCGCATTTCGTGTCTCTGATCCGTTCGATGACCTGAGGGAGCATCGAGACAGGAGGAAAAGCATAGAGGGGAAGGCTGGGCCAGTCGTGGGCCAACGCATCCCTGCTCTTTGAAAAGAAGATTGGGCAGTGACGATTGTCTTCTGAGGCGAAGAGATCTACTTCCGCCTTCCCGAAGACCTCCCAAAGTAGGAGAATCGTCTGAGGGTGGAGAGACCATTCCTCTGGGGGAACCCTGCCCCGAGAGAGCATGTCTGCTCCTGTGTTCAACGTGCCCGGCACGTGAGCTGCCCTGAGCGAGCGCAGATTGGTGTGAGCCCATAACAGTAGCTGTGTGGCTATGGCAAGCAGGTTGCGGGACCTGAGGCCGCCCTGGCGATTTATGTAAGATACCACTGACATGTTGTCCGTCCGGACCAATACGTGGTGTCCAGCCAGGTATGGGAGGAAGGTTTTCAGGGCCAGAAAAACTGCCCTCATTTCGAGGCAGTTGATGTGTAGGCGTTTCTCCAAGCTCAACCAGAGGCCGGAGGCAGGCCTGCCCTCGTACAGGGCTCCCCAACCTAAGTTGGAAGCGTCTGTTGAAATCACCCTCCTCTTGGAGACCACCCCCATACTCACGCCCTGCTGAAACCAGCTGGCGTTCGTCCAAGGGGCCAGGGCTTGAACACAGCGCTGATCCACCTTGATAATCAATCGGCCTGAGTGCCAGGCGTGGGGTGGCACCCGAGGTGCTAGCCATAGCTGAAGAGGACGCATGCGCAGTAGGCCTAGTTGGAGTACTGATGATGCTGAGGCCATAAGGCCAAGGATCCTCTGAAACGTTCTGAGGGGTGCATGAGAGCCCTCCGTGAACGATGCGGCGAGCCGCTGAATCGATAGAGCACGGGCCGGGGAGGGCCATGCTCTCATAAGAACGGAGTCGAATACTGTCCCCAGGAACATGATACGTTGGCTGGGTGACAGAATACTCTTTGAAAAGTTCACCCTGAGCCCTAGACATTCTAGATGGCTGAGGAGCCAGGCTTTGTGAGTATGTGACTCCGCCTCTGACTGAGTCAGAATGAGCCAGTCGTCGAGGTAGTTTAGAATGCGCATTCCCCGCTGTCTCAGGGGGGAGAGAGCTGCATCCATGCACTTCGTGAATGTACGAGGTGCCAGAGCCAGTCCAAACGGTAGAACCGTGTACTGGTATGTCTGCCCCTCGAAGGCGAATCTCAAGAATGGCCTGTGGTGGGGATTCACTTGAATGTGAAAGTAAGCGTCTTTCAGATCTACTGAGAAAAACCAGTCGCCTGGGCGAATTTGCGCCAGTATATGTCTGGTCGTGAGCATCCTGAACGGCCGTGACATGAGAGCCTTGTTCAGATGCCTGAGATCTAAAATGGGCCTCAGGCCGCCGTCCTTCTTCGGAACGAGAAAGTAACGGCTGTAAAAGCCTGACTCGCTTAGAGAAGGAGGAACCCTCTCGATAGCCCCTTTTGCTAGCAGACTTAGTACTTCGGTGCGGAGGACATGACACAGTGTGCTGCTGACCGAGGTTTGAACCACAGCGCGAAAGCGCGGGGGTCTGCGTGCAAACTGAAGCGAGTAGCCGTGCTTTATGATGTTTATCACCCATTTTGAAACTCCTGGGATAGCCTGCCAGGCTAGAGCCCGAAGAGCCAAAGGCATCATCATATCTGGAACGCCCAGAGACGGGGGCTCGAACTGATATGAAGTCAGGGGAGAAATTTTGCTCGTTTTGTGCTCTGTGTGGGTCGCCGTTAAAACAGCGTTTGGGTGCAGGGGTGCG
Source organism: Scardinius erythrophthalmus (assembly GCF_964197995.2). Taxonomy (NCBI): domain Eukaryota; kingdom Metazoa; phylum Chordata; class Actinopteri; order Cypriniformes; family Leuciscidae; genus Scardinius; species Scardinius erythrophthalmus. Next base: position 2,129,331 of record NC_138222.1, read on the forward strand.
TAACACGTGACGGGCCCATTGTCTGCATACACAACTGCTCCAGCCGCCTGAACTGAAGAGGGGGCTGTGAGAAGCACTCGAGCGATCTTCGGGGCTGGTCCGGCCGCGGCGGGACATAGACCCATTTTTCTGCCGGTTAGGACGGCTTCTTGGGCTCATGGTCGAGCGTCAGCTTCGGTCGAGGGCCCTGGCGCCTGGGAAACGGGAATCGTTTTGCAGGCTTCAGGCGTCGAGTGGTGTCAGCCGCGGGGCGGGGCTGGAGAACCTGAGACGCGGGCTTTTCCGGTCGCGGCGTGCTCTTGGGGCGCCGTTGGACCGAGCTAGAGCGCTTGGGCAGGAAGTGCCTCATAGCACTTGAAGCTTTCTGAGCCTCCGTGAAGCGATCAGCGAAGCCACTTACAGAAGGGCCGAAGAGACCGGATGGAGAGACTGGAGAGTCGAGGAAGGCAGTTTTGTCAGCGTCCCTGATCTCCGTTAAAGTGAGCCACAGGTGGCGCTCTAAGACAACCAGGCTAGACATATTGCGGCCCAGTGCTTGCGCGGTGGTCTTCGTGGCCCTCAGCGCCAAATCTGTAGCACTCCTGAGGTCTTTGAAGGTGTCTGGATCCGGGCCAGACTCGTCCATAGTGCGGAGGAGCTTAGCTTGAAACACCTGCAGGGTCGCCATAGCGTGGAGTGCAGAGGCGGCTTGACCGGCGGCAGCATAAGCGCGGCTGGCGAGAGCCGAAGTGGTCCTTTACGGCTTAGAGGGGTGCACGGTTTTAGCCCTCCAACTCCCAGCAGTGGGGGGGCATAAGTGTGCAGCGACCGCTTCCTCTAATGGAGGGAGAGAAACATACCCCTTCTCTTCAGCGCCGTCGACAGAGGAGAGCGTTGAAGAAGCTGAAGAGCGCGTTCGCGCTGAAAAGGGCGCGCGCCAGCTTTCAGTGAGCTCATCATGGACCTCGGGCATAAAGGGGGCGGCACGTTGACGAGGGGCCTGTTGGCGCCCCGGCAGGTACCATTAGTCGAGGCGGCTTTTGGTAGGCTCAGCTGGGGAAAGCCAGTCGAGTCCCAGTTCTTCGACAGCGCGAGACATGACACGGAAGAGTTCGGCATCAATGCTCGCTCGAGTGTCAGTGGGATCCAGCTGAGAGAGGTCCTCACTTTCAGGTGCTGCCATAGAAACAGCGTCGTCCAGTTCTTCTGTTGACAGACCGAAAGAGACGAGACCTGCCGCTTCAGAAGAGGGGCGTTGGTCGCTCTGGGAGAACAGGACTGGAGATGAAGGCGCGGGCGAAGCGTGCGGGGAGAGACCCGGCGTGCATTCGTCCAGATGAGCGCGTTCAGGAGGCCTCTGGTCGCGCCGCTTCTTCCTACGGGGCTCACGGGGCGCCGGAGATGGAAGGTGGGCGGGAACACTCAGCGAGGCGGCGGAAGATCTGGCACGGAGCGTGGCAACAGGCATTCCGTCACAGTGGAGGCAGCCGCCTTTAGTGAGCGCTGCCTCGGCGTGCTCAGGGCCGAGGCAGGCAACACACCGAGAGTGTGTGTCAGAGGCGTGCAGGGAGACCCCGCATGAGTCACACACGGTGAGCGGCATTTGCAACAACGCCGCGCGCTGTGAAAACAGCGATTTGCTCTCTTAGAATGCTCTTTTGAGTTAGAAAAAAGGATACTCGTCGGATGCCACAGGGAAACGCTCAGCTTGGCAGACGCCGAGATGCGAAGCAGTTCCGGTGGAAGGCTGTTCGACGACGAGCGGCTTCACTCTGGAGAGAATCAGCGACGAGGTGAGTCGAAAGCTGAAGGAGATAAAATCTGTCAAATGGCGGATTCTCTGTGTATTTATACTCTTCTGTCACGTGCAGTTTCGCGCGCTTGACTCTGGCAGAGTGCCAAGCGCCCCGATTGGCTCGCGCTCCTCTGCTGTTCCGCCATTGGTTCGTGCAGTTGCTTTGCACAAGCCAATCAGCACGCTCACGCGAGCTTCTAGCTCTCGCATGTGCTGCAGCAATGCGTTTTAAAATAAAGGCTTCAATATTCTCGAGAAAAGGACTTTTCCCACAGCGTTTTCAACGCAGTACGAGAGAACGTTCTCGTAAGGGAACATGATAACAACCTAATATTGACTGACATCATTGTAAGCTTTTGAGATTTTTGTAAGATTTTGAGGTAACACTTTAGAATACTGTATCTTACTTACTGCATAACTAATAAGTAATTATTGAAGAACTAATAGGTAATTATTCATTAACTACTTCTTCACTACTGTTAACTACTAAGGAAGATATGTTAACTAATCAGTATGTAATATATTTTTATGATTGTGTTAAGTAACAGTTAGTTAATCAATAAATAATGAATTCTGTCATAACTCTTGAAGAACTACTACTAATTATCTACTAATTAAGGTTCAAGAAAAATAACTAAGAAGTAACTACTAATGAACAGTCATACAAAACTAACCTGTTTATTTTATATACAGTACTGTGTGTGTCTGTTTTCCTCAGCATAGAATGCCATTGAGTAAATTCATGTTTGAGGCAATGACTGAGGGAAACTGAAAATGTAGGGAACTTATTAGTAATTCATAAATAATTATAAAATAATTCTGCAGGAATTACTTAGAACCTGGAAGAGTATTTTAAAGTGAGAATATAGGGAACTCATTAGTAATTAATAAATAATTATCAAATAATTATCCAGGAATTAGGCTTATAACCTGAAACAGTATTCTAAAGTGAACATATAAGGAAATGAATTGGTAATTAACAAATAATTATTAGATAATTATTCAGGAATTACTTGGAACCTGGAACAGTATTCTAAAGTGAGAATATAGGGAACTCATTAGTAATTAATAAATAATTATCTAATAATTACCCAGGAATTAGGCTACTTATAAACTGAAACAGTATTCTAAAGTGAACATACAAGGAAATGAATTGGTAATTAACAAATAATTATTAGATAATTCTTCAGGAATTACTTGGAAACTGGAACAGTATTCTAAAGTGAGAATATAGGGAACTCATTAGTAATTAATACAGAATTACCACATACTTCTGACTCAAATCAAACTTACTGTAAAAAACACATTATTAACGGTATTATCCAAACCTTTGTAAAATAGATAAGTTATCATACATTATGATACATTTTGCTAATTAAATAAAAAAATGTGCTTATTTGCAGATCAATATATAGCCTAGTAAATGTCTGCACTTATCTTTCTTATTAGTGCTGAAGAATGACTAAAACTGGCTAGAAAATAAAATAAAAAACATTGATCAGTGCTTTTTACTTTTCAAGTAATTACCTTTGTACTTTTACTAAAGTAATTTTGAAAATGAATAGGCCAATAGTTAAACATTTTACTGGAGTAATATTGTATTGGGTTATCTGTACTTTTACTCAAGTACTTGATTTGTGTACTTCATCCACCACTCCACCGCTAAAATAAAACGGTTTATAGTAACCACTGTGTATGACTGTTCATTAGTTACTTCTTAGTTATTTTTCTTGCACAATAATTAATACATAATTAATAATAGTTCTTCAAGAGTTATGACATAATTCATTAGTTATTGATTAACTAACTGAAACTTAACACAATCATACAATTCTATTACATAATTAGTTAACACATCTCCCTTTTATTAGTTAACAGTAGTGACTTAAGTGTTAATAAATAATTATCTATTAGTTCCTCAATAATTCCTTATTAGTTATGCAGTAAGTAAGATACAGTATTCTAAAGTGTTACCGATTTTGAATAAATTCCTCAATGGATTTGGTAACACTTTACTTTAGTCATTACTAGTGTGTTCCCATGATCTTCACTTTAGAATACTGATCCAAATAATTAGTAGTTCCTTTAGAAGGATGTAGTAACACTTGATTAATTACTAATGAGTTACCATTACCTTATTATATATTATGCATTATTAATATTAATTATGAACCTGTATATAGTAGTTCTTAGTAGTCTTCAGTGAGGTATGAAAAATAGTAGTTACTGATTAGCTAATAGTGAACTATCACATTCGACTGAATGCTATGACTTACTAATTCGTTAATCAGAGTTTCTAATTAGTTAATAGTAGTTACTAGAATGTTAATAGTGCATTACTCATTTGTTCCTGTGTAGTTCTTCATTAATGAAGGAACAGTATTCTAAAGTGTTACCAAAATTAGTGCTGTTAGCAATAACGCATGTGATTAATTTCAAAACCTTAACACGTTAAAATAATTTAACACAATTAACGAAAATAACTTGTGAAGTACGTCATTAACATAATTTCCGTCACACAGTTAATCACACTGAGCATCTACAAGTGTCTGTAACCCTGGTAGGAGGAAATTTCCACGATTCTGCATCTCTGTTTGCAATCAGATCATTTTAAACCTTTAAACTCTGTGAAAGTTTTCAGTGATCCAGTAATCAAATTCATTCAAACAATCAGTCGCTGATTACATCAGAGATACCAGAGAGAATAGAGACTCACATTGTGCTTTTATTGTATTATTCATTCCAGTGTGAGCTTTGCTTAAACACATGAGCTCTGTCATATTCTGTGATTGTTTCTGAAGAGTGCAGTTTTGGTGACGTACAGGAGTCGTACAGTAAGCGTGTGAGAGTCTGTTATATTGATGCACAAACAAACTGTGTATGTGTGCTCTCGATCACCGATCGCATGCTGCATTTCTGTACAGACACATTTCAGTTTACACACACACTCAGGAATATGTTTGATTTGTCATGTCTACGTTGCTGTCTTTAATAATTGTACACTGTAAAAAATTCTGCTGTGATTTTACAGTAAATTACTGGCTACTAATTGCATTACTTTCACAGTAATTTACAGTAAGAAATTTAATGTAAATTATAGTAAAATTACACTTGTGTACAGTGATTTCACAGTTAATTATATCACATTATTACTGTAATTTCACAGTGATTTATTGTGTTTCGGCTGTAAAAGTAATGCAATTAGTAGCCAGTAATTAACTGTAAAGTTACAATTAAATACAGCAATGCAATGTGATCACAGAAAAGTAGTAATAAAAAAAAACAAGATTAAACAATGCTTTCCTCAATTGTTTTATTTTTTACAATTGATACAATAATATCACAACAAACATGTTGCATTAAGCTGTTAGGACTACATCCCAAACTCTAACTTGACTGACACTATTCTCAGAACACAGATTCTAATTCTAATTCTTCCAAATGCAATGACACAAGAACTGGTAAAGGTGAATGTGTATGTATGTTGAATGCATGTTGGCTTGTGAATGTGTGTTTTACCTTATGAATGTGCACAGGTCAGGTAATGGGTAAGGACCCAAAAAACAAAACTGTTTATTCATTTATACTGGCAGCGACCCCAGAAGGATGAGGCAGATTAAGTGTGAGAGCAGGCAGGAGTAGGCAACGAGATTATCAGTCCAATAAACACAGGGAAAATCCAAAACAATAGCCAGGTAGAAGGTCTCAACCATAAGGGCAGTCCAAAATATTCAGTGGCAATATGGCAGGTGAAAATGAAGAGAGGCAACAATGACTGGAGCAAATGGAAAAAAAGCACAAAATCTGCTTTGCCATCCATTCAAAATCCACAAGTTTTCGTAATAGAGAACAAACTTGCTGATCGATGCCACCCTGCTTCTTTTTGGATTTAGATCCTGTATCAAGGTTGATGCCCAGGAAGCACCTAAGACGACAAGTAAAAAAGTTACATTTCAGAGTCTGATAGATTCCCTATTTATTTTTATAAATTTGAAAAAGCAGTCTAACTTCACAATATATTTTACAGTGATTATTTTTCAATAATCCATTAAGTTTTTCCACATTTGCTGATCACAACAGCACATGCAAAATACCTTAGGTAAGAGGTGCTGGTCCTGTTGCTGCGACAGATATCCAGGAACAGGAATGAGCACCCTTTAACATAAGGCGTTTTAAAAATAGTCTTAATGTTATGGACAGAAAAACAAGAGTCATGATATAGAGTGAAATAGGATTATTAAACTTCAAAAAGTGATAGTTTAATTAAAGAAATGCAATGCACGCTTGCAAAAGCGTAACGTAATGCGATTACAAGACACGTGACCAAGTGCACATCACAGAGCGATGGAAAAGGTGAGCGTTTGCAGTTAAAAACTACATAATTATCGTTTTGTTTATAAAAATTATCAATCGTTTCAGATCAGAAGACTTTTATTTGTCGACTGGAATCGTGTGGATTATTTTGATGCAGCCTAAATATGCATTTTGGACCAGCTGAATTTTAAACTGCAGATAAATAGTCACAAATGTTAAAATGTCATTCACAGAAATAAAATGACAGACACAAACTTGTACTCTTTCATTCACATTCCCAGTATACACTCAATTAGGCACTTCCAGCTTCTCAAATCTGCCATTTCAAATTGCCGCGCCTATCTCTCTTACTGCCACTGAGTTTGAAAATGCAAAAGTTAGTTACGCATCTAATACAGTATATCGCAAAAAAAGTTGCAAAAGTCAATGTGTGAAGATTTGATATTGCAATGGCAGATTTGAGAAGTGCTTAATTGAGGTTGTGCTGCGAATGTGAATGAAAGAATACAAGTTTGTGTCTGTCATTGTATTTCTGTGAATGACTTTTACATTTGTAACTATCTGCAGCTTAAAATTCAGAATGCATGTTTGTGACTATTTTCTGCAAGTGCTGATCTCAACATTCAACAAGTTTTCACATTGGAGATGTGAGTGTAAATTTTAGTGTACAAGTACAAATATTAATTGTACAAGTTCTCAAATTCACATCTAATCTCGAGTTTTGCTACTCTTTTACCTTCATAAGATCACGCTGGCAATTGGTGGGAGAGGAGTTGGCCGTTGGGTCTGTGTGGAGGACTGGTCTGGTTCTCGTGGATCTGATCCGATGACTGTGCCGATGACTGTTGTGTCAACAAGGTCTTGACAGGCGTTTGTTTCTAGGTCTCGTCTAGTTGTCATGGTCTCTTCTGACATTCAGGGCTCACTGTGTTCATCTTAGGGTGCAGGTCCAGCATCTGATCTGGATACGGACTAGATCCGGCTGACAACAGTAACCTCGGGATAAGAATGAGACAGAGAGACTAACATTAGCAAAAATGCCATTGTTCATTGTTATGAGAAGTGTTTCCGGTTCTGGTTGAGCTAATTTATGCGGCCTAACAATCCTTTTTGAATTATATAGGATTATAGGGATTTTAATGATATAAATGTATTATGTTTATGCTAGGTTAGAGAGGTGTGTTTTTAATATAGATTTAAACTGCCAGAGTGTGTCTGCCTCCTGATCAACACTAGGAAGACTTACCTTGTGTCTGCTCCTCGATCTACTGCCAGTTAGACGGCTGGATCCACCAGTCCATGATCCCTCGACCTCCATTTCAGCAGCATTAGCTGTCAGGGTTTCTCTGAACTGCATCTTTTAAATAAAGGAATACATATTGTGAAGTCATTATTAAATCTTAAGCATTCGTTTTTTATGTGCATAGGTTTGATAAATGTTGTTGTCAGAGTTCACGCAGCAGTATATGCAAAATATCGGTAACAGTTTACAATAAGGTCTCATTTGTTAACATTAATGTGTTAACTAATATTACCAATACATTTGTTACAGTATTTGTTAACATTAGTTAATACAAATACAACTGTTCAATGTTTGTTCTTGTAGTTCACAGTGCTAATGTTAACAAATACTGTTTTATTTTAAATGTCAAAATGAAAATGAACTAAGATTAATACATTTTGAAGTATTACGCATGGTTACTCTGTTAACTAATGTTGAAAACTAATATTAACAAATAAAACCTTATTATAAAGTGTAACCAAGACTGCAAAAACTGTTGGTGTCAGATTCCAAACAGTGCGATCAGATAAACATGAATTAAGTTAGTATGTTCGCTCATAATCATCATATATCCCCACTGCAGTAAAATGTTAAACCATTTTAATCGCATTATACAGTGATATATAGCCTACTCTTTCATTTTTTCTTTCACTCTAAAGTGCACCTGCTCTAAAGCAAATTACGTTGACGTTAACGTAACATTCAATAACAAAAGTCGAGCAAAAGACAAAGAATTAATAAGCTGCACTTATCTATAACGCTTTCCCGTTTCGGAGCTCCCCACAGAAGTGTTAGCTACAACAAAATAAGTCTTTTTTAATTTCAGATTGTACATATAATGAGTTGTCTCCGCGGGTGTTATGCAGCAGCGTGGTGGTCAGTGTAGTAGTTCGATTCACAAGTAAATGACTCTTTTGAAATGTTAGTGAATCAAATCTATGCACCGAAAGCATAGTCCGACTCCTATGATTCGATAATCACTCGTTGAAAAAGACGAAATAACTGACTAAATTTTAGCAAACAAAATGGAATATAACTACTAAATATAATTTCATTAGCCAACATTACAGTGCACTGGATCCAGCTCAGCAGTTTTTCTAATAAAACAAATACACAATCATCCTAAAATGAAACCGTAACGTTAGGCCTTTTCATCAACACTCCGTATCTCCGCGACCGAATGGGTATTCTGATGTTACGAAGGCCTAATTACCATCGCAAACCATCTCAATTAAAACATCAAACAATAGAACAATAAATGAATTAAATTACTTACCCGTTTTTTTCAGCTGAATGATTCCTCTCGGAAACGAAATGGTCTGCGACGCGTCTGTTGGATCATCCTCAGGATTTAACCGCCAAAATCTTTTTTTTTTTCAGTTTTTTCGTGGCCCGCTTGTGACAAAACGAACTCGGGTCGAAGGTACACACAGCTACACCGAGTATGGACCTGACACCATTACAACTGATTTCAGCCGAGGCTCAGGCTGGCCCATACAGAAAAAGCCGTTGGCCCAACTGTGCTTGCTATCTGGGTGGGGTCTTCGTTCTCAGCTGAACAGCCTATTTTTTTTACAGTAATTTGCTGTCATATCACAGCAGATAGTAAAAAGTCAGTGAGCGAATCCACATTACTGTGAAATTACAATTGTTTACAGTAAATCAATTAAAACAGTATTTTACTGTAAAAAAACACAGTTAAATATTGTGAAAGTCTGGAAATATTTTACAGTGTACTTTTATGCAGTCAAGTCATGGCGTTTGATTTAGGCGTTTTTGGCTTCTCCATGTGGTCCTGTTCGGTATCGCAGCTCGGCTCATTTAAAATGTAAAAAAGCTCTTTGTTGTTGCTCTGTACACATATTATACACTGTGGAATCTTTAAAGTTTTTTTTCTGTAATGTTTTTTTTTCTCCTGCTCCACGTTGTTTAAATAGCAAATGCATTTGTGCCCATCTGTTCGCCCATGGGCTGCTGGTCTGAGAACAAGTGTGTGTCAGGCGCATTGTTGGCGTGTTGCTATTTTGAGGAACTGAGATAGACTGAGCCGTTGACCGACTGAAACCTGGTCTAAACTCAATGGCGCAGTATTTTTTTGTTATTTAAAGAGCGCATTAGAAATATGAGCCTATAACTCGCTGACACTCTGCTTATTACACACACATTCTGCTTATTACACACAGAGAGACGCAGCAGCACACAAACATGCCAAATATATATATATATATATATATATATATATATATATATATATATATATAAAAATGATTACAATGTAAAAGATTATTATTGTGTACATAAAGATATGGTGGAATCTGGCTTGTCCCGTAGATGGTCTGCTTGCGGTCTTTAACCACACACACACAAGTCAAGTCAAGTCAAGTTTATTTATATAGCGCTTTTCACAACACAGGTTGTATCAAAGCAGCTTCACAGTAATAAATTAGAACAATACATCAATGTTTGTTTCTAGTGGAACGTCTACGTTTGGTAATGCTGATCAATAGTATCGTTGATTGATTAATTAAATTAAATATCCCCAAATATCCCCAACTGAGCAAGCCAAAGGCAACAGTGGCAAGGAACCGAAAAACTCCATCAGGTGACCTAATGGAGAAAAAAAAACCTTGGGAGAACCCAGGCTCAGTCCGGGGCCAGTTCTCCTCTGGCGTTTATGAACTAGAGGTCGGATTTAACTGTAAGATTAAAAGTATTATATGAATGCCTGGCTGAAGAGATGCGTCTTTAATCTAGTTTTAAACTGGGAGAGCGAGTCTGAGCAACGAACAGTATCCGGAAGACTATTCCAGAGTTTTGGTGCTAAATGTGAAAATGCTCTCCCTCCTTTGGTGGATCTGGATATCCTAGGTATGACCAAAAGCCTCGAATTTAGTGACCTTAAAGAGCGCGATGGATTATAGGGCGATAGAAGATCCGTTAAATAGACTGGAGCTAAGCCGTTTAGGGCTTTATAAGTCAGTAGCAATACCTTGTAATTAATACGGGACTTTATAGGTAACCAATGTAGTGATGATAAAATCGGTGTTATATGATCATATTTTCTTGATCTAGTAAGAACTCTAGCGGCGGCATTTTGGACTAACTGTAGCTTGTTTATTGAGGATGCAGGACAACCAGCTAATAAAGCATTACAGTAATCTAGTCTCGAGGTCATGAATGCATGAACTAGCTTTTCTGCGTCAGAAACTGATAGCATATTACGTAGCTTAGCAATGTTTCTAAGGTGGAAAAAGGCTGTTCTTGTAACATATGAAATATGATTTTCAAAAGACAGGTTGCAGTCTAATATAACAACCAGGTCTTTTACTGTAGAGGATGAAGTAACTGGACATCCTACTATGTTAAAGTTGTATTGTGAGAGGTTTTGTGGGTGTTTTTTTGAACCGATAAGTATTACCTCTGTCTTGTCTGGATTTAATAAAAGAAAATTATGCGTCATCCAATCTTTTATATCTTTAACACACTCTGTCAATTTGGATAATTTAGCGTTTTCATCTGGCCGTGATGAAATATAGATTTGAGTGTCATCAGCATAACAATGGAAACTAATTCCATGTTTCCTTATAATATTTCCAAGTGGCAGCATATATATTGAGAATAATAGAGGGCCTAACACAGATCCCTGCGGCACTCCATAGTTTACTGGAGTTATGATAGATTTTTCTCCATTTAAATAAACAAAATGGTAGCGGTCAGATAAATACGATCTAAACCAGCTTAATGCTTGTCCTTGAACACCAGTATAATTTTGTAATCGATCTAAGAGTATTGTATGATCTATAGTATCGAACGCAGCACTAAGATCAAGTAAAACTAATATTGAGATACAGCCTTGGTCAGAAGCTAAAAGTAAATAATTTGTGATTTTAACAAGCGCAGTTTCAGTGCTATGATGCGGCCTGAATCCAGACTGAAACTTTTCATAGATGTCATTTTCTTGTAAGAAAGAGCCCAGTTGAGCGGACACAACTTTTTCTAGTATTTTAGACATAAAAGGTAGATTTGAAATGGGTCTATAATTTACTAGATTATTCGGATCTAATTGTGGTTTCTTAATGAGAGGTTTTATAACTGCCAGTTTAAATGTTTTTGGAACATAACCTAAAGATAAAGACGAGTTAATAATATTGAGGAGAGGCTCTTCCACTACAGGTAACACTTCTTTCAATAGTTTAGTTGGTATAGGATCTAGTAAACATGTTGTTGTTTTAGATGAAGTAAAAAGTTTATTTAACTCTTTTTGTTCTATAGTTGTAAAGCACTGTAATTGTTCTTGCGGGGTGATAATTGAGGCTGAATTATAAGGCGCGATTGAGGATTGAACGTTTACAATTGTGGTTCTGATGTTTTCTATTTTCTCAGTGAAGAACTTCATGAAATCATTACTACTAAACTGTAATGGAATATTTTGTTCAGGAGACATCTGTTTATTTGTTAGTCTCGCCACGGTGTTAAATAAGAACTTAGGATTGTTATGGTTGTTTTCTATTAGTTTGCGTAGATGCTCAGCCCTGGCCGCTTTTAGGGCCTTTTTATAACGTGACATACTGTCTTTCCATGCGATTCTAAAGACCTCTAAGTTGGTTTGTTTCCATTTACGCTCTAAATTACGGGTTTCTCTCTTTAGAACACGCATAGTATTGTTGTACCATGGTGCTTTACTTTTCTCTCTGACCTTTTTTAATCTAATGGGTGCAACAATATCCAATGATCCAGAGAGAATGGTGCTCATAGTGCTAGTTAATTCCTCAAGTTCATCTGTTTGTTTGGGTTCACTGAGCAGCTGAGACAGATCCGATAAGCTGTTTGAAAAATTATCTATGGTGGATGGAAGGATTGTTCTGCCTAATCGATAACGCGGCGCAGCATGATATATTACAGGAGTACGTAATATGCAAGTTACCATGTAATGGTCAGTGACATCGTCACTTTGTGGAATGATATCTATATCGGTTGGATCGGTTCCATGTGATATAATTAAATCGAGTGTATGATTAAATCGATGAGTCGGTCCGGTAATGTTTTGCTTGACCCCAAAGGAGTTTAATAAATCTGTAAACGCAGCCCCTAACGCATCATTTTGATTATCTACATGGATATTAAAGTCTCCAACAATTAATGCTTTATCGAAGTTAACTAATAGGTCTGAGAGAAAACCTGCAAACTCTTTTAAGAAATCAGCGTAAGGCCCAGGCGGTCTATATACGGTAGCCAAGGCTAGAGATAATAGGGATGTTTTTCGAACATCTAAGAGCGTAACATTTAGTACAAGTACTTCAAATGAAATAAACTTATAACCCGTTTTCTGAGTAACATTGAGAAAATCTCTATAGATTGTTGCAACACCGCCGCCACGACCATTCAGACGGGGCTCGTGCTTATAGGAGTATCCTGCTGGAGTAGACTCATTTAAACCGAAATAATCATTTGGTTTAAGCCAGGTTTCAGTAAGGCAAAGTACATCGAAGCTATTATCTGTGACTATTTCATTTACAATAACTGCCTTAGGTGTGAGTGATCTAATGTTTAAAAGACCTAGCTTTAAAAATTGTTTTTGATTACCAATAGCAACATTTTCTGGTTTAATAACAATTAGATTTTTTTCTAGATCCTGCAGTAGATTTATGATTTGATCTCACTAAACGAGGAATAGACAGTTTCTATGCAATGTTCTACACTATTTATATCAGTTAAATTTGTGCAGCAGAGACTATGATTTGGACTTTTGTTTACTAGTCAAAAGGTATTTAACATTTTGGAGATGTTATCTGACAGAAGATCCGATCCGAATCTGCTTGGGTGTAAGCCATCAGCACGGTAAAGCCTAGGACGCTCCCAAAACAGATTCCAATTATTTACAAAGAGAAGTTTCTGCTCATTGCACCATGACATTAACCATTCGTTTAGCGCGAATAATCTACTAAACTTTTCATGACCTAGTCGGTACGTGGGAAGCGGTCCTGACACAATAATCGTTATATCAGGCGATGTGCTGCGTACCGTATCGATCAGATTCCTGAAGTCTTTCTTCAGAACTTCCGTCTGGCGCAGTCTGATGTCGGCCCCTCCCGCGTGCAGGACAACGGTTCCGACGCGCTCGTTCAGAATCTCGGGAACGCGAGCAGCGATTTCAGAAACACGAGCACCAGGAAAGCAGTGACTATGCACCTTACTTTTATTTAACGTAGCGTGGACGTGTCGAACGATGGAATCGCCGATGATCACAGCATCGCGTTCTGTTTCGCGAAGAGGGGAGAAGCGGTTTTGTGTGGATATCTCGAAAACCGGGAGGGTCGGAGAGAGTTTTCTTGGTCTAGACCTGACTCGCGACTTCCGCTGCGGAAAAATCCAGGCTTCGTGATGGCATGTTGGAGCCGGGGTGAACGAGACCATGGCTGATCGCGACCTCGACGTTCGGGACCGATGTTGAGGAACGCACAGAGTAGACGAGGTCGGAGTCAGCGGGTTAGTAACATTAATCTCTGATTTGTGTGCCTCGGCACGTGATGTTTCAAGAGCTAACCGCCGGTCTATCAGCTCGGCTTTTCTTACTAAAAGGTCGTGGATCTGTTTCTCAACAGCTTCCAGCTCAGACTGCACCGCGTGCAGCTCAAATGTGTCCTCACCTGCACCAAAAGGTAGACTACTTACATTTGATATATTCGCCATTTTAACAGATGGACAGTAAGTTAAGTTAGCAACGACGCTACCAGTGGTGCTATCAATATTAATACTAATTTATGGCTTAAGTCTTGGATATAATCCGTCTTTTCAGTGGTACGGGTGTAGAGTAGACGCACGATAGGCGAAAAAATGTTTGTTTGTAACTTAAATGAGTGCGGAGAAGACGCGTTCAGCCGTTATCCACGGACGTAACCTATAAGAGTATCCAGCGTTGGATCACACACACACACACACACACACACACACACACACACAGCTTTAACCTCACGCACGAGCAGATCCGTTTTGAGAGAAGCGTTCAGTTTTTCTGCTCACAAATTCCGCCATGTAAATATCGAATCCGTCATGGCTCGAGCGCAACTGGCTTTTAAAGAGAATGGGAGATGAGACTCTGATTGGTTTAATGCATGTAAAGCCCAAAACACACCCATTACTCATTAAGAGAATAGAGACAACCCTTTTGGACCATGCGCCGGGCACGCCGACCATTTTTCCTGTCGTTAAAGTGCACGCCATAAGTGCACTTGAGCATGTGCTTAGATAGGTAAAATAGGGTTCCAACATCTGCAGAGTAGACCCGCAGAATCAGGTTGAACTTCCTCAGGTCATCCGCAAACATCAGGAGCTTGACTGAAGGGTCTTTGGTGCTGCAGTCGTTGGTGTACAGGGAGAAGAGCAGTGAGGAGAGCACACACCCCCGGGGGTCGCCAGTACTGATTGCACAGGTGTTGGACGGGAATTTTCCCAGTCTCACTAGCTAGCTGTCAGAAAGCTGGTGATTCATTGACAGATGGAGCTAGGAACAGAGAACTGGGTTAGTTTGGTCTGGAGGATATCTGGGAGGATGGTGTTGATGGTGATGGTGCAGTCCACAAATAGGATCCTCAGATAAATCCCCAGTCTGTCAAGATATTATGGGATGCAGTGCAGTCCCATGTTGAATGCATCATCCTCAGACCTGTTTGCTCGATAAGAGAAAAACTGAAGTGGGTCCAGCAAGGGTCCTGTGATGTCCTTCAGGTGGGCCAACACCAGTCTTTAAAATGATTTCATGACCGCAGAGACGTTAAAACAACAGGTCTGTAGTCATTCAGTCCTGTGATTTTGGAATTTATTTGGGATGGGGATGATTGTGGGACAGTTGAAGCCAGTGATCTGGTGAAGATCTTTGTAAAGATATGGGCCACAGGATTTGGTCAGCACAGGATTTCAGACAGGCTAGTGAAACACCTGTTCATCATATAAAGCAATTGTGTCGCTTCAGAAATTGTGAACTAATCTCTTCATGAACTTTTTGAAGTGACAGTTGCATGGACTGTCAATGGAGGGACAGAAAGCTCTCAGATTTCATTTAAAAAATCTTCTCTTGTGTTTCAAAAATGAACGAAAGTCTTACAGGTTTGGAACGACATTAGCATGAGTAACTGAATTTTTTTTCTTTCATTTTTGGGTGAAATTGAGCGCGGCGTTAGTTCAGACAGGCCACGTAGACATAGGCTGCGATCAGCTGACGCGGTCAGCCGTCAAATCGCTCCAACCACTACCACTCTCCTATTAGACCGGGAGGATATATATACGTGATATTACTGCTCGGTAAGCATGCTCAAACTGCTCGCAACCCTCCTGCCCTCTCCACTATAAGCATCAAGCATATTTCTGTGCACCTTCTGGCTGTCGTCTCTTTGTTTCAGATTACCAATGCTTTCAAGTCCTAGCTGTCACGGACAGCATCGCAGAGAGACAGTCATCCTCATAGCCAAGCTACAGTATAGACGTGCAGGGATTTACTGCTACGTCTACATGTTAAAACTGTTTTACTTTAAAGACATTACTAAAGTGTCTTAATCATCTGTATATCACTCAAGCTGATGGTTCTATGGGGGGTTAATGCTAAAGCTCTGTATGTCATTAATTATGGAGCAAGAACCCCCATAAGGAACCATACCGCCAAAGATAAATTGTGTTTAATAAACCCAAGGAACTAGTTTGTACCTGTGGAGAGGAGATGTTCATGACCGTGTCCATGTGATGGTCCTCATGATGATGATGGACACGCTCAACTCTGACAGATACCGTGTGCTTCTTGCCACTGGAGTCCCAAGCGTCCACAGAAAACACCTTGTGGCCTTCATGAAGAGTCACTTGTCTCTTCAGCGTTACAGTCCCATCCATGTCCACATCAAAACCTTTGTCAGAGGACTGGAAGAGCGTTCTTGTTCTTCCATCACATGCATTAAAAATTACTGTCAGAAAAAGAGATTCAATTGGCACAATAAAGCATCTTGTCATGTATGTAAACCTGGATTGGGGAACAAGACGCTGTGTCAGTAGCAGATGCTATGGGAACACCCTCCAGGTGTGACGATGGTCTGAAATAGTGTTGTCAAAAGTACCAGTAGCACAACTTTGCAATTAGTCAGGGAATCAGGGTTAGCAAGTCAGTACTTACTTTTTTAAAACGTAATGATACCAACTTTATCATACATAAGGGTCAATCCATTACCCGCTGATAGGCCGTGATATCAGCTTCATTGTTTATAAAGGGAGTACTATTTGCTCGCTTCCTGTATATAACCCATTCATAATCTGAATAAAAGTTTGAATAAAAATGCAACATTGCAAAGATTTAGGAGTGATAACTGTATTAAAATGCAGAAATGAATCTGAAATTATGATGTTTGACATTGATAACCATTGCAAAGGACAGGACAAAAAAAAGTACATTATCTTCCAGTGTAAGTGCAATAGACCTGCCACTTGTTCTGGTACCTGTAATGTGTTTCTTTGTTTTTAATTGTATTACTAACTTTTATTTGAACTTTTTAACCCTCTGAGGTCTGGGGTGTTTTTGGGGTCCTTGAGATGTTCTGACATGCTCTGACATTTGTGCTTTTTTCAGTTGCTTATAAACATATCAATGGCAAAAAAAAAATTACACTCTATTTAGCACAAACAGGGCTACCATAATATGTGAGCCACATGTATGTACATGTTTTAATTTTTGAGAGAATAATGTTTATGCATGGTTATTGAAAAAACTAAAAATGAAAGTTTCTGAAATAAGGCCACAAAACACATACTAAATATATGTCAATTAAGACATTTGACTAATGGATGTCGTCGCCTAGAGTCGCCTTTTTTCTTCAAAATGATGTGAAAATCAACCTGCCTAATCATTCACATAAAACGATACATTGATTTAAGTTTTGTGAAACACTTTTAGTTTGGAAAGGCAATATGCGGATGGGACGTAAACGAACATGCATATTTAGTAGTTCACACTTGATGAGACAATGCCCCTGCATACTTAATGAGCCATTCATTCAGGTGTGTCACCTATAGCTAACTTAAATATACAAGCTTCATAAAAATGATCATTCTAGAAGAAAATTTCAGATGGCATTTAGAGGCTTTTGCATCTGAACTCTTCATATACACACACACACACACACACACACACACACACATATATATATATATATATATATATATATACATACACATATATATATATATATATATATATATATATATATATATATATATATATATGCATACACACACACACACACACACACACACACATATATATATATATGTATATATTTATACACAAATATAAATTTTATTTATATTTTTTTATATACAATTTTTTTTTTTTTTTTTTTTTTTTTTTTTTACAAATTGTGCTTGCAAATTGTATAATATCCAAGGTAAACATGTCTAGTAATTGTGCAGTTAATTCTCATACTGTATTTTCAGTTTTGGAATATTTATCCTCTCCCCATATTTGTTACTAATAAAACACAATACAAATTATTAAAAGAAAAAAAAATTATATTTACCTTTTAATAGTTTGTTTACATCTACCTTGTAAATATATTTTTTTATTAAAAAGGTTACAATTACAACAACAATTCAAGTGTAATCTTACAGTATATTCTACAGTAAAAACTGTACCCAAATCTAGTCAACAAAATGTTGTCTTTCATATTTCGCCTGACTGTAACGTTGTTTTTATGAAATATTAGGGCATATAAATGTTAATTTGCAGTTTAATACGTTGCTTATACAATTAGCCTACATTTTATTTCAACATATTTCAGTCGATTTTTACTCATCTCAGTATAGCAATACAGTTTGCTAAAACATCATCATTCATTCACACACGCGATTTAAATTTAAACTGTCTTTTTGCAAGCTGTGGTAAACAGCGCGCATCTCTGCCGTTCATTCATTCATAAACAGAAACCCGATTCACGTGAGAAGGAAAAAAAACTTACTACTGTATTCCTCAGCTCAGTCTGATCCTTGCTCCTCAAAATACCCGCACTTCTGAGGTATTTTCCATTATTATTATTCCTCACAGCGCTGCGAGACGGTGTAAACAAGTAATGATCTGATTAAACTTGTGTTTTCTCGAGCTGATATGGGGGCGTTCACAGGTTTGCGTGGATTGCCTCAGTCATTTGCGTTTGAATAGCGTGCGCTCTCCGTGGGCGTGTCACATTACATTTGAATCAGCTGTAATTAGCTCGACTGGAATCGCTCTCTTTTAATACAGATTTCACAAGATGAGAATATTTGTTTTTTATATAAATTACTTTATTTAACAGAAGAGAATTCAAGCTGCATGCCTGTGTGTCTGTATGTCTGTTTGCCTGAGTATTCGCTGAGTTATTGTTCATTTTAGGACGCGTTTCACAATGGACTACACTGACAGAGAGAAGGCAGAACTCGCTTTGTGTTTATTTTTCTTTATTTGGCAAAAAGCACAACACTTTGTTTTTATTGTGAGTATACACAAAAATAATACACATTTAACAGAATCGATTGATGTATGAAACTTGTTTGTAAAATCAAAGTCAAAAGAGTATTTCGGGTCTCAATTCAACTGATAAGGAAAAAAGCGAGCAGATCACGCCGGCATGATTGCCGACCTCAGAGGGTTAATGACATGTTTACTTATATGGACAGTAGTTGAAGGCTACATGCTAATGTTTTAATGTATCATTTACTTATATCAATATCATTAATAAATTAACTAATTTAATTTAATGTTTTAATTTTCAAATAGTTAAAATAAAATAGTTACAATTGTTATTGCTATGGTTCCAAAACTGGTCCAGAGAACTGTACATTTTTACTGTTATTTACTGATTACTGAAATTTTGTTATTGTGACACTAGTCGGCAGCATGTGTTACCTTTACAGCATCCACGCTCCGAACCGTAGTTGGGAGCGAGCTGGTCTGAACATCATAACTTGGCTCGTGGCAGGTAACTTGCGTATAGTGGTCCGGGCTAACAGAGCCGAAGCACAAAACAGTGAAGCGTCGGCTGGTTGCAGCAATTAACTCAGGCTTTATTACTCACAGTGTTACACATTTACGGGCATAAAAGGCACTTTGCTCGCTAGCATTCAACTGGAAAATAGACTGCGTCACTAACTACATTCGTTTACTACTGTAAACTCAGACTGATTCACCCGCTATGCTTTGTTTACACTAAGGAAACCCAAAAGGCTCACTTCGTCACACATACGCATTTCTTTTTGTCAACAAGCAGCCAGAGGGAGGCAGAGATTGCAACACATGTATAAAATCACACCAATTCATTGGCTGACTGTGTTAGTGCCACCATCTGAGATTTCACCTCACTGTTGCCTCAAAAGGATGTGTCTGTGCCATCATACTTCTATGATGGAAGTCATAGCATTAGCAAAGTAGTATTGCAGAGTTATGCAACATCTCATTTCCTAGTCAGGGAATCAGGGTAACATACTTAACCAAGACGTTATCACCCTGAGAAGATAACCTCTGAAAAGAAGCAACACTTATAGCTGAGTGAGCTCAAATGCTAAGAGGCGAAGATAAGCACCTTCACTAAATGCATCATCCTTTGTTTCAAAGTGGCAACACACTTGTTGCAGCCACCAAAACAAACAAACAACTGATGAGATTTACGCCACTGCGTAATAGCTCATTCTCCAGTGACTCAGAGGGCGGAGGAGAAAATGACTGTGAATTAAGTGGAAGAAGCTTAGGTATGTAACCTGGCTTTGGTCGCAACAAAACCTTCACAAGAGCAAAATCTTTTCCGAATGAATTCCCAGATAAGGCCTGGACAACAACACAACCGCACTGCGTTTCAGATCTCTGTCCACACTACACGACCGAATATGCATGTCACATAACCATTCATGCACACTGGGCATGCGAGATTGCACGTACAAGTGTAAAAAGGAAATTGGTTGTTCACTCTGCAGTTGGTTGCTAAACTTGCTATTCACAGACCAGCCGGTACAACAATGAGTATGATGGCGAGGAAAAGCAAGGATTCCTTTGTGTGGACAGATGAGAGGTGGAATTGTTTTCTCAGAGTAACAAACGACTACACTGTCATCGAGGCTGGTCTGTTATTGTCTTCTGGTAGTGTAATGGTCATATGGTAGGGGCTTAATGAATCAGATAAGGATATGTAATGATCTAGAAGACCCAATCAGGGAGCGAATGTGGGCAGCCATGCCTTCATTTTCAAAAGTCTCCATTTTTGTCTGTCTACACTGAAATGCAACCCCAGAGTTTCCAAACTAAAATGGGGTCTGCAGCATTTCCATTTTCGAGGGGCTCCGGACCCAGGCGTAACCCCAGCAAAAGTTATGTGTTTTAAAACAAAAACACGCTAGTGAAAACGTAGCCTAAGGTTACTCAAACAATAACATGGAGACAGAACTGCAAGTTTTGCTGACTTTGTGGTCCTTTTTTAGCAGCCATTGGCTACGTTTACATGCACAACTTTTGTTTCAATCAGACTGAATTCCTTCTGATTGATGAATCCAAACGTAGTGTTTACATGAACGCTTAACATGTGATTGGGTTGATGTGCGCGTTTAAATGTCACAAGCTTCAAATAGGAATAGATTTTTTGACTTGCGCATACTGCACAAATATAAAGAGTTTCCTGCTGTTTCCTGCTATTTTCCTACATTGGTTATTTTTTTTGTTTTAAACAGCAGACTTAATATTTATCCATTTCTGGTCATAATTTGGAGACAATGAGCATATGAACCGTTGTGCTGAGCTGCTTATATTTATAACGCTGTAAAAATGCCCCTCCCCGCGCCCAAATCCAGTCGTCTGTGGATGAGAATCTGAAACAAGGACTGGTTGGACGTTGTCATGCTCCACTTCACAGACGTAGAGTGAAAGGAGAATTTAAGAATGACCGGACATTTATATGACACTTAAGGGGCCATTCACATATCGCGTCTAAAAACACGTGGAAGGCGCTGTCTCCTTTCCAAAGTGCTTGCACAAGAGGCAAGCTATTATTAGAGAAATCGGCAACAATTGGCGACTGTTTATACTTGTACGTGAATGCCCAGTGTGCATGAATGGTCCTGTGACATGCGTTTTTGGTCAGTTGGGTGGATGGAGATCTTTTCTGTAACACGAGGAAACAGCAGTATGGATGAGGATCGTTTTCATTTTAAAATACTGTGTTAAACCGAAAACGCACTAGTTTGGACGTAACCCAAGACTATAGATAAGTTCCAAGAAGGAACACAAGCAGTACGGAAAGGCATCTTCCATGTCATCCCATGCATGAAACAGGAGACAAGTGAATGCTTCCCTAAAGAAACACCATCAACTGGTGTATGCTCATCAACAATCTACACTACATATATCTGAAGTGAACTGGAACCACACCTGCAGAAAAAATGGCTCCTGAAGGAATACCAGCACTGTAGCACTCTCTGCACCACAATGCAAATAGTCACCTAGCGTAGAACCTCCTAGTAGAGGGGATTCTTACATTTAAACTGGTCTTTGTGATCTCCAACAAATGACCAAAATGAATCAGTCAGCCCTGTACAAAGGCTAAAACTACATTTTTCCTATTTTTGGTTGGGAATACCACACACTGCCCCCAGTCTGGGACAGTAAGGGTTAGGGTTAACCTGGACTTCCTTCATAAGCAACCGACTGACAAAGGCGTCTGTCATAATCATGACAACAAACTCTGTCTAAAGGAACTCTATTTGGCAAGATTTACTACCGCTATGCACCAGCGCAAACAAGCCTCTTTTAGCATTAAAAGACTACTGTCAGGATTTACTGAAGACACAGTAAGAAATTAGTGCTGAAAAGGCGTGGAAATGGTTATTTCTGCGGCTGATCTTATTACATATGCATTTCTAGGACTTTCCCTTTCAGATACAGTATTTATGGGAGGAGAGAATTTAAATGAATCACACAAATTGATTCACTAAGGTTATTTACCTCACCATTTATTTACCTTCCAAAAAAAAGCATTTCTTAAACCGGACGTCTACCATCTTCAGATACATGGTGTAACGAGGTATGTTGTTACGGGAAGAAGGAGGCGGGAACCGGCGAACATTTAAAGACTTTTAATGACAAAAATAAAACAAATACAAAATGAAAGTAAAAGCCAGCAGCCCCTAACGGACAACACAGAACATCAAATAAAACACAGGCCTGTTCCTCTCTCTCTCTTCACTGTCGTCGCTTCTCCTTTATGCTTCCGCTCCTCCGTGAGAGATGCGAGACCGGTGCGTCGCGCACGTGTCACTCATTATCAATCACGCCACCGGTCTCGCGCCGTCCTCCCACGGCCCTCGACCTCATCGTGCTCGCCACACATGGTCTTAAGAGGGTGCGAATGCTCAATCCAGTGAAGCTGACCACAGTTCTTCTTGCAGGAGTCCGGACCCCTTCGCTGCTTCTCTGTTGCTAAGAGCTGAAGCGGGATTGGCTCACAGGCAATCCCGCCCGGGAAACTTATCGATGAGAGCATTCATTGCGTCGCTTTAAAGCCCTAACTGAGCAACAGGAGAATCCAGCAGAAAAGACTTCTTTTCAACTGGTAGTCCCTCTCCATATGGCCTCACTGACTCCACATGACTCCTCCCAGGCCCGATTTTTTGCCTCCACAACCACCCAGGCTGCAATCCGCTTGGCCTGCTGGTTTCCGTCAGCTGTCTCAGGTGTCCAACTAGCCAGCCAGGCCTGATAGGACTCCTTCTTCAGCTTGACGGCATCCCTTACTTCCAGTGTCCACCACTAGGTTCGGGGATTGCCGCCTTGACAGGCACCGGAGACCTTATGGCCACAGCTCCGAGCGGCCACGTCAACAATGGAGGTGG
Organism: Scardinius erythrophthalmus; assembly: GCF_964197995.2. Classification (NCBI taxonomy): domain Eukaryota; kingdom Metazoa; phylum Chordata; class Actinopteri; order Cypriniformes; family Leuciscidae; genus Scardinius; species Scardinius erythrophthalmus. The sequence goes on from NC_138222.1 coordinate 2,152,577, forward strand.
AGAACATGGTCCACTCTGACTCAATATCGCCAGACTCCCTCAGGATCCGGTCAAAGCTTTGCCAGAGGTGGAAGTTGAAGATCTCTCTGACAGGGGACTCGGCCAAACATTCCCAACAGACCTTCACAGTACGTTTGGGTCTGCCGAGTCTGTCCAGCTTCCTCCACAGCCATCGGATCCAACTCACCACCAGGTGGTGATCAGTTGACAGCTCCACCCCTCTCCTCACCGAGTGTCAAAGATATATGGCCGGAGGTCGACACTAGGGTGTCCTGGTGCTACGTGCAATGATGGACACCCTTATGCTTGAACATGGTGTTTGTTATGGACAAGCTGTAACTAGCACAGAAGTCCAATAACAGAACACCGCTCGGGTTCAGATCAGATTCGCTCGGGGGGCCATTCCTCCCAATCACGCCCCTCCAGGTGTCGCTGCCCACCAGGGCATTGAAGTCCCCCAGTAGTAGGGCTGCACGATGTGTCGTTTAAGCATCGATATCGCGATGTACGAATCCACGATAGTCACATCGCAGGATGTGCGATGTAGGCTGTCGTAGTTGATCCGTTATTCATTAACGTACGGGCCAGCTGCTCCCCGGCCCTTGACGAATGTGATTCGCGGATTAATTGCACATCTTAACCATCATAGAGTGAAAGTTTATCATTTGCATGTGTTTTTACGTCCTGTCAGTTTAACAGGGCGCATATAAGAACGAGCAGAGAGAGAGAGCGAGAGAGAGAGAGCGAGAGAGAGAGAGCCCCGGCCGCGCGCGCGCACTCACCTTCACCGTCTTCAAACAACATGAGCGCTGTCTTGCTCTCTCTCCCTTGCGCACATTAATCAAAATAAATTGACACGATGGTGTCGAACAAAAGAAAGAAAGAAAAAAAAAACTATCCAGTGATGAAATGTTTTCTGTGTTGTCAAATCTTGTGCGATATCCTAAACTGCCGAGATAATTACACAACGCGTGCCGTACACGTCTGATTCGCGAACTAATGAGTCCTTTGAACCGATTCAATTTAATGAATGGTTTAAACAACTGACCTGTCCAACACTGAACTCACGAGACTTCTGAATTGGTGTATAAAAAAATCTGTAACACTTTACAATAATGTTCTATTTATTAAACTATTTGTATTTAACTACATTAGTTAACATTTACTATTACTAAACTGCACTTCTACAACATTGTTAATTTCAACATTTAGGCTATAGCCTACATTATTGAAATCAAAAGTTGTACAGTATTTGTTAACATAGTTAATGCACTGTGAAGTAACATTACCAAACAATGAACAGCTGTGTTTTATAAACTAAGATAAACAAAGATTAATAAATATAGTAACAAAAGTATTGCTCATGGTAAGTTAATGTTAACAATTCAAACCATATCCTAAAGTTACAAACAAATAATTTACTCTAATTTAAATAATACTCTGATGTTTAAATCATTTAAAATGAGAATGTAAGTGTGCTCACCTCATTTTTGTTTGTAAGAAAAAATTAGATTAGATTTCATATCGCAATATATATCGCAGAAAAATAAAATATCGCAATATCATTTTTTCCCAATATCGTGCAGGCCTACCCAGTAGAATGACGGAGTCCCAGTCGGATAACTTTTCAACACCCCTCCCAGAGACTCCATGAAGGCCGGGTACTCTGCACTGCCGTTTGGCCCGTAGGCACACGACAGTGAGAGACCTATCCCCGACACAAAGGTGCAGGGAGGCCCTATCGAACTCCAACACATGGCGGCTGAGCTGGGGGGCTATAAGAAAACCCACACCAGCCTGCCACCTCTCACCATGGGCAACTCCAGAGTGGTAGAGAGTCCAGCCTCTCTCAAGGAGTGTGGTTCCAGAGTCCAAGCTGTGTGTGGAGGTGATCTCCACAATCTCTACTCGGTACCTCTCAACCTCACACACAATCTCAGGCTCCTTCCCCACCAGTGAGGTGACGTTCCACGTCCCTAAAGCTAGATTCCGTGTCCAGAGATCGGGTTGTCGAGGCCCCCACCACTATGACCATAATCAACTATGATCCACTATGCACCGGCACCTTACAGTCCCTCCTGCTGGTGGTGAGCCCACGGGAGGGCGGCCCCACGTTTCTCCTTCGGGCTGAGCCCGGTTGGGCCCCATGGGGGGAGGCCCGGCCACCAGGCGCTCGCATACGAGCTCCAACCCCGGACCTGGCTCCAGGGTAGGACCCCGGCTGCGCCATGCCGGGTTCGTCACGGTCCTTGTATTTACTTCTAACATAAAGGGTTTGTGAACCTCTCTTAGTCTGACCCGTCACCTAGGACCTGTTTGCCTTGGGAGACCCTACCAAGGGCATATAGCCCTGGACAATATAGGACCTTGGATCGTTTGGTACTCAAACCCCTCCACCACCATAAGGTGGCAGTTCAAGGAGGGCTATTTTTTTTTACAACACAAATTAATCATCACTGAGCTTACTTAAGTTGAACCGTGATGCTATTTTCTACTGGAAACAAATTTTGTTGCATTATTTTCCTGTTATCTCTGTAAAGCTGCTTTGAAAAAATCTGTATTGTTAAAGGCGCTATATAAATTAAGGTGACTTGACTTGAGTTAAACCCCTACTCTTTTTCCAAAGGACATCCTGGGATTTTTAATGACCACAGAGAGTCAGGACCTCGGTTTAACGTCTCATCTGAAGGATGGTGCTCTTTGACAGTATAGTTTCCCCATCACTATACAGGGGAGTTAGGACCCACACAGACCACAGGGTGAGTGCCCCCTACTGGCCTCACTAACACCTCCTCCAGCAGCAACCTAGTTTTTCCCAGGAGTCTCCCATCCAGGTACTGACCAGACTGAACCCTGCTTAGCTTCAGTGGGCAACCAGTCTTGGGCTACAGGGTGATATGGCTGTTGGCAAAGGATGGCTGATTTTCCTCATTTACTCATAAAGAAGGTGAATCTCAAAGAAAACACTTTTAAAGTCATTGCAATGTGAGCAATTCAAAGAGCTGTTAAGAGCGGCTTGAGCATGATGAACACCCAAGCACTTAACACTCTTTAGGTGTGTCCTTACTCGTGTTACTTCCTGAATAAGAAACATCTGAGGAGCGAACACATATCCTGTGGGCGCGAGCACCATCAGTCAATGAATTGGTGTGATTCTATTTAGGCTTCAGGCATTCATTGCACTTGGAGGGTGTTCTCATAGCATCAGCTACTGACGAAGCATCAAAAGCATACATCCTCAATTTACACTTACTGTGAACTACAACGCTTACACAAGAGACCTCTCAACACTCGACACTGAGGAAAGCAAATAGTGCATGCATACAATTTATATCGATTGCTGTATTTCACTGTTAAAGCTCCAATATGTAGGGATTTTGTAATAAAATTTCCAAAAATAACTTGCACAGTGTGATATATTTCCTCCAGTTATGTACTTACAATATCTCAAAAGTCTCCAAAGATTTTTTATTTCAGAGAAATTCCGATTTTAAATAACTGGCCGTCCCGGAAAAGAAATGTCGCGCCTCAGTGACGCAATGTCCGCTCTCTCTATCCTACTTTCCGGTGTGGACCATGTGATAGGATATTCCACCACACCGGATTTTTTTTTTTTTTTTACAACTTTATTGAGGTTTTTTTCTTATCACAATAAACAATAAAGACATCTGACAAAGAATAAAAAAAGGAATAAAATAAAAAATATGACCCACATCACCGGAATATCGCATGGTAAAATGCGGAAGTGGTGGTTAAAGCGTTATAGCCATAGACTGTATGGTTATAGCTGTTATGGATCACGAACTCTTTGGCGAGTATTGAAGTGCCAACAAAACGAAAGCGTCCATATTCGGATACACGCGGAGTCACGGACTGTGTGACAAACGGAGGAATAAAACCCGGATAAATATCGGCAGGCGTTTTCGAGATGGAGAGAGCTGCGCGTCTGGACTTGTCAGAGACTCTCTCGCGAGTGTATTGAGACAGGTAAGACATGCAACTGTCAATAATAGCACTTATAAACAAAGTTATATTGCTCTTTGTACTTTGGTAAGGCTTTTTATCACGTGTGGTGACCGAGATTATGGCAGTACAATTACAATCGGATATGATGTTAAAAAAAATATTTAGTCATTACTTGCAAATGTTCGTTCAAATTTACTTTTAGATATTGGTTTGAACACGTTAAACAACACGGCATTAACCATAAAAAACGTAAAACTGCACAACATTAACCAAACAAATCATTTGACAAATAGCTGTATGTTGTAACGGGATAATATAACATTTCACGTCCCTTGCAGTTCATTAATTATGATGACATAAAATAATACGATAAGATATACAGGTAATACAAAAACGAATAAATTACCTCATCCGTGATCATGATTCATTAATTCCATTTAGATACATCGCTAGATGGTGAAAACGCATTATAAACCACATCTCCCATCGTCACCTCCTTCATAGCGTCATCAAGCTTCGCCTTTGTTATTGTTGGAAACTGCGCCCTCTTGTGGTCAAATACCAAAGTCACACACTGGAGCTTTAAACCTCAGTTAAACAGATTGCATTGTGTAGAGAGATTATTTAGCCTAATACTAAAAATATTTAAACAAAAACTCCAAGTTCAGTTGCTTCAAGGTTTTATTTAAAGAGAACACAGCTTACCTCTTCCTAGTCTTTTTCCTCGGTGAAGGTCATCTCTGTGCACTTTAAAAACCAGCGACTCCGACTCAAAGCCTGGAGAACATGAAGACTCCTCCGCAAATCCACACAAAAGAACCTAATTTGAAACATATTCAATTTTGTAACATTTACACATTTTGAAATTTACATTTGGATTATTTAATCACTTCCAGCACAACAGCAGTATATGTGAGCTAAATTGTGGATCATTTTCCATTGTTTTGCCACAAAATGTATGGTAACACTTTATAATAACGTTCAGATGCAAGTAATTTATAAGTGGTTAGTTAATGATGAACTAATCATTTACAAAACATTCATAAATGATTAGCAAGTGATATACTAACATTTTGTGTATGTTTTGTAAATTCCGTTACAATCATTTACAAGTGATTAGTAAATGATTAACTAATCATTTATGAAACATGACTATGCATTTCATAAATATTTAATAAATCGTTACTTTTTTTTGTATGTTTTGCTCACATCAGGTGCACAGTGGTTAAAGACAGCTGTCTATACCCTCACCAGTCAGCCCTTACACTGTAGTACACACTACACACTACAGAAGACAGCTGTCTATACCCTCACCAGTCAGCCCTTACACTGTAGTACACACTACACACTACAGAAGACAGCTGTCTATACCCTCACCAGTCAGCCCTTACACTGTAGTACACACTACACACTACAGAAGACAGCTGTCTATACCCTCACCAGTCAGCACTTACACTGCAGTACACACTACACACTACAGAAGACAGCTGTCTATACCCTCACCAGTCAGCCCTTACACTGTAGTACACACTACACACTACAGAAGACAGCTGTCTATACCCTCACCAGTCAGCCCTTACACTGTAGTACACACTACACACTACAGAAGACAGCTGTCTATACCCTCACCAGTCAGCACTTACACTGCAGTGCACACTACACACTACAGAAGACAGCTGTCTATACCCTCACCAGTCAGCACTTACACTGCAGTACACACTACACACTACAGAAGACAGCTGTCTATACCCTCACCAGTCAGCACTTACACTGTAGTACACACTACACACTACAGAAGACAGCTGTCTATACCCTCACCAGTCAGCACTTACACTGTAGTACACACTACACACTACAGAAGACAGCTGTCTATACCCTCACCAGTCAGCACTTACACTGCAGTGCACACTACACACTACAGAAGACAGCTGTCTATACCCTCACCAGTCAGCACTTACACTGCAGTACACACTACACACTACAGAAGACAGCTGTCTATACCCTCACCAGTCAGCCCTTACACTGTAGTACACACTACACACTACAGAAGACAGCTGTCTATACCCTCACCAGTCAGCACTTACACTGCAGTACACACTACACACTACAGAAGACAGCTGTCTATACCCTCACCAGTCAGCACTTACACTGTAGTACACACTACACACTACAGAAGACAGCTGTCTATACCCTCACCAGTCAGCCCTTACACTGCAGTACACACTACACACTACAGAAGACAGCTGTCTATACCCTCACCAGTCAGCACTTACACTGCAGTACACACTACACACTACAGAAGACAGCTGTCTATACCCTCACCAGTCAGCACTTACACTGCAGTGCACACTACACACTACAGAAGACAGCTGTCTATACCCTCACCAGTCAGCACTTACACTGCAGTACACACTACACACTACACACTACACTACACATGACAGTGTTCAACACCTGTTATAGATGATGTGTTAACGCATGAATAAATAATTTACAACACTTTCTGCATCCCCTAATCTACAGTGTAAACTATACACCACTTGTAAATGTGTTACACATCATTCGTAGATAATATTTGTTGATCTTATGCCTTAGTGATTCTTGAAGTGGTAATCTATGAATGATGTGTAACACATTTACAAGTGTTGTAAATTATTTAGTCATGCGTTTACACATCATTGTGTTGAACACTGTTACTTACCTGTTTCAAATGATCTGTACGTGTATGCAAGGCATTTACAACACTTTCTGCACCCTCTAATTGCTACAAACATACATACAAAAAATATAAAAAAATATTAAACATTTATGAAACGCATATTCATGTTTTGTAAATGATTAGTTAATCATTAATGATTTATGACTGAATGACTTATAACTAAATATACAAAACATATAATTAACATATCACTTATTAATCATTTATGAACACAGTCATGTTTCGTAAATAATTTGTTAATCATTTACTAATCACTTGTAAATGACTTGTAATGGAATTTACAAAACATACATAAAATGTTAGTATATCATTTGCTAATCATTCATGAATGTTTTGTAAATGATTAGTTCATCATTAACTAACCACTTATAAATGACTTACAACTGAACATTATTATAAAGTGTTACCTGTCTGGAAAAACTTTCCAATGTAATTTAAATGAATTATAGATGTTTCATTAGTAAAATGTGAAGTTGCACATTATTGGTGCAGAAACTGCAGAGATTTTATGTATTTGTAAATGTAGCACCACAATCACACTCTGGTTACATGTCATAACAAAAGTTAACAAAAGTCGGTAACACTTTATTTTACAGTGTTCTTGTTACATATGTTACATGAAATAACAGTAAATTATGCATAATTACATGTAACTGACCTTCAACCAAACCCTAATCCTACCCTAACCCTAGAGTAAGTACATGTAGTTGCGTAATATTACTCAATACTTAAATATATAATTACACTGTAACAATGACACCTTAAAATAAAGTGAAACCCAAAAGTCTTAAAAACATTTGTCTCCATATAACAAAAGGAAAAAGGCAGAAGCCTGTTTTGATAAAAATCAACCCCTGCAAAATTAAGGTGATTTATAATATAAAAATAACATTGGCGGCAACAAATGGTATTTTATGTTTCTCTCTTATACCTTTGGTATTGCTTTTTGGTGGATTTTAAGAAGTTTAGCTTTTTAATAGCTCTAAAATTCATTAAACATATCAAAGAAAGTGCATTTATAATGTCAAATAAAATCAGCTTCTCAAGAAATAAAAATAAACATATATACATATTCTCTGAACATGATGAGGACAATCACTCAGACGTCCAAAGGTTTTGGAAATTGTCTTGCTACAAATCCTACCTTACAGAGGAAAATAATAACTCCCAATCTCCCAATCTTCATCGTCTCGATTCGAAACAAAATGTCTTGAAATGTCCTTCAGGTCCTTCTTCCTAGTTGGCTTTTAAGTTTTCACAGGGGGTTGATGTAACCAGTTAACTGTGTTTGCTGGTCGTGGGTATATTTCCTGTTTTGAGTGTGAATGGTGTCAGATTAAAAAAATGATTCATTTCAAAATGTAAACTACTTGAATTTGTCAGTTTATAAGGTTCATTATATGAGTATTTCACATTTTAGTGCAGTATTTTAATAACATGACTAGAGCCGAAGAGGTCTTAATAAGGCTGTATCTGTCAACATTATAACATCAAGGGCAGTCACATACTTTTCAGCTAGAAACCTGGTGAAAAATATTCCCACAGAGTGATACTTTTTGATAGTGTTGTAGAAATCATACTAATCACTTGTAAATGACTTGTAAAGGAATTTACAAAACATACATAAAATGTTAGTATATCACTTGCTAATCATTTTTGAATGTTTTGTAAATGATTAGTTCATCATTAATAACCACTTATAAATGACTTACAACTGAACGCTATTATAAAGTGTTACCCAAGTTCTTTATAACATGCAAGATTTATTGTATAAAGATTTAAATTATGCAAAAGAAAGGGTAAAGGGTTTTAAATTAAAATGAATGCGATTTTAATATAAGTGCATGGTTAAATATTTTACCACTTGCTTGAGTAACTTAATATATAATTATATTGAAGTAATGCATTGAATAATACGTAGTTTAAATTGTGTTTAAACGTGAATACGTTTATTAAAGGGTGTATATGTGTACAAAGAGAATCGCAATGCTGACAAAACATTTTTTTAAATAAAAGTTGCTGATAACTTCTGGATTTGAAATACAAATAGTGAGTATGTGTTTGTGGTACAGCCGTGGATCAGTTACACGCACTGCAAACGGAGGATGTGTGAAAGCACTATAGCGTGCGCTGCTCCTGCAAAAGATTCTGGTAAAACAACATTTACTCTCTTTTTTTCATTTTCCTGTTATCACTGTAAAGCTGCTTTGAAACGGTCTGTATTGTATAAAGTGCTATACAAATAAAGGTGACTAAACTTTTGTTTAAATTGCCAACAAGTATCATTGATTATGGTAATCTTTTATAAAATCTTTATACAGTCTGCATTACCATCTTGAATCTTAGCCCAAACTGTTATTCTCGAGCTTCTTCTTTTTTTTTCTCTCCATTGCTAACACGCATCGGTCAAAACTGAAGCCACTGTCAAAACTCTTCTCTCAGTCAGCGAAACAGAAGTCTGTGAGGACTAAACAGTGAATAATTTTTCATTTAATTTAATGACAGCATCTTCTAAAATCCATAAACCCTAAAAATCCCTATATATGTGCAGCACATTTGTCAAATGTTAATACACTACTTTCCAAACTGATAAAATAAATTCAAAACAGAATGACAGCACATTTTGTGCATTTCTGCAGTATGATCTTGAAATACATAGAAAACCGTAGCAGTAAAATATTTACAATAAAATGAACAATCATTCCAAACACTTTGCAATTTCAGCTGAAAGCCTACTCAAACTGTCCTGTTTTAGTCTTGTCTTCTTCTACTTCCACTTTTTCACTCCTTGGTACTATTTTTCAAAGAACCATTTTCTCTTAGCACACAAAACCAAACTGATCTCTCTAGTCACTCTTTCAAAACCTCATGCTTATCTCTTGCACTTGATCCAGCTCTGTGTTCACAAATTGCAAATGATGTCTCACGCACACAAGAGGTGTTAGTGAGGTCAGCAGAGGGTGTTTACCCTGTGGTCTGTCTCTTGTGGACCGTACACAGAGCTTCAGAAGCTCAGAGCAGCTCTTTGTCTGCTTTGGTGGTCAGCAGAAGGGAAAGGCTGTCCCCAGAGGTTGGCGCACTGGATAGTGGATGCCATGGCCTTGGCTTACCAGTCCCAAGGCGAGCCGTGCCCCCTCGGGGTTAGGGCTCACTCCACTCAGGGTTTAGGCGTTGGCGTGCGGAGCATTTCTGGCAGACATCTGCATAGCTGTGAGTTGGCCAGCACCCAACACATTCACAAGATTCTGCAATCTCAGAGTGGAGCCGGTCTCTTCCCGTGTGTTGAGTACGGACAGGTAATGTACGGGAAGACTGGCTCGCATAAGACTGGCATAACAGGGGTTACAATCGCCTACTTGCTCTTCAGGTGAGTTCCCCTCTTGGCGAACCCTGATTGAGTTCCTCCAGTATCCTTCGCCAATCATGTCTGGCTGGTCAGCCGGACTAGATGTCCATATGATGTGATTCCCCCTCAGTAATCCCATATCTGTATTGTCAACATTGCGGTTTCCCTGTTGATAAACCCGTGTCTTTCCCTGGGCGGTTCTGTTCTGCCCTGTGTCTGCGCCGTAGAAGCTCCTCTCTGGCTAGGTAGGATCTACCACAGAGACCTTCCATATGTAGCACTGTCCCACGGGTCAGTCCATATGTGTAATTCCACACGTTACCTCCCTTCAGGCAAGGCGTGGTGTCCGTAGCGTTCCCCTCCTTTGGGATTGGGCACGCTTCCCCAGAGTTTTGGTCATGGCTGAAAAACAATGGGAATTGAGTTCTGAAGCACTCTTCCCTGGGGTAGGAACAGCAGCTTTGACCATCCCCAGAGTAAACCCTGTCCTTCCATCCCTCCTGGCGTGGAGGATCACTCTGGCTTACATGGGGCGCTGGGTAGGTTACGGCATTGTGAAAGCAGTTTGCTAACTCGGTACGCGCCAGCTTGCCAGCATCTGAATCTCACACTCATAACACAGTTCAGTGGCTTTGGGGCTTTCCAGTGGCTTTGACTGACTGAATGAGAACATCTAGGCTACTAATGTAACCCCTGTTCCCTGAAGGAGGGAACGGGTACGTTACATCCTCCTTCCACAACCCTGAACCACCGCTGAATGGCCGGGCTCTTGTTTTGGCTCCTCACCAAAACATGAATGAAGTGAGCAATGCCAGTCCTATTTATACCCGTATGTTCGGGTAGGTGTGACGAGGCATGCAAATCTCACTGGCCAATGTTCATTGGCTCGTTTTGTTACCACTTGAAGGTGATTGGGCTCCCAGGTGAGACCCCAATACGTCAGTGTCTTACTTCAGGGAACGGGGGTTACATTAGTGACCTAGACGTTTGCATTCATCAGTTCCTGTTTTCATTTTCCCGCTTGCTTTGTTGTCTTGGTCACTAATGTGATTTGCCATCACGCTCAGCTGTTGTCATTAATCACCTCGTCTGCCTGTGTATTTAAGTTTCTGTGTTTTCCAGTTGTCCGTTCTCGTTTGTTTGCCTGCCTGCCTTCTGTTTGAGATAACTTTGGAGATATTTTTAACACTGTTTGTACCTGAATCATCGTCTTCGTGTGTATTCTTGCTACGAATTGTGACAACTGTTTGCAAAGACAAGGAAAAAAACTAATTGCAGCATTTCTGATTGATTCTTGTTACATATGCGTTTATGTGTTTGTTACAGTTTTTTTGGTACAGATTTTACAAGGTTCGAAACTTTGAGCATAAAAATCCAAACTGATCCATGTAAAATGCTGTATTTGAATCCTTTTGTTTTTCTTCACATCTCTGATTTAATTTAGTTTATTTTTTACTTCTAGCAGCAAATTCACTTTTTGCATTATAACTTAAAATCAGATGGTTAGTCCTTATACTTACAGATCCTCTACCTCTGTAAACATGTTTAAAAAATGTCTTAAGACATATTTGTTTGATGAGGCCTTTGAGTTTGAGTCATGCGCATAACCTCGCGTGCATAGACAATTCGTGCGCAAAGTCACGGTAATGTTAAGTCATTTCACTAAAATTTGATTTGATCAATGATTGATGATTGACATTTAAATCAATGATTTATCCTTTAAATGTAATAATATTCAGAACAGAAAAAGAATAAAAAATAACTATAAACAAGCCAAAACGAAATAATTTAAAGCGAAAGTGAAAGTAAGCGGCGTTGGGCTCACGTATCTCTCTTATTAGAATCAAAATGTTTCAACATTTGCGATGTATTTGGATGCTAAACTATTCTTTATTATAGGCTTTGTATTTCACTCGTGTTCCAATTTCGACGGAAAAAAATCATCCTCTTCACATGCGCAAAAATATGCTTGGAAACATCACAGTGGAGCGGTGCTTACGCTGAATGTACGAAGTGTACTACTGACTATTTAAACAGAGCAGTGTAATTTTTATATGTTAGGTTGACTATTTTATTATTATATTTTATTATGGCTATAATGAACATGTCAAGATTACACTGCTGGAATATGTTGTGTGTGTGTGTGTGTGTGTATATGTGTGAGGCGCGGGCGCGATCGAATAGTGGAAACATAAAAACATACTCCGTCATGTTCATACAAGACATCATTCAAACTGCAAAGTGTTGCAAAACGTTGGAGGATATTTTGCAAATAATTTATTTAATGTTTTGTGAGTTTGTTTTCAGAAGTTTCAAAGAGTTAGTAAAAGAGTAAAGAAAAAGTTAACTTTTTAAGTATCTATTTTTTATTAAGTATTTATTTTGTATTAATACATAACCTCATTGTTTTAATTTATAATGTTACATTATAGCGTGACATTTGTGTCAATAATCGTCAAGCACAGGTAACTCCGCATGATGGGAGGGGGCCCCCAAATCAAATTCTGCTTAGGGCCCCCAAAAGGCTCGACCGGCACTGTTTGTATGGACTGTTAGGCTTTGATTTGATGATTATATTTGTTGTATTTTTTTAATTTTTATATTGTATTATTTCTTTCCTTGTATCTTACTGTGTTTTATCTAATCCGTTTGAAATTGTACAGCACTTTGGTACACACTGTGTTTTTAAGATGCTTTATCAATAAACTTTGATTTGATTTGATTTGATTTGAGATATAAACGAGGAAAGGATGCCGTATGAGTGCTAAATAGATATATTAATAAACAGTACAATAGTAATTGCATACGCTTAAAGATATAGCTTTGTTTTATGACCTGAGTTTTAAGATGTCTAAAACATGCGTCTCATAATCCCTGGGACACTGATCCATTGCAAAGATTAAGAGGTTTGGTTTGTGTTAACTAAGATAACTTGTGAATTTTGTTAAACAATTTTTATTTGAACAGACATACAGTATAATAGACATTTTACAATAATCCTAGAATGTTGGTAAATGGGACTTGATTTAATCATAAAAAGAAAAGAAAACATAATACTCACTGTATTTTAATTGGAAAAGTTTAATACACCGTTACTACATTGATATTTATGCATTTAGCAGATGCTTTTATTGAAAGTGACTTACAAGAGAGGAATTCGTCAAGGAGCCAACAATATATATATATATATATATATATATATATATATATATATATATATATATATATATATATATATATATATATCATACAATTCCAGGTTAATCTGACAACTAGATTAGGAATGCAGTAAAGAGAAGTTTAAGTGCATGAGTGCCTTGGTTTAATGTTGTGGTTGCTTAAGTGCGGAAGAGGTTTCTTAAGCTGCTTCTTGAAAGATGTGGACAGTGGAAGTGTCTGGCTCCTAAAAGAGGAAGTCAACACTTTTGTGAAATCAGCAGATTTAATGCAAAAAAGGGGAACTGTTGTAATGGTTTTTGGTCCAATACTCCAGGAGGATTGTTGAAAAAAATTATAAATAAGAAAATTATATAAATCAGGAGTTTGTCATCTGAACAATCTGAAGGATTTGTGATACATTGTTAACTTGTAGAGTCTTTTGGGCTTGACCAGTCCCACACTTATAACATGGCGCTATTGGATTGCGATTCCCATAGCATCAAATGTCGACGCAATGTGAGTGAACAGTTATCGAAAGGGAACTTTTTGGTTACTAACGTAATCTCGGTTCGCTGAGCTAGACGGGATCAGACATTGTTTAAAGGAGAACTCGGTAACTCTAGCGAACTCTAGTCACTTCTTCGCTGATTTTCCCTTTAGTTGTCGCATGTTTTCCCCACGAGCTCCCCTACAGCTGTGGGGGGGCGTATATTTCACAACACAGTCGTAAAAAACTCACTTGCGGCGGCCTCCTCCCCCTCTCTACCGCTGCTCATGTGCGTTTGTTTTGATCGGAGCAAGCCAACTGTATCGCGTGGAGAGGTGGGTAATCTGGTAATGCATCATACATGCGTGTGTGTGTTTATGTCGAATTGCCGTAAAGCAATTTGTGTTTCGCGCTCGTTCTCGTTCTAGTTCTCGCTTCTCACGAGACTTCCAATTTCTATCTTGCCGGGACGGTAGTGGCCAAGTTGCAAGGTTGGTTTTCCGCCTGGGAACGCTGGGGGGAGCGGGGAAAGTCACCAATATCACCAGAACAGGTTGTTTAACCATCCAAATGATTTCTAGACAGTTTTATTAAGTTAAAAAAGTTACCAAGTTCTCCTTTAAGCTTGTAACAGTTTAACCAACTGTTATGCTTTTCATCCTAACCCCTAGAGGGCAAAATGTAGTTTTACCCTAAGGAAGTACCCTATAATAAGTCAAAGAAGGAATAGCAGTGACATGTGTTAACAAAGTATTTCAAATCTTCGAATAAATAGACACAAATCAGTCGCAAAATGATTCACTGTTTCGAAGGGTTTGAAACCACATGCTGGTCAAAACACTGTAAATGCAACAAAACCTCAGGCCAAACATGCATGAAAACATAATTTACAAACCAATTGCAAATGTTTAATTGAAAACATAATCTATTCTAATCTAATCATCTAATACCGTTAATGCAATTAAAGTCCCCCTGAAGTCAATTATATTATCCCTTAAAACTCATCTTTGATTACCAAAATGACATATTTCAAAGTTTTTTTCTGTGAAAAAAAGTTCTTAATACCTTAAAATAGCTTGAATGTAACTCTACACCCTTGCCTCATTTAGCATATGCGGTTCTATGAATATGCTAATTAGCCCCGCCTCCACTCACGCCAGCTCACAGATTCACTCGGCTAACTTACTGAGGTAAATGCTGCACAATGGTATCGCTCACAACGTCGTACACATAACGGTAATTAATATGATTAGCCTTTTGCTTTACTCTATGCTATCAAAAAGCTAATAATGTGTTGCTAATGTTACACAAACCATGTTACCGTTCGTCATCTCAGAGTCAGTCAGCTGTCTTTTAAAAATCAGCATCCTTAGAAATGCTTTGAACAAAGGCATATAGTTCATCATAACATCGTAATATACATCTTATATATATAATTCACCTGCTATATTGCTTAAAGTACCTGATTTCATATCAACAGAAAAATATGCCAGTGTAACCTGGCTTCTCTTGAGACTGCTCTGCTTCACGTCATTGTAATGATATGCTAAAGCCTGCCCGCATGTTGATCTGATTGGTTACAAGGTAGTTTGTGACGTCAGAAACACCAGCGATTTCAAAGCGTGTTTTTGAGACTGTCTTTGGTTCACTGCAGTTTTAAGGAGGAAATACTCAGCAATGGTTTCAACTTATGAATTTACACATGGTTTGTCTTAAAGCATATTAAAAACACCACATAGACACATAAACAACATTAAAAGCTGGATTTTCACTACAGGGGGACAATTATTGATAGATGAATCATTGCAGACAGAATGTATTGCTTGACTCCTCCAATTCAATTACCAGGGTTCCTGTGCCAGTTGCTGGAGCTTCACCTGCACACAAGCACAGACATCAGAAAAAGGCCAGCAATAATTCTCCTCTTAAAAAATGAAACACAAATTACCATCATCCACTGCCAAAATGATAGCTCTGTATTTGCCATCTTTGACTAAGGGAGATTCTCTATCCATAAGGCTCTTGACTTTAGCCGGCAGGATCAGTGCCAATTTTATACCTGGAAGGAACCAAACATACAGGTTAAAACTAGAAATGTTCAGCAAGAACAACTTAAGTCTTGCCTGGTGGTTTAAAAACATTTGAAGGTCAAAGGATATACAGGCATGCTATGATTTGAATTCTGCGTATGAGAGATTTGACATCTGCCTAGTGAGGCAAAAAATAATAATAATTATATCATTAAATAATTCAAATGTAATTATATAAATATATAATAACATTCTGTTTAAGATCTAGAAATCTGTAAAGAAATCAGTCAGAATTTTCAAATGGAATAATGAAATCTTACTTTATCTTCTGTGGTTTTCCAATGTCTGGATCAGTGGCTTTATAAGCAACTAATTCACTACCAACTGGTGAATCTTCAGGTTTGTAGATAACCTTCTCCTTTGGATTAAACTGTGGAGGCTCATCAACATCTTCTACATTCACAGTGACTGTGGCAGTGGAAGTGGCCAAATAACCGACAAATGGATCATCGTTCTCAACAATCACAGACAGAATGAATTGCTTGTTCTTCTCAAAGTCCAGGGGCTGAATGGAAAAGAAAGCGTATTTTACTAAAGGAGCATGATAACCAATTGCCTGTGGAAACACATGAGCAACACACAGTACCTTTACAGTGGTGATGATGCCCTCTAGCTGGCTGGGTCCAGTACTGACATTGAAAAACCCACTCTTGTCACCATCAATAATCTTATATTTGGTTGACCAGGCAGGAGATCCAGGTTCATCTCCATCAGTAACTGTAAGTCTGGCCACTTCAGCCCCTACTTTATTCTCTGGGACAGATACAGTGTGCTAAAACAAAGAGATGTGTAGTGTATATAAGTAAAAATAAAGTTGTCAAGTCAAGTATATTTGTATAGCGCTTTTTCACAATACCAGATTGTATCAAAGCAGCTTCACAGTATTAAATTAAAATAATACAACAAGGTTTGTTTCTAGTGGAATTTATTGATTGATAAAATTAAAATTAAATATCCCCAAAATATCCCCAACTGAGCAAAAGGCAAAGGCAACTCATTATTGCTAAATTGTAAATAAATAAATAAAGTTGTAACACCTATATTATAATATTCTGAATGTATTAATATATATTACCATGGTTTGCTCAAACT
Source organism: Scardinius erythrophthalmus (assembly GCF_964197995.2). Classification (NCBI taxonomy): domain Eukaryota; kingdom Metazoa; phylum Chordata; class Actinopteri; order Cypriniformes; family Leuciscidae; genus Scardinius; species Scardinius erythrophthalmus. The sequence continues at coordinate 2,169,436 of NC_138222.1, forward strand.
GAGGTGCGTTATCATTGCTGTCAGTCACGGTAATAACAGCTGTGCCAGTGGTTGCAAAACCTCTTCCAGCATCGTCAGTAGCCGTAATTAACACAGTATATCTGGACCATTTCTGAAAAGAAAGATGTTTTCAGGAGAGTTTGTTTACATTAAATCATTCATCAATGTGAGATCCAGTCATCATTTCTCACCTCTTTGTCCAAGCCTAAAGCATTCACACGAATTCCTCCAGTAACAGAGTTGATTGTAAACAGGTTTGGTTTTGGCAATTCTGGATCTTGCTTGACGATTGAGTAACTGATAACACCATTGTCAGTATCCACAATATCATCTGGATCAGTGGCTGTGACTGTCATAAACTCATGACCTTCAGTGAGAGAAGAAGAAAGACTGATTCGGTGAAACTGAAGAGGCATTTGAAAAAGAAAAAAACTGCTAAAAAACATTATATACCTATATCAGCAGCTTCAGGAACATTTCCATTGAATGGATTTTGTGTAAAAACAGGCTTATTATCATTTTTGTCCAGCACATATACAATAATTTCCAATGGCGCTTCTGAAATATCCACATCAACTCCAGTCGCACGAGCTTCAAGCTAAAGACAGGAGAAGAGATACAGGCATGTTAAGAGACAAATATCTGAGGTTGTTTGAAAACACAAATAAATTAAGAGTGATATATTTTAGTCCATTGTCTGTTAGCTTTGAGAAGTCAATATGCAAGTGTAGTTGAAGAAAACTGACTTAATTTTTAATAGATATACAAAAAAAAAAATTGCAAATGCAAAAAAATTCATGCTATCAGCAAACACATGAAAAGAAAACATTTTATCTGATTAACTGATGACAGGTTTCATAGAATTAAGAATGATCAGAAAATCCAACGCTAAAATACACCAAGAACTAAAAGTTGATTTTAAAAGTTAGAGAATATAAACTTACTCTGTATGAAGCTTTTTGTTCTCTGTCGAGTGGTCGAGTCACAAACAGATTCCCTGATAATCTTTCTACATAAAAAGTCCCCCTAGGGTCCAGATCCGCTCCTTCACCTGTGATCTTGTATTGCATCGTAGCTTCCTTAGAATAGCCCGACTTTATCTAAATACAGGAAAAAAAAACAAGATACAATAACAGAACATGTTAATAAGAAACAATAACAAAATATGTAGATAACAGACACAACTCTTTCTCGTCCATCTAATTTTGAACTTTCCCTTCATGTCTTTCTCTCACCTGGTGCAGTTTCACTGGGAAAGGACCTTTGCTATCCTCAAGTATATTTAATGGAGGAATAACCCATTCTCTCTTTGCTCTCTTCAGACCCGAAGACAACTTTGGAAACATCAGAACCAGATCATCAGCGGGAGATTCCATCTGAAAATGTTAGTAAAAGAAAGTGAGCAACAAAACATTTTTGTTTACATGTAAAATAATGAATAATGTTTACTACAGCTACTGACTGTATTCAAATCAGCCTGTTACAGTATTAATATATGAGGAGGGTAAAATTGTTGGGTCCCTTTTCAATAAACCAATTTAGGGTTATTCGAGACCTCTTCACTGAACATTATTTCCTTATAATAAATGGAGTACAATATAAAACAGTGTAAAGTTTAGGTAATCTTAGGTTTTAGGCTTTAGCTCTGCATAAATAAAACATCTGAATTTTGTATTTGAGACTGATCAGAGAGAGCTGAGACAAACTACATTCATCAGCAGGGATTGGAAACATCATCAATTTAACACAGACCTCTAATAATTAGTCCTAAACATGTAGAGAAATTGAATTGTGCATTTACAGAACGATAAACCACACATAAAAACTGAAGTGTCCAATAGAGGTCAGGCTTGTACTGTACTGACAGCAGTTTCTGGAAGGAACTAGTTTGTACCTGTGGAGAGGAGATGTTCATGACCGTGTCCATGTGATGGTCCTCATGATGATGATGGACACGCTCAACTCTGACAGATACCGTGTGCTTCTTGCCACTGGAGTCCCAAGCGTCCACAGAAAACTCCTTGTGGCCTTCATGAAGAGTCACTTGTCTCTTCAGGGTTACAGTCCCATCCGTGTCCACATCAAACCGCTTGTCAGAGGACTGGAAGAGTGTTCTTGTTCTTCCATCGCATGCATTAAAAATGACTGTCAGAAAAAGAGATTCAGTTGGCTCATTAAAACATCTTGTCATATGTAAACCTGAGTTTTAAGGCTACATGCTAATCTTTTCATGTATTATTTACTTATAATTATTTTTAAAAATTCTCAATCGATTTTACACATGTCTGTGTTCAGAGTGGAAGGCAATGGTATTACTGGAAAGAGCAAGATAAGCAAATATAATAAGACATGGACAGAGGGGAAGGGAGGAGCAAGGTGTAAGACGAGGGAGGAGAGGTAGAAGGATAGGGAACAGACGGGTTTATTAAATCAGAGCCACCCTAATTGACCATACAATAAATTATAATTTATAATATGGTCTTTCCTTGAGAGAAGCCGGAGAGAGAGCCCATCCCTATAAAAACATTGTGTCACAGTCAATGTCTCTGGACTACAACTTCTACAATCTCCTAGTGTTGTGGCCGTGTTTCCATTACCCTTCAAATTGCACAAACTGAAAAGCACTTTCAAAAGAACTGACAGAAAAATTGTCCATTGGCCACGCATGAGCCAAAGCATCTATCCCCAGAGGCAATGGAAGAGGCAGAGTGGACAAGGGGCGCACTGGGCTGTCTCGCTCAAAGCGATATCCACCTCTGCCAAATGTCTTAGCCCTTACCTTGAGAGAAGATTTTTACATCACACGGACCCTCCTGCACTCGCACACATGGAAAGTATAACACACAACGTGATCTCATGAGAATACGTGTGTATTTTTACGTAAAGTGTAATTCTACCATACGTACATTTACTTACGTTTTATACACACAGAAACGTATAATACTGACGTATTTACAGCTCTAAAACGTAAAATATTTACGTATAAACTGCAAAAAAAGTCAATTATTTACGTATGAACAACTCTACCGACGTACATATTTGTACGTATTCTTATTTATGCATATTAAAATCGTGGCATTAATGTTTTGACTCTTTTGCATTCAAATGTCTTATCAATTACGTTTTCAGTCGCATTTATTATTATTAAATGCAGTTTACTCAAGAAATAGGCTAAAACCATTCGCTCTGTTCGTGCCTTCTGCTGCAAACTCGTTTCGGAGGATTACATGCAGTTACACAAGAATACACTTTAAAACCTTAAAAATACCTTATTTAATCGTTCAACCATTTTGTAATATTTAGTTTATTTACAGTGAGACACAAAATGCGTTTTCTCCAATAGAACAATAATACACCAAAACCCAACATAAATTCACAAAAGACATAAATTTTATTAGCTTGATAATCCAAATCTTTAGAATCCATACATTTGCAAGAAAGAGATCCAAATTCAGCCCTTTATCCAGTGAGTGATCTTCATCTCCATTTCACAGGCTATCAGCAGCGCAGTCCGTAACCGACAAAATCCGCGTTCGTGATGAATTCAAATTCAAAAATTGGAGAAGGGTCTGGCTGCAGACTGTGGGCGAGTGGAGCTCCACTCACAGACAGGAAATACGTCACCTCCACTTGGAAAATTCGCGGGGTTTTTACATTCCACATACTTCGCTGTGGGGAAATATAAGCGATTTTCTCCCTTTCTATTCAGGTATTAATTCTAATGATTTTTTAAAATATAATGTTGTATAATGTTTGTAGAGTGTGCAGGTGTGAGTATTATATCGATTGCTTGTTAATTTAAATGTTTTAAAGTTCTTTAGTTAAGAGATGCACGAACGCAAATCTCCATTTAGAGCAGTAATGGCGGGAGACCACAAGTTATTACGTTAGATAACATTTTTTAGTGTTGGTGTGTTGTATGAATGTTTGTATTTATTCTGTTTATTTAGTGCTGATTGTTGATTCACGGGTATTGAGAAGTGTAAATGTGAAGAGAATTTGAGGAATCTAACGTTATGCATTTTCAGTTAAAACAATTAACCCCATTTTTTTCGCATAGAAAAAAAACCCTATACAAACTTAAATGGTTGTAATTCAAGAATGCTTTGGAATATAGACATATGGTTGGTCTTGTTTTTAAGAAGACATTTGCCAGATTATTGTAAAGTGAAATAAACTATGAAAGTGAAACAGAAAAAAAGTTATTTAAGTTGAGTTGAGTTTATGAAAATATAGAATTTAAAAATATAATTATTTATATATTATATAATATATATATATATATTACAAAATATATTTTACTCTAAAACTGCTAGAAAATTAAAGCCAACAATCTAAACAAATGTGTTCCAAATTTTATGTTGATATCTCAAAAAATGAGCTTTCAGTAAGATTTTATTTGAGCGCAGTACCAAACTTTTTCACTAGATGGACAGCCAGCTTCCTTACTGACCATATAAGGGCGTCTCCATTTTCATATATGTTTTGAGTGATCTGAACCATGTATTTCCATAATTTCATACAATTTATGAAGTATACATCCTATTCAGAAATAGTATGGGTGTTTTGGCAGTATTTGATCTGATTTCAACCTCTAATAAACATAAAAAGAGCACATATGTGCGTTATAGCTCGCTGCCGCTGCGTGTCACATCACAAATCGAGAATCCATAATATTTTTCTTTATATTCTTAACATTTTCAGACCTTTTTTTCTCATAAAATTTAATTGGTGTTATCTTTTGAACTCTTGGCATGAAAACAAACTGAGGTTTCTACCAATCTTTCATGATTTTTCATGTTTATTTCTATTTCAAAATAAAGGCCTAAACACACCTAATGGATATGAAATATTCTTGTTGCAAATTGATAAATTACTGCTCCTCTGTAATTTATTTTAAAAAACAGCCACCAAATATGAAAACTAGAGATTGTAAACTTCCAAATGATAGTTTGTCAATATTACTTTAGGTTTTTACTAAGATATTATTGTTCTAAATATATATGGGCAGACATCCCACCTGTGGTACGGTGACAGTTAACTAACTTTGTACGGTAGCTGCTAACGTTACACGGTTTACAAATCTTTGAGCGCGGATTAGGAACTCGTGGGTACGGTACGGTTTATTAATCCGTGGGCACGATTTGTTAAACTGAGGGAACAGGTTTAAGAATTTGTGAGTACAGTTTATAAACTGAGGGGACAGATTGAGTTTTTTTCTGTTTTTTGACTGTTTTCATTCACGTTTTCTCACTCACTTTCAGAGCTAGGATTAGCATGAAGGATGCAGCAATCTTTACATTTTAAAGGTATGTTGCCACCCTAAAAGTCGAAGGCTTTTTACACGTTTTTTTTGTCCTATTTTTTTGTTCTATTATTCTGTTGTTTTACTTTTTTGTTTCAGGGCAAATTTCAAACAGATGCAGATTACCATGCCGTGCTGTGGGGCATTACCACTGCCCCCACTGTTCACGGACAGTTATACGAAGAGTGGACATGGAAAGACATTTGGTCTTATGTTATAATCAGCTGACCTCACAGTCTATGCAGCCTGACCTGCCTCGTGCCACTCCATCAGCCGAGCCTTACCTGCCTCGTGCCACTCAATCAGCCGAGCCTTACCTGCCTCGTGCCACTCAATCAGCCGAGCCTTACCTGCAACGTGCCACTCCATCAGCCGAGCCTTACCTGCCTCGTGACACTCCATCAGCCGAGCCTTACCTGCATCGTGACACTCCATCAGCCGAGCCTTACCTGCATCGTGACACTCCATCAGCCGAGCCTTACCTGCATCGTGACACTCCATCAGCCGAGCCTTACCTGCATCGTGACACTCCATCAGCCGAGCCTTACCTGCATCGTGACACTCCATCAGCCGAGCCTTACCTGCAACGTGCCACTCCATCAGCCGAGCCTTACCTGCCTCGTGCCACTCCATCAGCCGAGCCTTACCTGCATCGTGACACTCCATCAGCCGAGCCTTACCTGCATCGTGACACTCCATCAGCCGAGCCTTACCTGCATCGTGACACTCCATCAGCCGAGCCTTACCTGCATCGTGCCACTCCATCAGCCGAGCCTTACCTGCATCGTGACACTCCATCAGCCGAGCCTTACCTGCATCGTGACACTCCATCAGCCGAGCCTTACCTGCATCGTGACACTCCATCAGCCGAGCCTTACCTGCAACGTGCCACTCCATCAGCCGAGCCTTACCTGCCTCGTGCCACTCCATCAGCCGAGCCTTACCTGCATCGTGACACTCCATCAGCCGAGCCTTACCTGCATCGTGACACTCCATCAGCCGAGCCTTACCTGCATCGTGACACTCCATCAGCCGAGCCTTACCTGCAACGTGCCACTCCATCAGCCGAGCCTTACCTGCCTCGTGCCACTCCATCAGCCGAGCCTTACCTGCATCGTGACACTCCATCAGCCGAGCCTTACCTGCCTCGTGCCACTCCATCAGCCGAGCCTTACCTGCATCGTGACACTCCATCAGCCGAGCCTTACCTGCATCGTGACACTCCATCAGCCGAGCCTTACCTGCAACGTGCCACTCCATCAGCCGAGCCTTACCTGCCTCGTGCCACTCCATCAGCCGAGCCTTACCTGCATCGTGACACTCCATCAGCCGAGCCTTACCTGCATCGTGACACTCCATCAGCCGAGCCTTACCTGCATCGTGACACTCCATCAGCCGAGCCTTACCTGCAACGTGACACTCCATCAGCCGAGCCTTACCTGCCTCGAGCTACTCTATCAGCCGAGCCTTACCTGCATCGTGACACTCCATCAGCCGAGCCTTACCTGCAACGTGACACTCCATCAGCCGAGCCTTACCTGCCTCGAGCTACTCTATCAGCCGAGCCTTACCTGCAACGTGCCACTCCATCAGCCGAGCCTGGGCCATCACAAGACCACTTGTATGCACGGCAACCGGTGCAGGGTGCAGCAGAGGTTTATGGGAAGTCTGTCAGGTGTCCTCATTGCAATCTTAGTCTCCTCAAGAAGAATTATAACACACACCTCTTGAGGAGACATGCTGATTTGTCTCACGACATCACTCAGGCCTGTCATCTGCGGAGTGTTACTGTCGATGAGACAAATGGCATATTTTCTGTGCAAAAAACTGGACATGGGTTTTCTGTGCCAGTCCATGTCCAGAGAAAAACATGGGGAACAATACATCAAGTTAGATGTGAGCTAGAGGAATGTGTGCAGTATCAGTTTTTGGCTCAGCGGAGTGGATTAAGCTACAGTTTGTGCTCTCACATTCGCTCTGTAGACTACTGTAGCGAGATCGCTGCAGAGACATTTCTCGGAGAAGACGTCCTGAGGGATATGATTGCAGCAAAATTTTTTGGAGAGGCAAAAGCTGCTAAATGTGTGAAGAGGCAAAAGGCTGCTTGTGCAGCGCATGTTCCTCTTTGTGTGCCTGTGGACTTTGGTGGTTCTCCATCACAAATATGCCTGTCGATCCATGAGCCAGACATTCATAGTTTTAGCCGACTTGGGAGGACAATGGTCACCTACAACACTCAAAGGAACACCTGGCATTGTCCCTGCACGAAGCCACGGACATCTTGTCCACACATAAACATCTCAAAGTGGCATCTTTTTCAAACCCAAAGAGACCTCTTCAAGTCAGAGGTGCCCACAACACCGAGCTCAGAGGGTTGCAGTCTCCTGGACAACACTGGTATCAAGAGAAGTGTGCAGTACATTTTCAAAGAAAAAAAAATCCCAGAAACACTGCCAAAAGAAGTTACAACACCGAGAATGAAGATTGAATACCCAAAGCAGTTCTTTCCTCTTGAGACAGCGTGCCAGTTATGCCTTGGACATCCTGCACTTGCAGAGGCTGTACTCGTTACCAAAAAAGCTAGGATTGTCAGCATGATGGGCTTGATAGAAAGTAAGTCAAAGAAGCATAGCTAATGTAAAGAGCAATTGTGATCAGTGATGTGATGTGATGGGTTGACATCAATGTGATTTGTGTTTCACAGACATTTCAACATACCATAGGATATGTCCACAGTGCAACATGGTGTATAGGTACCAGGAGTGGAAAGATGGTCTTCACAACTTTGATAACCATATTTTTCTCACCCTTGAGCTTTGTGTGTTTCTCAGAGAAAATGTTACTGTGAGTATTAATCTTTTCTCCTTAAGATTACTTGGCTATGGGCTATATGTACATGGAACATTACACCGTTTTTATTTATTTTTATTTTGAAGTTTCTATCCTTAAGCAACAAGAACATTTGTCTCTGTCTATCTCAGACGTATTTGTGTTTGCTCCACACTTTAGAACCATGTGTCTGTGTCAAGAGTTGTGGATTCATTGGAGGGGTTAAGAGGAGAGAAGTTTCCACCCAGGACTGTCATATTTCACGCCTATTGCCACTTTGAGGCTTTGTGCGACACAGACTACACTTACTCCTGTGTCAACTGTGGATTTTACCCCCCTGTGGTAGTCATGGATTTACACAGGAAAGGGGTTTTCAAGCTGGCAGGTAAGTGATATTGTGATTATTTTGTGTGTTTACAGTGCAGAAGTGTTGCTTTTGCCTAATGGTGTGATTCATTACAGTCAGTGACCTCAAAGCACCCCCTGATGACTTCAACGGTGAACATGACATTGAGAGTTTTTGGAATTCTGTTCATCTTGCGACGATAAGTCGTGGTTTTTTCCAAAGTGAGTTATGGTGATTACTAAATTTCATCAGATTCATTGTGTAAACACAATGTGGATTAAAAATAATGCATCACATTTTGTAGGCAGTGCAAACAACCCTTTCACTGTCAGTCCAAGCTACGAACACTGGGCACCCTGGATTGGGAGTGAAACGCGTCGAAGTGGCACTGTTCTTAACACAGAGTTCAAAAAAGTGAGAACATGTCCCTCTTCAACTGAAGCACAGCTGAGCAGTGTTACTGAGGACCATCTGATTGATGAGTTGGCAAAACAAAAGGTGATGTTGCCATGTGATGAAGCTCTCTGGGTTTGAAGGGTAAGAAAGTGTCCAGTAAATGTTCTGTTTACAGTTTGTCATAAATATTATCAGGTTGGAGTTGTGAGAAAATTGTGCAAAGCCTGCAACATCGACACCAAGGGCTCCCGCCTTGATCTCATAACAAGACTGAAGGAGAACATGAAGAGCAGACAAACATATGACAAGGTCTTCCAAAGCATATGGGGTGCATCTGGTAAGTTTGTGTCGCTCTGTAAACTATGGTATTAAGTTGTTGTAAGTTACACACTTCACAATCTTTTCAATCTTTAATTTTAGGTGGATGGTCTGTAATACTTTGCCCACATGGCATTGTATACAGCATCAAATTTAATCTACGCGCTGAAAGTCCCAGGGACTTTGCAGACCTGTTACTCTCCTGGAAGCACTTTCCAAATGTCTGTGTTTATGATTTCGCAAGAGGTTTGGCGACACACACCAATTTGCGGGTTCCTCATTCACTGCCTTTCCAGCCTTTTGAGGGCAGACTGTCTGAGCCCACAGAAGAGAATGTGAAGGCTGCCAGGGATGGAAAATTGCTGGTACCACTGCCATGGCTACATGAAAGTGTGCACTGTGGGGAGGATAATGCTCATCCGGTCACTGGATCATCTGAGCACTATGTCTTATATGACCGCTTCCATGAGCAGAATGCCACAGATCCAAAGGACATACTACGCAGGATCCAACTTGTCCCTGAGCTGAAAGGGTGGTTGAATAGCCAAGTTGCTGAGCAGTTCTTTGCCAAAATGCGTAAAAGCAACTACTTCTTCAATAACATGACTCCATCAACCCATGCATTTCTTATGAGAAGTGTTATCCATCGTCATAACACCTCCACAAATAGAGCACTTCTGGAGAGGCAGTTAAATTCTGGATGTCGGCTTGAACTTCTAAACACCATCACCTTGTCTACTTTGGGACAAGCTGTCATAGGTGATGCATCAAAACGACGAAGCACAACTGTGGTGGCTCAGGCATCTTCAGCAACAAGTAAATTGCTTTAACATTAATCATCATACAAAGTCAGTCATGTAATTAATCTTGACCCATGTGACGTAATTGTTTGTTTTGTCTAAAAGTTAAAAACTTCACTGAAATGCATATTCTAGTCATTTAATTGGTTCATAACATCAAATGTTGCTATACTCAAAACCTTAAGGATCTCAACTCACTCCAGCCGAGCCGAGGTCAACTGAAAGCATAGCTGCACAACCACCCACTGATGAAGCACCAACACAAAGTGAGCACTATGAATATGAGCTGAAATAACTAATGCCTACTAACTGGGAAGAGTGTAATTTTGGGGATAGGTGAATGCTACTTTCAGATCAAATGCAGTGAGATTAATGTATATTAGCACTAATAAGACTAACTGTTTCATTTTTCTTGAAGATGTTGGCCCTTCGCAACATTGTGGGCAGCATTGTGCAACACTTACTGCCATCAGCAACCTCAGGCCCTGCAGAACAATGTGGGCAGCTGGAGGAGATCATCCCCTCCAGGAACAGCTGGTACATAAATGCATAGCTTATTTGACAGAATTTAATTTCTTCTTCTTCCATTGAAGTAATTAAAGGATTTTGTTGATATTATTATTATTATTATTATTATTATTATTATGTAATGCTACTTTTAATTTGTCTTACTTGTAGGTCAGCTATGTTCTGGATGAGGGTAGGCCTGCCAATGAAATTCTGGTTAAGGATGGCCCTACATGTTTGACCAGGGAGAACCTGTTAACTTTAGGTCTAAACAGGGAAATGGACTCAGTAGTGAGTGAAAGACTTTGTTGGAATGTTAAAGTACTCAATATGTTTTAATTATTGTATTGTAAATACAGTAAAAAACATTAAATCATATGAACAGGTGGGAAATGCTTGTCTGAGGCTTGTTAAGGAGATAGTCGAGTTACAGGTACGTATACACATGTATAAACGTATATTTTAGAGGGACCTATGTGAGCTCTGTGCAGTACAACAAAGTCAGTTGTCTTTCTGTAGGGGAAAAATGTCTTTATTATGGACCTCCACATCCCCCCAACATGGCTCCCACCCTTGAGTTGTGACCCTCTAGGCAGTCTTCCTGTAAGTACCTACCCATTTGTACAGTCAACCCTCTACGCACACCTTGGCAATAGAATCGTCATTGGCTAGTGATTAAAAATTTGAATTTTCTAATAGTCGCCCAGAGTGAAATTAATTCGCATATGCGAGTGATTTGATCGCATTGTAGAGGGTTAACAGCAATAATTAAACTGATTTGAATTAACAGCATAACTTGCTTTCTTTTAAGGTCAACTCCACCGAGAAAGATGCACTTATATTCCCGCTGTGGACACAAGGCCATTTTTTGCTATGTGTAAGTATTGCATGCTTTCAAAGAAAGTTTGTCAAGCTATACTGTTGATGTGGAAAAGAAGCATATGAAGATTTCTTTTTACAACGCTTATTGGGATATTACACATGAAAGGTTTACTCATTGCCAAGAAAATTCTCATAGGTGATGATGCCACTCAAAAGAGGAATACTGTTCCTCGATTCGCTGTTTGCACAGTGGGAACAAGGCTTTGGCTACAAGCCCTACCGAGACATATTGAGGTTACAACACAATGATATATTTCGGCAGTCACGTTCCCCTGACGTTGCCCACATTAATGCAACTACAATTTTGGCAGTCGTGTTCTTCTGACTTGCCCACGTTTATATACATGTACTCTCGGCAGTCGCGTTCCTTTGACTTGTCAAGGCTGCTTGCACAAACTTCATAGTTATAGTACCTCACGTTCAGAGGATGTAAGCATTGTTGGCATTTCATGTTCAACCAATTTCTTAATTTTATTCTGCATTTCTGAAACGGTTTGTGTTCCCCAGCTGAATTGTACTGTGTGTATTTAAATTGTAAGTATTCTTCGTAACACTGTCTTGATTTTTATCAGGGATGTTGCACAAAAGCTCATGCCCGGGCCATGGGAAGAACAGTCAGGCCTGGATGTTGAGGTAATAATCATTTGCAATCATTTGCAATGAAAATGCACAAGAACATTGTATAAGGTTGATAGTCATTGTAAATTATTCATAATGGGTGTTCTTTCTTCAAACAGGGGCTACCCCTACAACATTTTGGGATTGACTGTGGATTATTTATGGTTATGGTGAGTTGCCAAGCTTATTTTCAGGATGTTTAGTGATGTCCACACAACATCCATTGTCCATTTTTATTCATCTTGGTTAATTTATGCTCATACAAATGGCATGCCAGCATAACAGCCTTTCTGCCTTTACAGTATACCTGGTACATAACTATGGAGGCAGCATTTGATTTCACCAACGTAAGTGCAGTCTTGGTGTTGACAAAGATGTTTAATGTTAATTGTGGTGAATTACATTACAACTGTTCTTATCTTCAGTCTGACATGCCATATCTGAGGAGTTGGTGGTGCAAGGTTTTGCTGGAGAACCTTGAAATTGAGGGTTATGGTTTGTGAAATGAAAAGTAGTACATTAATATATACTACTGTCAAAGTGGGAAAGCATGATGAACATTTGGTCAATGTCAATTACAGACATGGTCGAAGATTTGCACATTTTACAGAGGAAGGCAAGAAGATGGGGGATGGGAGTCTGCTGCCTGTCTTTCGTGTCCCTAGGAAAAGGAGACACAGCACTTTGGTAATATTTCATTAAAAAGTAATGAAAGTAGCATGTATAAATGTGCAGCTGTTTCTTAAATGATCTGTTTTTCTATGTTTTACTTTTTGAAGGTACCTACACTCCCAGCAAAGATCAAAAGGGTTTCACAGGATGGTGCAGTGGCCACTGACATTTTGCAGGCATGTGTTCATATTCACTTTAATGTTGATGAAATGGCTTGCAATGACTCCATATTAAATCATGTTTCAAATCTACAGTTGCCTGATGACATTCTTCAGAGGATCCTTGTCTTCGTAGTTCTAGAAGACGGCTGCTCTGCAATCCTGAGGCTGGCTCTGGCATGCCAGACATTTAACAACATTGTCAGCCAGGAGCATTTTCAGCAGGAGGCACACTTCAGATGGCTTGATAGTGAGTTTAATAAAAGTGTGGTTGCCCCATCTTGTTTTTTGTCTAAACAATTAGGCTAGGTTAATCTCACTCTCTTCCATTTCCCTAACTTGAAACTTTTTACAGTTAAAGATTTGTTCATTTATTGTCTGAATTGTGTGACTGTCATTGTCATTTTGATATTGAACAGGTGTAGTGAATTGGGAAAGACTTTCAAAGAGACACCGGCAAAGCTACAGAAAGCCGTACACCATCTCTAGATGCAGCCGTCTACAATGCAGCCAGCTTTACAAAGACTGTGGGTCTGGCTACCAGGGAAATGGACAACGGGGAGTGCTTGTGGGGTTCTACTCCTCAGATGACAAACCTGGCTACTGTAGCTGGGATTGTTTTTTGGCCGATGGAGGTCTTGAAGAGTGAAGTGTGTGTGTGTGTGTGTGTGTGCGTGTGTGTGTGCGTGCGTGTGTGCGCAATGTGTCTGAGTGTGTGTGTGTGCAATGTGTCTGATGTAACAATTTGTCACTTTTTTGTAGTTCAAGTGTGTTGTCAATATATATATTTTTTACCTTTTCTTTAAAAAAAAACAATTAAATTAACTGGAAATTATTCTTCATTATTTTACTGTGGTTGATTTGTATGTTATTTTGCTGTAAATACAAAATTCTGATTAATTATTTCATATTTTAAATTTTAACAATTTTACAGTATGGTCCCTTGCAGTTGTGTTGTCGAAATAATTTAAGATTTTTGTTGTTTTTTTTACATAAAAACAATTAACTTAATGTGTGGAAATTATTCTTCATTCTTTTACATTGGTTGATTTGTACGTTACATGTCTGAAATTATTTTTACTAGTATTATTAAATAATATTAAATATATAATATTATATTTTAAAAAGACATAAGACACCGCTTCGATATTTTGCGTGAAGATTAGGTCATTTATACATTTATAATAATCGTTTATATATCCGCTCGGCGCAGTGGAGGTGACGTATATGCGCTCCGGCGCAGTGGAGGTGACGTATTTCCGCTATTGAGTGGAGCTCCACTCGCCCCGTAAGTCTGCAGCCAGACCCTATTGAAAAATTGCGCCCTCAAGAAGCGTTACGACATGTTTTACGGCAGTGATATCAAACGCTCAGTAGGCTCTCGCCACAGATTGCGACATGCCATATTTCAGTCGGTAAACTATACATTTGAAATGGAGAAGCGCGCGCGCTTGCCAAGCGAAGCCGGATTAACATTTTCTTGGATTAATAACTTAAATTCTACCTCATTCAAAACTATTATACTGAAAGAGAGGACTGTGACTGCAACACATCGTCATGTGAACGACTTTTGGTACCGGTTTTGACATGTTCGCAATAAATAAATTATTGTGATTACACGTATGTTGTAATTTTTCTTCATAATTGTAGCCTATGTAGTTTTTAAGAAATTGTTATGGGTAGGTTTAGGGGTTAGAGTAGGATTAGCTGCTAAAAAATCTTTTAATGCTATATTGTTAATAAAATTGCCATTTCCCACACATCTCTGTACATTTTGTCCTTTTTAAATGGGTAATGTTTAGGTTTGGGAGTGGGGTTAAGGGATCTTCCATTTATCTATAAAATGTACGTTTTCTATCTTTGAAAATTACGTATTAAATACTACGTATTAACAATGTCAAGGCTGTCATGCATTTATGGATATACGTTGAATCTATACGTATTTTAAGTTGTAATACGTACATATAGATACGTATCGAACCTGAAATAACGTCCATATGATACGTAAAAGTCACTATAATACGTAAATATATATACGAATTGGATCGTTTTTATTTACGTCTAAATATGTACGTTTCGTGTGTGAGATCAGGCTGAGTTATCAGCCTCAGATCTGTGCACTTTAGAGGGTGCAAATGCTTAATCGAGTGAGGCCGGTGACCCCAGCACTTCTTGGGGGAGTCAGGACTACTTCACTGCTTCTCTGCTCCCCTCATGGGTGCTGATGAGAGCTGAAGAGGGATCGGCTCACAAGCATTACAGATTCTTGAGCACAATTACACTTTTTTCATGTGTGTCCTCACAAAGACACAGAGACACACTTTATGAAAAAAACTGAGAAAATGAGAAAACTATGAGAACACTATGAGAACACTTTGTTGCTGGAAATTCTAACAAAATATGGGCAGAGCCCTGCCTTTATACACACCACAATAATACTCTCTGCCTTTACACACACCACAATAATACTCTCTGCCTTTACACAAAATATGTCCTGTTGAGGCACGGGTGATGACCCTCGGAGAGTGGTGTTAGCAGCATCAGCCACTGAATTGGTGTGATTCTATACAGACATCAGACAATCGTCGCACATGCAGGCTGTTTTCATAGCATCAGCTACTGACGAGACATTGATAATGTAGCATACATCATTAATCAACACTTACAGTATTTGTGAGCTACAATTTTTTTTTATAGTCCTCAGTTTAACCATGGTTAAAAAGATTGCATTTCGTAAAGAGAGATTTTTTAGCCAAATACTAAAAATATTTTATTATTTTCAGATGCTTCAGTGTTTTGTATAAAGAGATCAGCTTACCTCTTCCTAGTATTTTTCCTTGGTGAAGGTCATCTCTGTGCACTTTAAAAACCAGCAACTCCGACTCAAAGCCTGGAGAACATGAAGACTCCTCCGCAAATCCACACAAAATGTATTTTGATTATGTAATCACTTCCAGCACAACAGCAGTCCATGTGAGCTAAACTGCAGATCATTTATCATTGCTTTGGCACAAAATGCATTCAACTACTAGCTCTCAACTTCATTAAACCTCTTAAAAAACTTTAAAACTTAAAATGTCAAATAAAATCAGATTCTCAAAAAATAAAACAATTCTCTGAACATGATGAGTACAATCAAACACTAAAGAGATCCAAAGTTTTTGGAAAGTGCCCTGAATAAAATCCTACCTTACAGTGGAAAATAAGAACTCCCAATCGCACAATCTTCATTGTCTCAATTCGAAGCTAAATGCCTTAAAAAGGTCCTTTAGGTAATAATTCCTTGTTCTTTTTAAGATTGCACAGCTGTTTAATTTCTTGAGTTGCACCAATCCCTGCACATTTATTATGTTTTTAGGGGGGTGGGGGTGGGGTCGCCTAAAGGAGGGGCATTAGAGATATAATTTTGCAAGAAAATAAATAAATACAATTTTTAAACTCAAAAATTTTAAATACCAATATTTTTCAGTGAATGGAGACTACAGTATATCAGCATTTCACAATTTAGGACAGTATTTTTATGACCTGACTGGATCCAAGAGGGTCTATGATATCGAAAGCTGTATCTGTTAGCATTTTAAATAACCTCAAGGGCAGTTTCTGGACTCGCATGTTTTTCAGAAACCTGGTGAAACAAGTGTTTGGGAACACAACAAGTAACACAACCAGAAAAAGTTTAAAAGTACTTTTTAACAGTTGTTGTACTAATGGTAACAAAGTGGGGCAGAAGTAAATCTTTTACACTTTTATACATTATTTGCCTACACAAAACATTCTGGTCAATTCTTTTTTTTTTTTATTTTTTTTTTGCCAACAATCTTTCAATACTGAAGTCACTTTACACAACAATCTTTATACAGTCTGCATTACCATCATTATATGAATCCTAGCCCAAACTGTTATTCTCATCTTTTTTTCCCATTGCTAACACGCATCGGTCAAAACTGAAGCCACAGTCACAACTCTTCACACAGTCAGCGAAACTGTCACTAAACAGTGAATCATTTTAAATTTTTATTTAAATACTGCGTCTTCCAAAATCCATTTCTCAACTCTTTTCTCCATCATCTTCTACTGCAGTTTGTTTTTAATTCACTTTGGTACTATTTTTAAGTAAAGTGTACAAAAGCAAATAACACTGCTAGTCACTCTTTTACTCAATCCAGCTCTGTGTTCACAAAATGCAAATGTCTCACACACACAAACACACACACATTATTTATGTAGACATAATGGTTTTATACTAAGCTAATGACATTTTATTTTATTTTAATAGAAAAAATTCCACTAGAGTATGATTAATTTGATGAGCAAGTAGTTGTAATTTGTAACAAGAGGTTTTTGATTTACTTTTTCCCTTATGTTTCATTGTAACATATAATGAGAACATTTGGTTTAATCACTAGAACACAAATATGATCTTCTTTAAAATCAGTACTTTTAACAAAACGTTTATTCAACAGCAAACAATGTCAAGTCATGTCACCTTTACTTATATAGCGCTTTATACATTACAACGTGTTTCAAAAAAACTTTACATGGATAAATAATGATTCGAGGCAAACAAATTTCAATTATTTAAAAAGTAAAAAGTGTCATTGTTCAACTAATATATATATATATATATATATATATATATATATATATATATATATATATATATATATATATATATTCTTATGAGAAATTCATTAATATATTCTTAATGAGAAATGTTCAAATCAGAAATGAAAAAGTATATTTTGATGATCTGTTGTGAGATTAGTAGCCTTTAAAGAGTTTGAGATTGTTCCACTTGCTTAGCAAAGCGATTAAAAACTGTAGACAGGAAGAAACTGGCTGAACATCATGTCAGACGATCGACCACAGTCATGTTTTCACATGCTCTGTGGTGTTATCTAAAATAGATCAGCATGAAGTCAGATAGTGATGCAGCAGTCGCAGTAAACCACTGACTTGCACCATAAAATTAGCAGAAAATGTATATAGAATTTCTGTCCATCCAATAATAAACACTGATTATTTTACAAACATATCTCAGGCACCAAAGCAGAATTTCCAGGTATGAAACAGTTAAAAGGGAACGTAATGAAGACTGCGCTCTGAGGACATAAGGACTGATTTTTTGAAGACTAATATTTTAGCAAGAAGATCAATGACGAGTGAATTTCAATGGTGTGTAAGTACACAAAGGCATGTTCAACAGCTTCTGCACACTTAACACTGAGAGACTTGAAAAATTTCTGCCTTAACAAATTAAAATGCAAATCAAATGTGTGAGAGAAGTCAAAGTTCACTACTTACTGTAAAAAAGACAATATTTTTCAGGCATCATTCTGGGTTCCTCAGATCAGCACGAAGAGCCCTCTTCCGATCCAGTGAAGAGCATGCTGTTTGCGGCGTCTAGCTCAGGGGACGTAGTTGGAGAGGACAAAGAGAGAATCAGTTGAGCCCTCTCCTTCTGTCAGTCCCACATCCAGGAAATGGAAGCTTTAGCTAAGTTCTGCCAGGAAGACTCAATCACTACGTCACTTATTACCTTCATCTCTATCCAATCACGTCTTATACCCTCTGTATAAAAGATCGGTACTTACTCACGTTTGAGTTCGCAGATGCCGACGTGAAAACAACCTCCATCCTCCCCACCACCACCAGGATGGTCCTGTCCATACCTTCTAGGGGGGGTCGGCTGCGCCCCTGCCTTCGTCTTCAGGCAGGAGATGCAGATCCGCTACCCTCGGATTACGAGCTATGGACGGGGCCTACGCCAAAGAACTTTACAATGCTTGCCGGGCTGCCAATAAATATATGCTTTGTTACATCACTTTATCTTCCGAGTCTTTCTGGTAGAAATTATTGGATGTAATGGCCTATGCCATGGCCAAGCTAAACTTAACCTGGTCACGTGAGAAACAGACTCGACAAGTGATTTCTGGTGTGCCATGACTGTCCCATGAGCCTTCTGTTTCTTTGTGATCTTGTCCAAAAAAAAGTCCTGGAAGAAGCAATATTCAGCCTGCATCTTTCCTTTCCACATTTGAGTTACACGAATGTGGAGGGATTGTGCAAGTAGGGATTTGCTGGCTAGCTATCTCTCGCAGAGTGAGGCACACACTTTGAAGGTTTTGCCATCCAATCCGTTACAGACCATCTCGCAGATGATTGTAAAGGCGTATGTGGCAGCTGGTCAGGCTGCAGGTGCCTTGCACACAATGGCTGTTTTGCAGGTGTATCAGGCTGACCTGCTGAGAGATTTAGGTCAGGGGTAGGGATTTTCTCCTGAAGCGGTCACTTAAATGTGCCACACCACAGACCTGGTTCTCCGTGACACCAAACAGACGGCCGCCACTATCAGTCTTTCAATGGCAGCTATAGTGGTTATGGAGAGGCATCTGAGGTTGAACCTCTTGGACATCAAAGATAGGGAGAAAAGCCTTCTTTATGCTCCTATTTTGCCCTCTGGACTCCTCTGTACCTCCATTGAGACCGTTGAGACCTCCGTCATGGGAAGGTTTGGAGATGTGAAGGGGCAGTTGGTGGCGTTCAAGAGATACACCCCGGTCCAATCCAATTCTTCCTCCTTCAACCTACAATCATTCTGACCCGTCAACAGATAACTGGAGACAGGGTCAGAAGGGAAGTGTGGCCACTCATACACCCCACCCTCTCATGCACACACATACTCACTGTAAAAATGTTGGCTAGTAGAAGCCGAATTTGCCGGTTGATAACAGACCCACTACGGAGAGTCCGGTTAGAGACTTTCACCAGAGATGATCAGATATTCAGGAATAACCCATTTATTGTCACCACAACTCAGTACACTGGATCATTCTGATTTGCATGTGTGTGTGGTTTTCTATAAATAAACATATAAGAAAAAGTTATAAGTAACAATAACAAATAATAGTAGTCATCACAATATAAACATAGTAACAGTAATCTTCACAATTAATATTAAGTTAGAATGATTAATAAAGTATAATAAGAAAACAAATGTGCCATTATATGGAAAAATGCACTGCTAGAAATGAGTAATTCACAATAATTCTGAGCGGTTGAAATTCGACACCCTTGCGCGCTGAGGACAGAAATGGAGCCGCTCTGACTATGACATTAGTGCGCATGCGCTAAAAGAGTGCTTTAACTCTAAAAGTGAGTGATATATATATCAAATAGACCATATAATGAATAAAAGGCACATAGATTATGTCTTATGAATATAACAATAAAATATGTGAGGAAACTAGTATGTAAATATACACACGAACATCTTTACGAGCTCTGTCGTATCGTCACTCGCATACATTAACTTTTACACATGCGGGGCTATTCAAACGTTCATAAAATGAGTAAAGAACAATGTATAAACAGACTGAAACTTACTTTAGAGGCACGCACACAACTTTAGCAAGGATTAATCGTTACAATACAGCTTGCATCCGTCCGCTTTCTCGAATCAGTCAGACTCCGTTCAGTGGGCGGGAGCACTGACCTGCACGTCTTTTCCGCGGCGCTGATTGGCCCGCTGGACGGATGCTATGACGGATGCGTCATTTTGGCATATAGCAAAGGAAAACTAAGAAACTTAAATATAAGCCTAATAGTGGCCTTTTTAACAGCCGCCCCCAGATGTCCGTTAGGAAATATGTACAATAACAAAAGGCCTCATAGCTTTAATCTGGTATGGCGGGCAATTTGATGAGACGTGCGACTGGGCGTGTGTATGACTTCTCTCCCACCTTAATTTGAGCTGTTCTTACTCTGCTGTCTACTCCGGGGAATACCCTTGACACCTGGCCCACCGGCCAGAGGGCTCTGGGCAATTGGGGGTCAACGATCAGGACAATAGTGCCAACCTGGAGGTCAGATTTTTCTTCTTGCCACTTCTGGCGGGTCTGAAGGCTGGGTAGGTAGAACCTGATGAAGTGCTTCCAGAATTGGTCGGCAAGGATTTGACTATGTCGCCATCTGCGTCGACTGATCAGTTCAGACTCCGGGTATATCACAGGAGGAAGTGATGAATCTGGCCGCCCCATCAGAAGGGAGTTTGGTGTGACGGGGTCCAGATCAGAAATATTAGATGAAGTGTAGCCCATTGGCTTGGAATTTAAGATCCCTTCGATCTCCACCAACATAGTGTACAGCACTTCGAAGGCGACAGACTGGGCGCCAAGTGTTGTCATCAAGGCCTGTTTTAGGGAACGAATCTCTCTTTCCCAGCTGCCACCAAAGTGTGGAGAATTAGGTGGATTAAAGTGAAATTGTATTTGCTGGCTTGCTAGCTGCTCTTGCAGTTCTGGGACAATAGCTGCATATGCTTCTTTCAGTTCTCTCTCCCCTCCTTTAAAGTTGGTCCCTTGATCTGATAATAGCTCGAATGGCTTGCCTCGTCTTGCGATGAATCGTCTGAGAGCCATGAGGAATGAATCAGAGTCGAGATTGTGAAGGACGTCAATGTAGACTGCCCGGGTAGTGAGGCATTTGAACAGGATGCCCCATTTCTTCTCATTTCTGCGACCTGCTTTAACAGTATATGGACCGAAGCAGTCCATTCCTGTTGAGTAGAAGGCGGGCTTGAATAAACGTAATCTGGCTGGAGGGAGGTCTGCCATTTTTGGTACCTCAGGGTTTTTTCTCCACTTCTGGCAGTCCACACAAGCACTCTGACACCGTTTGATGGCCTCTCTGCCTCGTAAAATCCAATATTTACGCCGAAGCTCGGCAAAGACTCTCTCAGGGCCTGGATGGTGGAGTTTACTGTCGTAACTTTGTATGAGCAGTTTAGAGACTGGGTGTTTTGGGTCTAGGACAATAGGGTGCACTGTGTCAGGATCTAGATAAGGGCTCCAACGTAGGCGACCTCCTACTCTGATCAGCTGAGTCTCATGGTCAAGTTCAGGGGCAAGTGTCTTTAACCGACTGCTTCTAGAAAGTGATTTTCCCACCTTTAACTGCTCCAGCTCAGAGGGAAAACACTCCTCCTGAGCTTGTTGTAGGACACTGATTTCAGCCGTTCTGTAGTCCTCAGCCGTTGGACTGTTGCCTGCCGCCCCATGACAGGCCCTGGATTCTATTAGCTCTTCAAACGTTTTATACAGGCTGATGTCAGGGAATGACAAGCTGGCTGTGAAGCAGGTAAGGAAGCAGGGAACTGTTTTACGAAGCTCGTCTTCATCTGCGGCCACAGGATGTGGGATTTCTGGCCACAGATTTGGAGGATCTTTGAGAAAGGATGGCCCTTGGTACCAATAGCTTTCTGGTCCCAGCCTATTTAGGCTTTTCCCTCGTGTTATATCGTCTGCTGGGTTTTGAGCTGATGGTACATAACGCCATGTGTGCCGGTCAGTGATGTCCTGAATCTCTGCGACTCTGGTTCCGACAAACACTTTAAATCGACAAGAGTCTGACTGCAGCCAAGTGAGGACTGTGGTGGAGTCAGTCCAAAGAATGAATTGGTTGATGGGAAGGTTCAGTTCTGTTCTGACCACTTTAGCGAGTTGTGCCCCAGTCAGCGCAGCACAGAGTTCCAGACGAGGGATCGATTGCTGTTTTTTGGGTGCCACTCGTGATCTGGCTGTGAGGAAGGCCACCTCTACCTGCCCATGTTGATCCTCTGTGCGGAGGTAGGCGACTGATCCGTAAGCACGCTCAGAGGCATCACAGAAAACATGTATTTCTCTCTGACTAATGTCTGTATCTCTGATTGGACTGGTGTAACACCTGGGAAGGACAATGTGTTGCAGGGCAGGCAGCTCCTCCACCCACTCTCTCCAGGTCTGTAGAAGATCTACAGGTAAATATGGGTCATCCCAGTCCCTTTTCTTATCCCAAAGGTGCTGCACTATGAGCTTGGCTCTGGTAGTGAAGGGAATAAGATAGCCTAGGGGGTCGTACTGACTTGCCACAACTTTGTAAATGGTACGCATGGTAGTCTCAGTGGTTCCTATAGGACGATACTTATAAGAAAGCGTGTCCGTTTGTTGATTCCAGAGAAGCCCCAGGGTAGATTCTTGGGTGTTGCTCTGCCCTTGTGAAATCCAAAGTTCAGTGCCATCTGATCTGGCCTCAGGAGGTAAATGGCTTATGATTGAGAGCTGGTTGCTGGACCACTGCCTCAGGTCAAAACCCCCCTCTGCTAATAAGCTCCTGAGTTTGTCAACAAGACTCTTCGCCTCTTCCACTGAGGAGAAGCTTTGGAGACAATTATCAACGTAGAATGATTTCAGGACCGAATGGCGGACGTCTTCCCCAGGTTGGCTATGGTCAAGGACATGTTTTTGTAATGCAAAGATTGCACAGCAAGGGCTGCATGTCGTGCCGAAAGGGAGAAGCTGCCATTCATAAACATTGGGTGGATCCTGTGTCTTTAGATCCCTCCAGAGGAATCGCAGGAGTGGCCTGTCTTCTGGAAGCAGTCTGATCTGGTGGAACATCCCCTGATGTCACTGCTGAAAGCAATGGAATGTTCTCTGAATCTGAGCAACACTGCAAGAAGAGATGGGCCCAACACAGGTCCAGGGAGCAAGAGCTTGTTAAGGTTTTGACCCTGATATTGAAACGAGCAATTAAATACAACCCTGTTCTTCCCGTTGTGTTGGACCAGGTGATGGGGAATGTACCAGGTGTTAGTTGAGCATGTTTCAGCACTTGGTTCCACCCTGACTGCATAACCTGACCGCTCTAGTTTCTGAATCTCTGCAGTGTAGGCAGCTGCTTGCTTTGGGTCTTTGGCCAGCCTTCTCTCTGTGGCTCGCAGATGAGGGAAAACAGCATTTTTGGGGGCCTGGAGGTCTGGCATGTTCTTAACATGCAAAAGTGGTGTTGCATAGCGCTTAACACCATCCACCTCTACTCTCACTGTCTTGCTCTCCAGAATTCTCACTGCTTCCTGGTCTTGTCTGGATCTTGTGCTTATCTTTTCACTCTGCCAGGGAAGCACATCTATCTGCCAAAGTCTCTCCACTTGTTTGAGAAGATCAGTTTCTGGAGGTGCTATTGAGGTGAAAAGACACTGTTGTACATTGACCTCATGTTGCAGGTGTTGTACAGGACCCTGCAAAGTCCAGCCGAGACGAGTCTTGATGGCTGCTGGTCCCCCTGGGGGGCCTAGGCGGATTGGCTCCACTGCCGTAATGAGGTGGGGGTAGTCGGATCCGATGAGCAGGACAGGGCGAACTGCCTCTAAATGACTCAAAGGAAGCGCTCTGAGGTGGTGGTATTTCTCCCTCAAGGTCTTAACCGGGTGTGTATGTTCAGGAAGACTCAACTGTTGGGCTGTGAATGCACCCTTTATGTGATACAGTTTGTTGGGCTGAGACAGGGGGGAGATGTGAAAGGACACTGCTGCACCAGAGAGCATTTGTAATTCCTGCCTGATTGTGCGAAGTGGAAGATCTTCTGGCTGACCTTTTAAGCCCAACTGTTCGGCAGCATTGTGCAGAAGGATGGTCCTCTCCGATCCATCGTCCAGGATGGCATAGGCTTTTATCTTGTTTGCCCCGTTTCGGATAATGACCTTAACGATCTTCAGAAGAACTTTTCGGCTGGCAGGGGGCTTACGAATGAGAAGTATCTCGTTCATAGTGTTGAGGAGGCAGGCATTAGAAGAAGGACCTTCATTTGGGGTAGTCTTTGGGATGTCTGCACTCTTGGGAGTGATGGCATGAAGGACCAGCAGGTGGCGTCCATTACACTGTTTGCAGCGCATCTTCAGATTGCACTCTGAAACTTGATGATTCCTCCCGCAGCGCCAGCATCTGTTGCAGTCTCTTATCCAGTTGCGTTTCTGGTCAACGGTAAGCTGCTTAAAGTTGTTGCAGTTGTTGAGGGAGTGTTTATGGTGGTCACAGTAAGGGCAGTAAGGGGTTGAAGCAGGTTTGTTTGCTGTAGGTGTCGTCTTTGTCTGTGGATGTGCTTTCTCTGTGCCAAACAAAATGGTGGCACTTTTAGCGAATGGCTTAGAGTCTCTGATCACTTCTCGTGTTCGTGTTGGATATCCACGACGACTATTTCCAACAAACCTTGATGTGTCCTCCTGCACTTGAATTTCATACTCCAGCCACTCTGACAGATCAAGAAGGGTGGGTATTGGCACCTGGTGAGGATGTGCAAAGCGTCTGAAACTTGACCTGAGGTCGTGCGGCAGTTTCCCTAGGAGCCGAGAGACATGGGAGCCACACTGCAACTCAAAGGTGCCCTTCCTTCCTAGTTGCTCTAGCATGCCAACGAGGGAACGAACCCTGAGGGCAAAGAGTCGGAAAGCTTTAATGTCCCCACTGGCTATGTTTGGACCATCCATGAGCTCTGCTATACGTTGCAATGCGAGCTGATGAGGCTGACCGTATTGCTGATCCAGTGCTGCCATGGTCTTTGTGAAGGGTTGTTGTGAATGACTGTACGAATCAGCGATAAGCAGTGCCTCCTCAAGTTTGAGGTGATCAGTGAGTATTTGGAATTTGAATCTCTCCGTGGCTGTAGCTGGGAGAATGTTCTCCAGGGCTATCTTGAGCCGTGAGAATTCTCTAGGATTCGGATGTACAAAGTCTGGAATTGTGGGGGACGGACCTCGGTACATCTGCTCTAGCTCAGGTGGAACTGGGCTGGATGCTCTGCGTGGCAGGTGAGAGCGTTGGGCAGATTCAAAAGGTTGAGGGGCTGCGTTCTCTGGCTTGTATGATGCATAACGACTTGGTCTGTAATGCGTCTCAGTTCTGGAGTAGGCTCTTTCCTCCCTTGTTGCATCCCACCTGTCATGTTCGGAGTGTGACTCCATGTGGTGGGGAGAGTGCAGCTTTGCTCTGGGGATAGCTATTGGAGCTAGGGAATCCTCAGAACTGTGGTTGGGCTGATCTGATTCAATAGATCTGAGTCGCGGGGCTGACACTGGTGTAAAGCTCTTATCACTCTGTTGTGTTCTCAGCAAACTGCGTGGCGCAGGTACAGGTTGCGTAGGGGTGGCAGGAGGAGAAGACTGTGCTGCATGCTGTTGCTGCTCCAGTTGGATCTGTAGCTGCTGCATTTGACGTTTCAACTGTGAAAGTTCTTGTGAATACTGGTCTGTAGCCTGTTGAAACGTGTCTCTTTCTTGCTGCATTGTCTGCAGTGTCTGTAGCAGATTGTCATGGGCAAGACGTAGATCCCTGTTCTCACGCTGGAGGATGCTGGTCCCCCATGGCTCATTATCAGACCACTGTTGAGGACGTTCAGGCTCTTTATACAGTAGCGATGTTGGAGTGATACCAGCTGCACCCTCTGGTTCTGGGCTGGAAGGCACTATACGATGAAACTGAGAGTGTGGTGACATGGGTTCTGGAAACAGTCTTGGGAGAGTGAAGCCACTGAGGTCATACTCTTCATATCGTGCGGGGAGGGCTGTCTTCCTCCTGACACGCACGACTGGCTCATCTTCTTCATGCTGTGACATCTTTGCGTAGTAAATCTGGGAATCCGGCTCGAAGGACCATGTAAAAATGTTGGCTAGTAGAAGCCGAATTTGACGGTTGATAACAGACCCACTACGGAGAGTCCGGTTAGAGACTTTCACCAGAGATGATCAGATATTTGGGAATAACCCATTTATTGTCACCACAACTCAGTACACTGGATCATTCTGATTTGCATGTGTGTGTGGTTTTCTATAAATAAACATATAAGAAAAAGTTATAAGTAACAATAACAAATAATAGTAGTCATCACAATATAAACATAGTAACAGTAATCTTCACAATTAATATTAAGTTAGAATGATTAATAAAGTATAATAAGAAAACAAATGTGCCATTATATGGAAAAATGCACTGCTAGAAATGAGTAATTCACAATAATTCTGAGCGGTTGAAATTCGACACCCTTGCGCGCTGAGGACAGAAATGGAGCCGCTCTGACTATGACATTAGTGCGCATGCGCTAAAAGAGTGCTTTAACTCTAAAAGTGAGTGATATATATATATCAAATAGACCATATAATGAATAAAAGGCACATAGATTATGTCTTATGAATATAACAATAAAATATGTGAGGAAACTAGTATGTAAATATACACACGAACATCTTTACGAGCTCTGTCGTATCGTCACTCGCATACATTAACTTTTACACATGCGGGGCTATTCAAACGTTCATAAAATGAGTAAAGAACAATGTATAAACAGACTGAAACTTACTTTAGAGGCACGCACACAACTTTAGCAAGGATTAATCGTTACAATACAGCTTGCATCCGTCCGCTTTCTCGAATCAGTCAGACTCCGTTCAGTGGGCGGGAGCACTGACCTGCACGTCTTTTCCGCGGCGCTGATTGGCCCGCTGGACGGATGCTATGACGGATGCGTCATTTTGGCATATAGCAAAGGAAAACTAAGAAACTTAAATATAAGCCTAATAGTGGCCTTTTTAACACTCACACATCCATAAACAGGCGTCGAAATGAAACACACGTGTGACACGCAGTATGTGTGAATCTGGTGGTAGATTGCATGTCCAGACACAGAAAAAAAAAAAAAAACCTTTCAACAAAACATTCTGGAAATGTAGAACTTTCTGATGAACTTTCTGATGAAAGGGTATGTATAGGCCATGGCTAGAAAGATGTTTGAGAATGCATCGCTTGTTTTACCAGAGAAAAAAATAATATTTGTGTGGTGCCCCCCTGGACGTGGTGACCCTGGATACTTGCACAATTGGCCATATGGTTAATCTGCCTGTGAAGGCACTGTACCAGCCGTATCCTTTGGACTCCCACCTAAGACCGGATGTCAATCGCTACATCGGAGGCTGAGCCAGACTTCTTTGGAGATGAAGATTCGGTTTTGTTGCCTCATACAGGAACCGTAGCATTGCCCAAGTCAGATCTAGAGATGATGGCTATGCTTTCCCGGGCCGCTGAGAGGATCGGGCTCGAGTAGAACCCACCACCGTGTCCCGAGCCCTCGAGGCTGGACGATTGGTTTCTCGGGGTGGCTCGTGCTGGTTCTCAGCGTCCCATCCCGGTACCTTTCTTTCCGGAGGTGCATGAGGAACTCACTAGGTCGTGGACACAACCTTTTACTGCCCGAAACCGTCTTGGTGGTTCCTCCCCCCTCGCCACCCTTGATGGCAGGGTGGGTAAGGGTTGCTATGCAACTCTGCACTAACTCCACCTGGCAGGGGAATCCGTGTCTCCCTTCCTGGGTCTGTAAGCACTCGTCAGATTTAACCTGCAAGGCTTACCAGGCCTATGGGGTAGCTGCCTCTGCCATACATGCCATGGTGTTGTTACAGGTCCATAAAGCCAAGGCACTGAAGGACCTGCACGAAGGTGGTCATGACACAGAAGTTCTGCAAGAACTTTGCACCGTGACGGACATTGCGCTTCATGCAACAAAGGTAATGGTGCGGTCTGTGTCTGGCCGACATGAGGGAAACCGACAAGGTCAGGTTTCTTAATTCCTCCTTGTTCCAGATGGCCTCTTCGGTGACGCAGTTGAGAGCTTTGCCCAGCAGTTCTCAGCCTCCCAGAAGCAGACTGAGGCAATCTCACACTTCCCCTGTTAGCCGACCGTACCTCAGTCTGCTCGGCGCCAAGCAGCAGCAGCCTCCACCTAAGCAGTGCAGAGGCGCTGGCCACAGACAGGGCCACAACCAGCCGTGAAGCACAAGGGTAAGAGACTCTAGGACGGCCGACACCGAGAGAGAGGGGATTGAACTTTAATGAACTTTAATGTCTTGATTCTTCCTCGACACAGGCCTTTTCTGCGCTTTCCTATCCTTCGGGTAGTCCCTGTCTCCCCACGGCTTCACGAAAGTTGTGGAGGCGGCCCTTGTTCCCATGGAGGAACACGCCGTTCGCAATCTCAACGACTGGCTGATCCTTGCACAGTCTCGGGACCAGTTGTGGGAACACAGGGACCTGGTGCTCAGGCACCTCAGTCAGTTGGGGATTCAGGTCAACTGGGAAAAGAGCAAACTCTCCCGCATGCAGAGAATCTCTTTTCTCGGTATGGAGTTGGGTTCGGTCGAACAGTCAGCAGACCTCACAGAACATGCTCCATTCCCAAGGAGAGGACGGAGATGTCACGTCACGTCGCCACATCTACTGGGGAAGCCAGGTTACTGGCTCGGCTCCTCAGCGAAAACCTGAAGATGCGATGAACTTGCTGCTCGTTATATGCATGTGCCGTGATGCAGCGCATCTGATGCAATTATCGTTTTAGTTACACTCAAAGTAGATTGCCCTCTCTAGCGAGATTCCTATTTGTTGGTCACTGACGTGACATCTCCGTTTCCTCCTTCAGGCAGCGGGGGTTATATACGGAACCGAGACATTCCCTTTCAGTCGGTCACTCTCAACATCATAAAAGAGTAGGCAAAAAAGTACCCGGATGACCTTCTTCTTTCGTTGAGATCCTGAAGTGTGCATACGATGGACACTTTACTGTCCCATGAGGCCACGGGAGATTCCCGGAACAATGGTGAACTCTATTAAAAGTTTCCTCACATATTGCTAGATGTGTTGAAAACCCTCTGTGAAACTTCTGGTGATTTTTCCATCTTTTCAAGTTTTATTAAAGAATGCATTAGTGTCCTGTATTCTCTATTCACAGTAAAATAATAATAATTTAATTACAATAGGGTAAGTTTAAGTGCTGCAATTGGCTGGCAACCCAGCTGCCAGTGTACTGTGTTCCCTTTCAGTCGCTCACGTTCGACGTAACGTCGACGTGACGACGTAATTGGGATCACTTCAGGGAGCCCTATCAACTTCGAGTGTCTACAGAACGAGCCAATGAACGTTGGCGTGCGTGAATCGCGTCACGCGCCCCCGCCCCGCAGCGCGGGTATAAACAGGAAGCGGGCGCACGCACACATTGTCTTTCACTTCGGAGCCGAGTTTCTATGAGACTTTTTGTCTATCAGAAGCAGCCTTTGAAGACTTCAAAAAGAGGATCATCTCTCTGTTCCTGTGTTGGTGTGACGGCGCGATCAGCGGTGGCCACGAGCATTGCAGCTCTCAACTGCTGTTTTCACAGCACTGTGTTTGTGTTTGTGTGTGTGTGTGTCGGTTCGGTGGGCGTTTCCCCTGTGTGTGCATTCACACTGCGGCTACCCCTGGGTGCCTCAACACAAAAGAGAGTTTTCTAAATCCTTTTTTATTTTTACTAAAAGAGCAACACAAGCGTGACCCTGCGTCTTTTTCAAGATGTCATTCCGCTTGTGCGTTTCTGGATGCCGTCGTTCCCTGGCGCCAGCAGATGGCCACAGCAGTTGCCTCTCGTGTTTGGGCATTCAACACGCTGAGGCAGCTTTTGTGGATAGTTCATGTTCCCATTGCGGGAATATGACTATCGCAGCGCTGAGATCGAGACTCGCTTACCTCAAGGGAGGTGCAGTCCCCTCGCCTATGCCCCGATCTAGTGTCTATTCTGCCTCGCAGAATAGACCTACTTCGGTGCATGACCAGGGTGATCTGAGGATTACCGTGAGGGCTTCCCCGTCGAGTCATCCTCCGCGGGCCCCTCACGCCTCACAAGCGCTGTCGCCATTGGGGCTCCTTAGTGAACGTCTTGGTCCTTCTCCGGAACGGCCAACCGTTTCCTTTGGGGCTCCGGCTGACGATCAGATGTCGATCGCAGCATCGGAGGGGGAGCTGTCCTCTGGAAATGACGACTCGGCTGCGTTGCCCCCCTCGGGGTGTGTAGCGTTGTCCGAGCCAGATCCAGAATGGACTGCTATGCTTTCCCAGGCCGCCGAGAAGGTCGGGCTTGCGTGGAATCCTCCACCACGTCCCGAACCTTCTCGGTTGGACGATTGGTTTCTCGGGGCGGGCCGTGCTGGTTCTCAGTGCGCCGCCCCGGTACCTTTCTTTCCGGAAGTGCATGAGGAGCTCTCGAGGACGTGGAAGGCACCGTATAGTGCCCGAAGCCGTTCTAGTGGCTCCTCACCCCTCGCCACCCTCGACGGCGGGGCAGCTAAGGGGTATGTGGATATCCCCCCAGTGGAGCGGGCCGTCGCGATGCAGTTGTGTCCGGCGTCCGCTTCCTCTTGGCGGGGTAATCCACGCCTCCCGTCCAAGGCCTGTAAGTTTTCGTCCGGCTTAACGGCGAAGGCTTATAAGGCCTGTGGACAGGCTGCTTCCGCCCTCCATGCCATGGCGCTTTTGCAGGTCCACCAGGCCCAGGCGCTCATGGACATGAACGAGGGTGGTTCTGACCCAGAGCTCCTCCGGGAGCTCCGTGTGGCAACCGACCTCGCCCTCCAGGCGACGAAGGAAACCGCACGTTCGGTTGGTCAGGCGATGTCCACTCTGGTGGTCCAGGAACGCCACCTTTGGCTCAACCTGGCGGATATGAGGGACACCGATAAATATCGGTTCCTGGATGCCCCTCTTTCCCAGGTTGGGTTGTTCGGCGACGCGGTCGAGAGCTTTGCCCAACAGTTCTCGGCCGCACAGAAGCAGACGGAGGCCATCCGGCACATCCTGCCCCGGCGGACCCCTGCTGCTCCCACCCGTCCGCCGGCCGCAGACCCTCCGTCTACTCGTCGCCGTGGTCGGCCTTCTGCGGCGTCCTCCGCTCCCGCCAAGCCCCAGCAGCAGCAGCCATCATCCAGGCCTCAGCGTGGAGCAAGCCGCAGGAAGCCGACCCCGCCCGTCCAGGCCGCTGCCAAACCAGGAGGCAAGCGACGGTGCAAACGACCCTGAGACGGGCGGCCCAGAGGTGGATCAAGTTGCTCTTCAGGAGATGGCGAAGGCGCCACTCCTTCCCCCGGTGGAGGGCCGGGCGGAGAATCTTTTGTTTCCTTTTCTTTTTGTTCCACCACTGACCCACGGGTCAGTGGTACCCACATTTTCAAAAAAAGAGCAATTTCTGAAACCTCTGGGCCCCAAGAGGGCGCGCTTGGCAGTCGACGACGCCGCCATGCCTTGTCACTCCCGAGCCCCTCTTTCATCGCCAGCGAGCAGCAGTGGCTGTGTTCCGGACGTGCTGTCGCCTCCACACACTCACTCTGCCCTTCGACGGAAGCAGGTATGTGCTGCACCACACACTCAGACCCCACTTCGGGCCGCTGTGCCGTCCGAGTCGGGTCCCTGCATTCCGCCGCGCTGCCCCACCCCGGGTACGTCTGTGGTGCCGTTAGTCCCGCTTGCTCGGTCTCTGGGAGCCTGGTTAACGCTTCCCAGCCCGTCTCGCTGGCTCATCCGTACCATCAGACTCGGCTATGCGATTCAAGGGCATCCTGTTCACCCGTGTTCTGGCGGACAATGCCCCCGTGCTCAGGGCGGAGATCGCAGTCCTACTGGCGAAGGACGCGATCGAGCCGGTCCCTCCAGCCGATATGAAGACCGGCTTCTACAGCCCGTACTTCATTGTACCCAAGAAAGGTGGTGGGTTACGACCAATCCTGGACCTGCGCGTCCTGAACCGGTCCCTTCACAGGCTACCGTTCAAGATGCTTACGCAGAAACGCATTTTCAAATGCATCCGTCCCCAAGATTGGTTTGCAGCGATCGACCTGAAGGACGCGTTCTTTCATGTCTCGATTCTCCCTCGACACAGACCGTTTCTCGCTTTGCGTTCGTGGGACGGGCATATCAGTACAAGGTCTTACCCTTTGGGCTGGCCCTGTCGCCCCGCGTCTTCACGAAAGTCGCGGAGGCGGCCATTGCTCCTATGTGCGAGCGTGGTGTTCGCATCCTCAACTACCTCGACGACTGGCTCATTCTGGCCCAGTCGAGAGAGCAGTTGTGCGAACACAGGGACATGGTGCTCAGTCATCTCAGCCACCTAGGGCTTCGGGTCAACTGGGAAAAGAGCAAACTCACCCCCGGGCAGAGGATCTCTTTTCTTGGTATGGAGTTGGACTCGATCAACATGACAGCGCGCCTCACCGAGGCACGGGTCCAGTCAGTGTTGAACTGCGTGAGCACGCTCAGACACAGAACAGCGGCACCACTGAAACTGTTTCAGAGGCTCCTGGGGCATATGGCATCTGCTGCCGCGGTTACGCCGCTCGGATTGCTTCATATGAGACCGCTCCAACACTGGCTCCACGATCGAGTCCCGAGATGGGCGTGGCAGAGCGGCTCGTGCCGGGTCCAAGTGACTCCGCACTGTCGCCAAACTCTCAGCTTGTGGTCGGACCCTTCGTTCCTGCGGGCAGGTGTTCCCCTGGAACAAGTGTCCAGGCACTCTGTGGTCTCCACGGATGCCTCTACCACCGGCTGGGGGGCCACGTACAACGGGCATGCAGCTTCAGGTCTGTGGACGGGGCCTCAACTGCATTGGCACATCAATTGCCTCGAGTTGTTAGCAGTACGTCTTGCACTGAGCCGTTTCAAAACGCTGCTACTAGGCAAGCACGTACTGGTCCGTACGGACAGCACTGCAACCGTTGCGTACATCAACCGCCAAGGTGGTCTACGCTCCCGCCGCATGTCACAACTCGCCCGCCATCTCCTCCTCTGGAGTCAGAAGCATCTGAGGTCGCTTCGTGCCGTTTACATTCCGGGCCTGCTCAACCGTGCAGCCGACGAGCTCTCACGGCAGCAGGTGCTACCGGGAGAATGGCGACTCCATCCCCAGGTGGTCCAGCTGATTTTCAGGCGCTTCGGGACCGCTCAGGTAGATCTGTTTGCCGCCCCGGACACGTCTCATTGCCAGTTGTTCTATTCTCTGACCGAGGGGACCCTCGGCACGGATGCTCTGGCACACAGCTGGCCCCAGGGCCTTCGCAAGTATGCGTTTCCCCCAGTGAGCCTTCTTGCACAGACCTTGTGCAAAGTCAGGGAGGACGAGGAGCAGGTCTTGTTAGTTGCGCCGTATTGGCCCAACCGGACCTGGTTCCCGGAACTAGTGCTCCTCGCGACAGCCCCTCCCTGGCCCATCCCTCTGAGAGAGGACCTACTCTCTCAGAGACGGGGCACCCTATGGCACCCGCGTCCAGACCTCTGGAAACTCCATGTCTGGTCCCTGGACGGGACGCGGAGGTTCTAAGTGACCTACCCCCTGCGGTAGTTGACACCATCACTTCCACTTCACATTGAAGTGGAACCTGTTCGTTGACTGGTGCTCCTCTCATGAGGAGAACCCCCGATCTTGCTCGATCAGAGCCGTGCTTTCCTTCCTGCAAGAAGGGCTGGAGCGAAGGCTGTCTCCCTCCACCCTTAAAGTGTATGTTGCCGCTATTGCCGCACATCACGATGCTGTTGATGGTAAGTCTTTGGGAAAGCATGACCTGATCGTCAGGTTCCTGAGGGGAGCGAGGAGACTGAATCCTCCTCGCCCACTCTCTATACCCTCTTGGGACTTGTCTCTGGTCCTTTCGGCACTTCAGAGACCACCCTTTGAGCCTCTGCAATCAGCTGAGTTGAAAATTCTGTCCTGTAAGACAGTACTCCTGGTTGCATTGGCCTCTATCAAGAGGGTAGGGGACCTGCATGCATTTTCGGTCGACGAATCGTGCCTAGAATTCGGCCCGGATAACTCTCACGTCATCCTGAGACCCCGGCCCGGATACGTGCCCAAGGTTCCTACCACTCCCTTCCGGGACCAGGTAGTGAACCTGCAAGCGCTGCCTTCGGAGGAGGCAGACCCAGCCCTGACTTTTCTCTGTCCCGTTCGCGCTCTGCGTCTGTACGTGGACAGAACGCAAAGCCTCAGGACCTCAGATCAGCTCTTCGTCTGTTACGGAGGCCAGCAGAAAGGGAAGGCTGTCTCCAAGCAGAGGATGGCCCACTGGATAGTGGATGCCATCGCCTTGGCTTATGAAGTCCAAGGCGTGCCCTGCCCGCCTGGGTTGAAAGCCCACTCCACTAGGAGTGTTGCTTCTTCCTGGGCGCTGGCTCACGGCGCCTCGCTGACAGACATCTGTAGAGCTGCGGGCTGGGCGACACCTAACACGTTCGCTAGGTTTTATAGCTTACGTGTTGAGCCGGTTTCTTCCTGTGTGCTCGCTTCTACTAGCCGGTAACACCGAAGTTCCCGCTCTAGTGTCGGCTTGCTGCGCCACTCCCTTCCTAGGAACGGATACGTGCGCTTTTTACTCCAGTCGAGTTCCCCATTGGCGAACCCTGTGAGTTCCTCCGCACCCCTTCGGCAGTCGGACGTTGCGGAGCGTCCGACGCCAGGCCTAGTGCTCGTATGCTTGTGTAACTTGTGCTAGGCTGGGTTCCATATGTGGTGATCCCTGCGGCGATCCCATATGTGTATTCTTCCACGACCAGCTCCCTGCGGTGAGCCCGTGTCTTCCCTTGGCAGAGTCTGCTCTGCCGTCACTGTCCGGTGTGTCTCCCCCTTCGGGTGGAGCCACCCCAGTGACATTCCATATGTCGCACTGCCCCTTCGGCCAGTCCATATGTGTATTCTCCACATGTTACCTCCCTTCGGGCAGGATGTGGCTCCGCAGCGTTCTTTTCCCTGGAGAGGTACGCTTTCCCAGTGTTATCCAAGAGTTCCGCTGTGTGGGGTATAAAGGAACAGCAGTTGAACTCCCTCTACGCAGGTCTTCCGCCCCAGCAGTTGGGGGTCTGAGAGTCTTGCGTAGGGCGCTGGATGTGGCAGCAACCGTGGCGTTTTCCATGGGATCCCAATTACGTCGTCACGTCGACGTTACGTCGAACGTGAGCGACTGAAAGGGAACGTCTCGGTTACTGATGTAACCCTCGTTCCCTGAAGGAGGGAACGGGAGACGTAACATCCCGTCGCCACCGTTGCTGACCATCGCTGCATGGCCGTCACAAATCTCGGCTCCTCAGCGAAAAACAATGTGTGCGTGCGCCCGCTTCCTGTTTATACCCGCGCTGCGGGGCGGGGGCGCGTGACGCGATTCACGCACGCCAACGTTCATTGGCTCGTTCTGTAGACACTCGAAGTTGATAGGGCTCCCTGAAGTGATCCCAATTACGTCGTCACGTCGACGTTACGTCTCCCGTTCCCTCCTTCAGGGAACGAGGGTTACATCAGTAACCGAGACGTTTTCCTTCTACAGTCCATAATTGGTTACTGTGATTTTTTACAGGACATTTGAAGTTACTGTGATTTTTTACAGGACATTGCTGCTCTCTCTCTCACACACACACACACACACACACACACATGCGCGCGCGCACACACACACACACACACACACACACACATGCGCGCGCGCACACACACACACACACACACAATCTGTAGCATTAATTGATAGTCAAATGTATTCAAATGAACAACAACAGATGCAAATTAGAAAGATTAATGTTCATAACATAATAAAAGGTTATTGCTTTATAAGAAAGTAAATAAAGAATAAACTTATGAAAACAGGAAAAAAGTTACTTTGAGATTTTGGATCTTGTAATAAGTCAACAGAAAATATTACGAAATGTTTAAAAAAAACAGTACATTTATGATAATCTGTTGTACGATTATTACAAAAAAGTTTTTAAAATGTGAAAACCAAATAGTACAAAAACAATAAAAAAAAATATACATAATAGACCATCTGGCTGTACATTATCCTTTAGATAACAATGATTAGCCTACAGCAAAATTAAGATGATATAATACATGTAAAATAATAGTCAGCAAATGTAAAAAAAAAAAGAATTATTACTTATGAATAAATGATTAATTATAAAAATGTAAAAGACAAACACAACATGAGCGATGCTAGCAATAGACAGAATGTATTGCTTGCTAGGCAAGAAGCGTTGTCACGGTCACTAAATTGCACTGGTTCTCCTTCACAGTCACACACAGTTGCTTGAATGGTGTTTTCCTGATCCATCCCACCCTGATCAATAACTTTCAGGACAACACTGTAGTCACCCTGCTCCAATGCAGACTTCAGTGTCAGAAAGACACCAGCTGCTAAAATGGGAACATTATAATAGTTAGACATGTATACCAAGACAGACAGATATTTCAATGTGTAACATATGAAAAATAAGATTAATATCTCTTTAAAACATTAGTAATTGCTCACATGTGCCATTCATCGAGGTGGACCAATATTTACTGGTTTCTCCGTAGCTCTCAACTCTAAAGGGACCAGCGAAAGGAGGTCCATCTTTGTCCGTTATAGAGAGAAGCACTGGGGCTGAACCACGATTGCATATTTGTATCTCCCTTTCACTGATGACAGGAGCGTTGTCATTTACATCCTCCAATTCAATTACCAGGGTTCCTGTGCCAGTTGCTGGAGCTTCACCTGCTCGAACTTCACCTGCACACAAGCACAGACATCAGAAAAAGGCCAGCAATAATTCTCCTCTTAAAAAGAAACACAAATTACCATCATTATCCAATGCCAAAATGATAGCTCTGTATTTGCCATCTTTGACAAAGGAAGATTCTCTATCCATACTTTCTCTATCCATACCTCCTGACTTTAATAACTCCTGTGTCTGGAGTAACACTCAGCCATCCGGCAGGATCAGTGCCAATTTTATACCTGGAAGGAACCAAACATACAGGTTAAAACTAGAAATGTTCAGCAAGAACAACTTTAGTCTTGCCTGGTGGTTTAAAAACATTTGAAGGTCAAAGGATATACAGGCATGCTATGATTTGAATTTTGCATATGAGAGCTTTGACATTGGAAGGGAAATAGGCATTAATAGGTAGATAGTTGCTAAGGGGGTTCTCAGGGGTTACTATTGTGCTAGTGAGGCTGTTTGACCAAAAAAAAAAAAAAAACCCTAAAAAGTCTATCACTGGAAGACTAAGTCTATCATCTGATTCTCTAACGAAATCAGTCAGAATTTTCTAATGAAATAATGACATTTTGGTGGGTAGATTGTGAAAATTTCTTACTTTATCTTCTGTGGTTTTCCAATGTCTGGATCAGTGGCTTTATAAGTAACTAATTCACTATCAACTGGTGAATCTTCAGGTTTGAAGATAACCTTCTCCTTTGGATTAAACTCCGGAGGCTCATCAACATCTTCTACATTCACAGTGACTGTGGCAGTGGAAGTGGGCAAAGAACCGACAAATGGATCATCGTTCTCAACAATCACAGACAGAATGAATTGCTTGTTCTCCTCAAAGTCCAGGGGCTGAACGGAAATAAAGTGTCTTTTATTAAAGGTAATCAGAACAACCATTGTGGAAACACATAAGCAACACACAGTACCTTTACAGTGGTGATGATGCCCTCTAGCTGGCTGGGTCCAGTACTGACACCGAAAAACCCACTCTTGTCACCGCTAATAATCTTATATTTGGTTGACCAGGCAGGAGATCCAGGATCATCTCCATCAGTAACTGTAAGTCTGGCCACTTCAGCCCCTACTTTATTCTCTGGGACAGATACAGTGTGCTAAAACAAAGAGATGTAAGGTGTACATAAGTATTAATAAAGTTAAAGTGATAGAATTTGTTTATAAAATGCTTATTATAGCTTTCTGAATTTATATTATAAATGAATTCATATACATTACCGTGGTTTGCTCAAACTGAGGTGCGTTATCATTGCTGTCAGTCACAGTAATAACAGCTGTGCCAGTGGTTACAAAACCTTTTCCAGCATCGTCAGTAGCCGTAAATAACACAGTATATCTGGAATATGTCTGAAAAGAAAGATGTTTTCTGGTGAGTTTGTTTACATTAAATCATTCATCAGTGCGAGATCCAGTCATCATTTCTCACCTCTCTGTCCAAGCCTAAAGCATTCACACGAATTCCTCCAGTAACAGAGTTGATTGTAAACAGGTTTGGTTTTGGCAATTCTGGATCTTGCTTGACGATTGAGTAACTGATAACACCATTGTCAGTATCCACAATATCATCTGGATCAGTGGCTGTGACTGTCATAAACTCATGACCTTCAGTGAGAGAAGAAGAAAGACTGATTCGGTGAAACTGAAGAGGCATTTGGGGAAAAACTGCTAAAAAACATTTCATTAAGAAACTGCATCATACACCTACCTATATCAGCAGCTTCAGGAACATTTCCATTGAATGGATTTTGTGTAAAAACAGGCTTATTATCATTTTTGTCCAGCACATTTACAATAATTTCCATTGGCACTTCTGCAATATCCACATAAACTCCAGTTGCACGAGCTTCAAGCTAAAGACAGGAGAAGAAATACAGGCATGTTAAGAGACAAATATCTGAAGTTGTTTGAAAACACACACAAATATATTTTAGTCCATTGTCTGTTAGCTTTGAGAAGTCAATATGCAAGTGTAGTTGAAGAAAACTGACTTACTTTTTAATAGATATACAAATAACAAAAAAAAAATAACAAAAAATCATGCTATCAGCAAACACATGAAAAGACAACGTTTTATCTGATTAACTGATGACAGGTTTCATAGAATTAAGAATGAGCAGAAAATCCAACGCTAAAAGACACCAAGAACTAAAAGCTGATTATAATAATTCAAAAATAACTTACTCTGTATGAAGCTTTTTGTTCTCTGTCGAGTGGTCGAGTCACAAACAGATTCCCTGATAATCTTTCTATAGTAAAAGTCCCCTTGGGCTCCAGATCCACTCCTTCACCTGTGATCCTGTATTGCATCT
The DNA here is from genome assembly GCF_964197995.2 of Scardinius erythrophthalmus. Lineage (NCBI taxonomy): Eukaryota > Metazoa > Chordata > Actinopteri > Cypriniformes > Leuciscidae > Scardinius > Scardinius erythrophthalmus. Next base: position 2,208,761 of record NC_138222.1, read on the forward strand.
GAGATTCCTTAGAATAGCCCGACTTTATCTAAATACAGGGAAAAAAAAACAAGATACAATAACAGAACATGTTAATAAGAAACAATAACAAAATATGTAGATAACAGACACAACTCTTTCTCGTCCATCTAATTTTGAACTTTCCCTTCATGTCTTTCTCTCACCTGGTGCAGTTTAAATGGGAAAGGACCTTTGCTATCCTCAAGTATAGAGAATGGAGGAATAACCCATTCTCTCTTTGCTCTCTTCAGACCCGAAGACAACTTTGGAAACATCAGAACCAGATCATCAGCGGGAGATTCCATCTGGAAATGTTAGTAAAAGAAAGTGAGCAACAAAACATTTTTGTTTACATGTAAAATAATGAATAATGTTTACTACAGCTACTGACTGTATTCAAATCAGCCTGTTACAGTATTAATATATGAGGAGGGTAAAATTGTTGGGTCCCTTTTCAATAAACCAATTTAGGGTTATTCGAGACCTCTTCACTGAACATTATTTCCTTATAATAAATGGAGTACAATATAAAACAGTTTAAAGTTTAGGTAATCTTAGGTTTTAGGCTTTAGCTCTGCATAAATAAAACATCTGAATTTTGTATTTGAGACTGATCAGAGAGAGCTGAGACAAACTACATTCATCAGCAGGGATTGGAAACATCATCAATTTAACACAGGACTCCAGTAATTAGTCCTAAACATGTAGAGAAATTGAATTGTGCATTTACAGAACGATAAACCACACATAAAAACTGAAGTGTCCAATAGAGGTCAGGCTTGTACTGTACTGACAGCAGTTTCTGGAAGGAACTAGTTTGTACCTGTGGAGAGGAGATGTTCATGACCGTGTCCATGTGATGGTCCTCATGATGATGATGGACACGCTCAACTCTGACAGATACCGTGTGCTTCTTGCCACTGGAGTCCCAAGCGTCCACAGAAAACACCTTGTGGCCTTCATGAAGAGTCACTTGTCTCTTCAGGGTTACAGTCCCATCCATGTCCACATCAAAACCCTTGTCAGAGGACTGGAAGAGTGTTCTTGTTCTTCCATCGCATGCATTAAAAATTACTGTCAGAAAAAGAGATTCAGTTGGCTCATTAAAACATCTTGTCATATGTAAACCTGAGTTTTAAGGCTACATGCTAATCTTTTCATGTATTATTTATTTATAATTATTTTAAAAAATTCTCAATCGATTTTACACATGTCTGTGTTCAGAGTGGAAGGCAATGGTATTAGTGGAAAGAGCAAGATAAGCAAATATAATAAGACATGGACAGAGGGGAAGGGAGGAGCAAGGTGTAAGACGAGGGAGGAGAGGTAGAAGGATAGGGAACAGACGGGTTTATTAAATCAGAGCCACCCTAATTGACCATGTCATAAATTATAATTTATAATATGGTCTTTCCTTGAGAGAAGCCGGAGAGAGAGCCCATCCCAATAAAAATATTGTGCCACAGTCAATGTCTCTGGACGACAACTTCTACAATCTCCTGGTGTTGTGGCCGCGTTTCCATTACCCTTCAAATTGCACAAACTGAAAAGCACTTTCAAAAGAACTGACAGAAAAATTGTCCATTGGCCACGCATGAGCCAAAGCATCTATCCCCAGAGGCAATGGAAGAGGCAGAGTGGACAAGGGGCGCACTGGGCTGTCTCGCTCAAAGCGATATCCACCTCTGCCAAATGTCTTAGCCCTTACCTTGAGAGAAGATTTTTACATCACACGGACCCTCCTGCACTCGCACACATGGAAAGTATAACACAGCTTTAGTTATCAGCCTCAGGTCTGTGCACTTTAGAGGGTGCAAATGCTTAATCGAGTGAGGCCGGTGACCCCAGCACTTCTTGGGGGAGTCAGGACTACTTCACTGCTTCTCTGCTCCCCTCATGGGTGCTGATGAGAGCTGAAGAGGGATCGGCTCACAAGCATTACAGATTCTTGAGCACAATTACACTTTTTTCATGTGTGTCTTCACAGAGACACAGACACACACTTTATGAAAAAACTGAGAAAATAAGAAAACTATGAGAACACTATGTTGCTGGAAATTCTAACAAAATATGGGCAGATAAATTGTTTCCAGAATAAGAAGCAATTGAAGAGCAATGGCATGTCCTGTTGAGGCACGGGTGATGACCCTCGGAGAGTGGTGTTAGCAGCATCAGCCACTGAATTGGTGTGATTCTATACAGACATCAGACAATCGTCGCACATGCAGGCTGTTTTCATAGCATCAGCTACTGACAAGACATTAGCTGCGTTTCCATTACCCTTCAAATTGCACAAATTCAAATTGCGAATTGAAAATACGCCCAATGGAAACACGTCTATTTCTCAAAAACTCCCATTTATCGCAAAAAAGTTTTTACGCTCGCATGAGGGGGTTTTTCAGGCAAATCTGCAATGGAAACAGTTTTTGTGCATTTATAGGTCGCCTGACGTAGATGACGCGGTGTGTTTGGACAGAATACGAGACAGAGTTCTATATTAAATTCCTACAAGACGAAAGAATTACAGGAATAATGAATTTTAAACCTCAAATAAATGCCACAATCAAGACCTCGAAGCAGAAATGAGGGAGAAACACCCAGAAACATCTCATATGTGCCGCTCTCAAGTATAATGGTAAAAAAAATATTGTTTATCACAATAATAAAAGGGTCGTTCCTTACCATTAATGATTGGAAAACACACATACATCTCCTTCGATTAATAATAATGGCCAGTGCAGTGGCTGGGATATAGTATATATACCTACCAACGTCCGTTGCCATGGTTTTTGGAATGATTTTACTTATCGCGAAAGGTAAAAATGAAGTTTTAGTTGCATAACATCGTTTAATGGAAGCGGCATCATTTCGCAATAGTTTTTTGTTCACATTTAGAAAAAAGAAAAGAAAAAAAAATCGCAAAAGTTTTGCGCAAATCTTTAATGGAAACTCGCCTACAGATAGCATACATCATTAATCAACACTTACAGTATTTGTGAGATACAATTTTTTTTATAGTCATCAGTTAAATGATGGTTAAAAAGATTGCACTTTGTAGAGAGATTTTTTGCCAAATACTAAAAATATTTTATTATTTTCAGATGCTTCAGTGTTTTGTATAAAGAGATCAGCTTACCTCTTCCTAGTATTTTTCCTTGGTGAAGGTCATCTCTGTGCACTTTAAAAACCAGCAACTCCGACTCAAAGCCTGGAGAACATGAAGACTCCTCCGCAAATTCACTCAAAAGGACCTAACTTGAAGCATATTAAATCTCTTTATGTAACATATATACACTTATATTAAACCTCTTAAAAAACACACATTAATAATATCAAATAAAGTCAGATTCTCAAAAAAATAAAACAATTCTCTGAACATGATGAGTACAATCAAACACTAAAGAGATCCAAAGTTTTTGGAAAGTGCCCTGAATAAAATCCTACCTTACAGTGGAAAATAAGAACTCCCAATCGCACAATCTTCATTGTCTCAATTCGAAGCCAAATGTCTCGAAAGGTCCTTTAGGTAATAATTCCTTGTTGGTCTTTAAGATTGCACAGCTGTTTAATTTCTTGAGTTGCTTGAGTTGCACATTTATTATGTTTTTAGGGGGGCGGGGGTGGGGTCGCCTAAAGGAGGGGCATTAGTGATGTAAATTTGCTTTAAATAAAAAAATAAAACGATTCAACTCAAAATTTTAAATACCTGCATTTTTCAGTGAATGAAGACTACAGTATATCAGCATTTCACAATTTAGGACAGTATTTTTATGACTTGACTGGATCCAAGAGGGTCTATGATATCAAAAGCTGTATCTGTTAGCATTTTAAATAACCTCAAGGGCAGTTTCTGGACTCGCATGTTTTTCAGAAACCTGGTGAAACAAGTGTTTGGGAACACAACAATCTTTCAATACTGAAGTCACTCCGTACAAAAATCTTTATACAGTCTGCATTACCATCATGATATGAATCTTTGCTAACACGCATCGGTCAAACCTGAAGCCACAGTCACAACTCTTCTCACAGTCAGAGAAACAGAAGACTGTCACTAAACAGTGAATCATTTTTCATTTCATTAAATGACTGCATCTTCCAAAAACCATAAACTCTTTAGTTATTCATACTCCACCATCTTCTATGCAGTTTGTAGTTAATTCGCCTTGGTACTATTTTTTAAAGTAAAGTGTAAAACTGTCGCAGAAGAATAGAGGGTTTTTATTAATAATAAAAAAATACAAAACTCCAACAAAGACTACCCCGAGGGGGAAAACAAGAGACTTAATTGACCTGACACATGAGGTTACATTCAACAACAATTCATTTTTATTTGTTTATTTTATTTTTTTGTACATTTTTGTACATTTTTACATTTACAATAAATAAAAAAAGTGTTTATTCAGCATTTTGGATTATATAGACATGGACATGTCTCATAATGTAGGGGATGTGGCCTAAAAGCTAAATTCACACCACACAATTTTCTTGTGTGTTTTGTATTTTATTTTGATACATTTGATGAGCAAGTAGTTGTAATTTGTAACAAGACATGATGTACTCCATGTACTTTTCCCCTCATCTCTGATTGTAACATATAATGAGAACATTTGGTTTAATTATTAGAACGTATGATCTTCTTTCAATTTAGTACTTTTAACAAAACGTTTATTCAACATCAAACAATGTCAAGTCATGTCACCTTTACTTATATAGCTCTTTATACAATACAGATCTCAGGTTTCAAAGCAGTGTTAAATGGATAAACAGGAAAATATATATATACACAAACACACACACAAATTTTTACTTTTTATGACATTGACAAAAAATGACATCAAGATTATGTATACTGAATTAAAGTTCAACTTTGAAAAACAATAAAAATACATGCAATGCACATTACAATGCAAGATGTTTCAAATTACCCTTGTTGGTGAATTTAAGATGTTACAGTAATTCAGATACAGTTGTCACATTGGAAAATATATATTACCTAATTCACATTTTAAATTCATTCATTATAAATGTGTCGTTGCAGTGTGTTAGAAAATGTTTTATGAAGATATAACATAGCAATTGGGTTTTATGCTAGAACAGATGTGTTATGCTCAGTGTGAAATGTTGACATATTAGTAGCCTTTAAAGAGTGGAAACAAAAATTCACTTGCTTGTGAAAACATTACCAAAGCGAAACTGTAGACAGGAAGAGACTGGCTAATCACCATGTCGGACGATCGACCACAGTTATGTTTTCACATGCTCTGTGGTGTTATCTAAAATAGATCAGCAAGAGCAAATTCAAATAGTGGTGCAGCAGTTCCAGTAAACCATTGACCATACAATTAAAATCGCCATACAATTAGAAGATAATGTATATAGAATTTCTGTCCATCCAATTTTAATAAATACTGATTATTTTACAGATTTATTATATTGCAAATTTTACAAATATTAAAAAAAATAATAATAATATTTACAAATTATTTTAGAATTTCCAGGTATGAAACAGTTAAAATGGAAGGTAATGAAGACTGCGCTCTGAGGACATAAGGACTGATTTTTTTAAGACTTGCAAGTATTTTAGCAAGAAGTTCAATGACGAGTGAATTTCAATGGTGCGTAAGTACACAAAGGCATGTTCAACAGCTTCTGCACACTTAACACTGAGAGAGGTGAAGAAATGACGTCTTAACCAAATAAAATGCAAATCAAATGTGAGGGAGAAGTCACAATTTACTACATTTTTCAGGCATCATTCTGGGTTCCTCAGATCAGCACGAAGAGCCCTCTTCCGATCCAGTGAAGAGCATGTTGTTTGCGGCGTCTAGCTCAGGGGACGTAGTTGGAGAGGACAAAGAGAGAATCAGTTGAGCCCTCTCCTTCTGTCAGCCCCACATCCAGGAAATTATTGGGTGTAATGGCCTATGCCATGGCCAAGCTAAACTTAACCTGGTCACGTGAGAAACAGACTCGACAAGTGATTTCTGGTGTGCCATGACCGTCCCATGAGCCTTCTGTTTCTTCGTGATCTTATCCCAGGGGCGTAGAATTTAGTAGGGACGCTAGGGACGTGTCCCTACCAATATCCAGTGACACTGATATGTCCCTATCAATAATTTCGATCAAAACTTAAAATTTATATATATAACCACTGTTGTCCGGCTGTGTCTTGTGGTTTTTATGTATTAGGCTTATTTTATTTAATCAGGAAACATCTTATTTAGATTAAAATCTCTTACAAATGCGCAATTCATGGTACAGAAAGGGTTAATATATATCTGAGTCCCGCCTGCTAACACACATTGCTAAACTGATTGGCTTTGTTTTTTCTATCTAACTTGTAAGAGGCTCTGGTGTGAAGCGGCAATGCTCCTCCGAAGGAAACCTAGATGCGGTAAGCTAAGGAGAAATCAACAGTTCTGTGGATAAAAATGCAGGACAAATCTGTTTTTACTACTGTATTACAATCGCAGGATAAGTGGCGAACAATCGTTAGTTTGACAATCGTTAGAGAGAGCGAGAGAGAGAGAGAGAGAGAGAGAGAGAGAGAGAGGCTTAAAATATATTTATTTATCATTATTCATTCCAATATGTCATCCAAAAACTACAAAACTATAAATAAATTAAAAATATAATAAGAAACAATTCAATCTATACAGATTACAGCCCTTTCATTACATCTTCAAAACCAACATTTCATCCTCCCCAACCTCACACAAAACACTTCCCACCGACCACATTGCAGAAAAATCTATAACATTATTAACTAATTTGAAATAAGCAAACTCAATTTTAATTCGAGCAGCAACCATCCCCTTCAGAACACTCTCTGCATCAATTGAACCAGTTCCCAAGATCCTATTTTTCCGTGTCCTCCAAATTGCCATCTTGGCTGTTCCTAAAAGGTAATTTGACAAAACCACTTTTCTTCGATCACTGACTTTGTACTTCGGACCACTGATAAAAACTTTATAGGAAAAATCCTCACCCATACTTTCAAAACAAACCTCTAAAAAGTAAAAAAGACCTCTTAACCTCTCACACTGTATAAACAAATGTTCAACCGTTTCTTCCGTTCCACAAAAAGGACAATCCCTCCCTATTTCTGGATTCAGGTGCGCCACGTGTCTGTTCGTAGCTATTATACCATACATCAGTCTCCACTGTAAATCTGCTGTACGTTTCTCAATAGGAGGTTTGTACAGAGATCTCCAGCAGCCTCTGAAGTCTGGTCCAAACACTTCTGTCCACCTCCATGTTTTAACTCTTCTCAAAACAGTTTGATGAGTCACTTTAACACACACAATGTATAATGCTTTTTTGCCAATGTCCTGAAATAATCCCAACTCTGGAGTTTTAAAGGACACAAAAGAGTCTTCATCATCCGGACTTTTCTGTGCAGCAGAGACCCGTATTGCTGGAAAACTATAGCTCCATCCCTGTGAAGGCGTTCCCAATGCTTCTCTGCAGGCTCCAGGCAGCACTGAGCGTACTTCCTCCAACATCTGATCCACAAAACGTAAAGAACGTATTCCTGTCTTGTGCTGAATTGAATCTGCAGTCCTCCACCCATTGTCATCCCTTAGATGTTCGATCTTCGTAAATCCCGCTCTGACCAGACAGTTCCTCACACTGCTTGAAGACAAAATGTTTGTTTGTATCAAAAAATTGTGAAACAGCGGTTCTCCCATAATCCAGTCCTGTGGACGCGAAATCTCTCTGGTCACAGAGAAAGTCATGTTCCACACTTTTAGCATGGATTGGTAGAATGAAGTCAAATGATTCAATTCCAGTTCATTAACTTTTAGTAAAAACAGCTGCTTGTCATATCCCAGATTTGATGTTCTTCTCAACAGAGAACATGCCACATTTGTCCACCCCACGTCCTCCTCATACAACAGTCTCTGCGCTGCCTGTAATCGAAAGGTGTGGATTCTGCTCCTTATGTCAATCAGACTCTGTCCCCCCTCTTGAGTTGGAAGATACAGAGCCGACGCAGGAATCCAATGCTGTCCAGACCAAAAGAACTCCACCAATTTTCTCTGGATGCTTTTAACAATGTCATCTGGTGGCTCTAAAACATTGAGTCTGTGCCATAACATGGAGGCGGCCAGGTTATTTGTAACCAAAACTCTACCCCTGTAGGATAGCTCTGGCAATAGCCATTTCCATTTAGACAACTTAGCAGACACCTTCTCCAGCAAACCCTCCCAGTTCTTTTTCCTATAGCTTTCAACTCCTAAAAACACTCCGAGAATTTTAATACCTTCTTTTCCCCAATGTAATCCCCCAGGAAGTGGTGGTGGCCCACCATTTTCCCACTGGCCCACAATAAAACCATTACTTTTTTCCCAATTGACTTTGGCCGAAGATGCTTTTTCGTAAATATCTAAACTCTCACATAATACTTGCATATCCTCTTGCCCAGTAACAAAAATGGTTACATCATCGGCATAAGCCGACACAAAACATCTCGACTCCCTTGGGTCACCTGGAACCATGAAACCCCTTAATCCATTTCTTAATTTGCATAACAGGGGCTCAATTGCTAAGCTATAAAGTTGCCCAGAGAGAGGACACCCCTGTCGAATACCTCTTTTCACCGGCAATGGATAAGTCAAACCATTCCCCATCTTGAGCATTATTGAAGCCCCTTTATACAACAATTGGATCTATGAAATAAAACAATCCCCGAACCCAAAAGATTCCAATACTTTAAAAATGTACTCATGTCCCACCCGGTCAAAGGCTTTCTCCTGATCAATAGACAAAAATCCAACGTTGCAATTTTCATTAAAAGACACATCAATAACATCTCTTATTAAAAACAGATTGTCCATGATTGAGCGACCCGGAATACAATATGTTTGCTCTCCTTTGACCACAATATGCAAATATTTTTTTAGCCTATTAGCTAAAACTTTTGCCAATATTTTATAGTCCGAGCACATCAAAGAAACAGGGCGCCAATTTTTTAACAAACCTAGGTCTCCTTTTTTTGGTAAAAGAGAGATCACAGCCCTCTGACAGCTGGTTGGTAACATTCCCTTTTCAAAACATTCGCAACACACTTCATAAAAATCTTCACCTAAAACAGGCCAAAAAGTCTTAGAAAACTCAGCAGGTAAACCATCTATTCCTGGCGCACGCCCTGTGGAGAGTTGCTGAACTGCATCTGAAAGTTCATTAAGGTTGATCATGGTGTCAAGCTTTTTCTTATCCTCAGGTTGCAACTTTGGAAGTCCTTGTAATAATTTTGCCATATTATCAGAGTCACAGTCAGTATGGCCATACAAATCAGCATAAAAATCCATTGCCATTTTCCTCATTTCTGTTGGGTTTGATGTTAATGTTCCATTTTCCTTGCGCAGGTGAAGTATACGCTTTTGTTGTGCAGCTTTCCGCTCCAGATTAAAAAAGTAAGAAGTGGGAGAGTCAATGTCTTTGATAGAAGAAATTCTTGCTCTAATCAAAGCGCCCTTCGCTCTTTCCTCTAAGATGGATCTTAATTCAAGTTTCTTATTCCTTAAATCATTGGATACACTCAAAACATTTACATCCATCACATTTTCCATAACAATAATATCTTTCTCCAACTGCTCAATTTTCTTTTTAACACACACAGTAGTATTGTAGGAGAAATTTTGACAAAAAACCTTTATCTGTGTTTTCCCCACCTCCCACCATGATGTCACTTTTTCAAAATTACCTTTCTTCAACTTCCACAGTTTCCAAAAATCAGCAAATTTTTCACAAAAAGACCTGTCCTGCAGCAATTTAGTGTTGAAATGGCAATAAAACCTGGGGCGTTCTAAAGTAGTAATGTTAAAATCCATGGTTGCAATGTGATGATCAGAAAAGCCATTCGGGAAAATATTAGCATTAGATACTCTATTCATACTTGTTTTACTTATATATATTCTATCTAATCTCGCTCCAGTTACATTAGAGTCTAGTATTTTAACCCATGTGTACTGTCTAATTCTCTTATTCATGTTCCTCCACACATCCATCAACTCAAACTCTTTAATAATATTCTGAAGCGCATTACTAGACAGTGGATGAGACTCCTCTCTGTTCCTGTCTAAAAGAAAATTTGTGGTGCAATTCCAATCCCCACCCATTATTATGCAAGAATCATTATCACATTTAAGAAGGGGGATCGGAGGGTGTGCTCAAACTATAGGGGGATCACACTTCTCAGCCTCCCTGGGAAAGTCTATGCCAGGGTACTGGAGAGGAGAATCCGGCCGATAGTAGAACCTCGGATTCAGGAGGAACAGTGTGGTTTTCGTCCCGGTCGTGGAACACTGGACCAGCTCTATACCCTCTACAGGGTGCTGGAGGGCTCATGGGAGTTTGCCCAACCAATCTACATGTGCTTTGTGGATTTGGAGAAGGCATTCGACTGTGTCCCTCGCGGCGGCCTGTGGAGGGTGCTCCGGGAGTATGGGGTCCGGGGCCCTTTGCTAAGGGCTATCCGGTCCCTGTACGACCGGAGCAGGAGCTTGGTTCGTATTGCCAGCAGTAAGTCAGACTTGTTCCCGGTGCGTGTTGGACTCCGGCAGGGCTGCCCTTTGTCGCCGGTTCTGTTCATAATTTTTATGGACAGAATTTCTAGGCGCAGCCAGGGGCCGGAGGGGGTCGGGTTTGGGGACCACACGATTTCATCTCTGCTCTTTGCGGATGATGTTGTCGTGTTGGCCTCATCAGACCAGGACCTCCAGCATGCACTGGGACGGTTTGCAGCCGAGTGTGAAGCGGCTGGGATGAAAATCAGCACCTCCAAGTCCGAGGCCATGGTTCTCAGTCGGAAAAGGGTGGCTTGCTCGCTTCAGGTTGGTGGAGAGCTCCTGCCTCATGTGGAGGAGTTCAAGTATCTTGGGGTCTTGTTCACGAGTGAGGGAAGGATGGAACGGGAGATTGACAGGCGGATCGGTGCAGCTTCTGCAGTAATGCGGTCCCTGTACCGGTCTGTCGTGGTGAAGAAGGAGCTGAGCCGCAAGGCGAAGCTCTCGATTTACCAGTCAATCTACGTTCCTACTCTCACCTATGGTCATGAGCTGTGGGTCATGACCGAAAGGACAAGATCCCGGATACAAGCGGCCGAAATGAGCTTTCTCCGCAGGGTGGCTGGGCGATCCCTTAGAGATAGGGTGAGAAGCTCGGTCACTCGGGAGGAGCTCAGATTAGAGCCGCTGCTCCTCCACATCGAGAGGGGTCAGTTGAGGTGGCTCGGGCATCTTTTCCGGATGCCTCCTGGACGCCTTCCCGGGAAGGTGTTCCGGGCATGTCCCACCGGGAGGAGACCCCGGGGAAGACCTAGGACACGCTGGAGAGACTATGTCTCCCGGCTGGCCTGGGAACGCCTCGGTGTCCCCCCGGAAGAGCTGGAGGAAGTGTCTAGGGAGAGGGAAGTCTGGGCATCCCTGCTTAGACTGCTGCCCCCGCGACCCGGCCCCGGATAAGCGGTAGAAGATGGATGGATGGATGGCATTATCACATTTTCTTAAAGCACTCTGCAACTTCCTAAACAATTCCACACAATCTGATCCAATGTTTGGAGCATAAACATTTATGAAAATACATTTTAAATCATTTATTTCTCCAGCAACCATTAAAACTCTACCCTTTTCTATTTCCTCAGTTGACAAAATTTTTAAATTCAAATTCTTTGAAAAAAGGATAGCCACTCCAGCACTCAAATTTGACCCGTGACTGAAGATGCTCTCCCCCTCCCACCATCTACACCACTCTACTTCATTTTTACAATCAGTATGTGTTTCTTGCAAAAAAGAAACATTGACATTCTTAATTTTGATTAATTCTGCCACCATTGCTCTCTTGCTCCTGTCTCTCCCTCCGTTAATATTTAAAGAGGCTACCCTTATCATCTCCATAGAAAATATAAAGAGATAGAAAAAAGAGATGGAAACAAATAAAAAGTGTAGTGAAGTCATCCTGAGTGATGTATAAACCATTGATTCAATTATTTGAATTTACGTTTTATAGGGTTTTACCCCTTCGCAATTTTGCTAGAAACTTCTTTAAACGAAATCTCTTTCTCTGACTGAGTTCATCTTCTCCAACCTTCCTCTGCCAATAACGAACAGAAGACTCAAACCTCTTCAGATCAGGAAAATAATTCCGCACATCAACAGATTTTCCAAAGGTTTCATCCAAGAATTGATTGATTTCATCTAGTGAATAAACCTGCTCACAGCTTATTTGCGAAGCATCTGACACGTCTGAAAAATCAGACAACCCACCACCATCATCATCATCATCGTCATCATCATCATCCATTTCCTCATCAACCATTTCTGATTGCACCTTCTTAATCAAAGATACTATCTTTCCTCTTTCCAAAACTTCACCTTTCAAACCGATTGAGTCATCTTTCGTCTGGCCCGTATTCTCTGAGTCTAAACTCTCCACAGTATCACCTTGCTCAGACCCCTCAATGCTTCTCTCAACAGTCACATCGGTAACAACATTAACTTTCTTCTTTTTCCACTGTTTTGTCTTACTACCAGAAACTTCCTCTGTATCTTTTTCATTATTAGGGAACGAATCTTTTATTATCATTCCTTCCTTCAGATTTGAATCCACATTCTGATCCTCATCATTCACCACTGCTGCTTCATCTGGTACATTACCATTTTGCACTTCATCTTCCTTCCTCTTATCTGAAATATTGCTAGGACCTGCTATATTCTCAAGTTCAACTCTATGAGGACAAGATAGCCTAACATGTCCAATACTCCCGCACTCAAAACACCTCATCTCTCCCGTGCTCGCGTACATCATGTACGACTTTCCCTCAAAAACACTTCGAAAAGAAATATTCAACGTTGGTTCATTTAAAAACATGTACACCTGTCGCCTGAACGACAACACATGTTTTAAAGCGGCATTTTTGCAACCCAGTGAAACCGTTCTAATTCCACTGGCGAGTTTTCCAAATCGAGAAAGCTCTCGCTCAATGTCGGCATCGGGAATAAAAGTCGGAACGTTAGAAACCGTCACCTTCGTCGTGATTGAAACTAAAGGTTGAACAGGAACAAATGTGCCACTTACCGAAATCCCACTCTCGGTCAAACCATGAACCAGATTTTCTTCTTTCAAAAAATTCACTACGGCCTTGTTCATCCGAGACGCCGAGACGATATTCTCATGGCCCACGCGTTCTGCCACGTCTAGTAACACATCTTCTACAGGCACACCTGCCTGGGTCACACACCTAATCCCATGCCGGAGCGACAGGCCTGACACCTGCACACTCGTGTGAGTGTGAGACGCCATCCCTACCTCCGACACACGATAACTCCCACAGAAAACAAACTCAGTTTTTTTTTTTTTTACTTTTTTTTCTCCAATTTAAATAATTGAATAAAATTAAATAAAAAGCAAGAAACGGTGAAAATTTTAGAAAATCTCCTCTCACCTAGATCACCCTCCCATGCATTCCCTTCCCAATTCCCAGCATGCACCAGAGAGAGAGAGAGAGAGAGAGAGAGAGAGAGAGAGAGGGGGGGGGGGGATTGTGTATAAGTGTGTGTAACACTACATTATAGGGACAAAATGTCACCACAAAGACGGCAATATCTGAAATACTTGTCCTTGTGGGGATTTATTTATTTATTTATTTATTTTTGGAAAACAGCTGAAAATGTAAAAATGTTTAAAGTTTTCTGTGATAGGCAGGGTTAGTGTAGGGGGATATAATATACCGTTTGCACAGTATAAAATCATTATGTCTGTAAAAAGTCCCCATAAAACATAAAAACACAACATTGCTTGGTCTTGTTGAAATGAGAGGAATGTTTGATGAAGTTGAAACCCTTGTCATCCCAGTCTCATCAGCTGAGGCTGAAAGAAGTTTCAGTGCTCTTAGGACACTGAAAACATGGCTCAGAACAATGGCACAAGTGACACTTAACAGTATTGCTGTGTGTCATGTCCAACAGGACAAACTGGACATTATTGATGTGAAACAAATATGCCAACAGTTAATTTATGTAAGTTCACTTTTAAATGAAGATTCTGTCATCATTTACTCTCCCTCAAGTTGTTTCAAACCTGTATGCATTTTTTTCTTCTACTGAACACAAAAGAAGGTATTTTGAAGAATGTCGGTACCCAGTATTGAGTTTTTTTTTTCTACTATGGAAGTCAATGGGGTCCATCAACCAGGGGCGTAGCACCAAATTTTGGACCCTGGGTACAAACCATCTTGCTGGGCCCCCGCACCAAATACCATAGTGATACCAATGGGTAGGGTATTGCATTTTTATCATAAAAACACTCAAAATGTGAACAAATTAAGCCACACTCTGATTAATATATTTTTGTTTTATTATCAAAAGTATACTTACTGAGATGACAAAAGGTCTAGCAGGTCCAAACCTGGGCTAAATCAAATATACTGTAAAGCAGTTCTGAACAATGACCATACCAAATGAGAAAAACTTTGGTCTGAACATTAATAAACACAAACTAGATAATGTCAGTTTTTACTAAATGCCCATTGGGGGCGCCACTGAGCGATGACGGAGTAAGACGCGTCTTTAAGAGCTCCGTCAGCCAAATCCGCTAAAAACTACTTTCAAAGGCCAACAACTATGTAAATGATATGCTTTCAGAGCGCATTTACTTCTAAAACACTGAGGGCCCTATTTTAACGATCTGAAACGCAAGTGTCAAAGCGCAAAGCGCAAGTAACTTTGTGGGCGGGTCTTGGCGCTGTTGCTATTTTCCCGGCGGGATAAATGACTCTTGCGCCAGGCGCAAATCTAAAATGGGTTGGTCTGAAGTAGCTTCATTATTCATAGGTGTGGTTTGGGCGTAACGTGAAATAAACCAATCAGAGCGTCATCTCACATTCCCTTTAAGAGCAGGCGCGCTTGTTCTAAAGCGGATTCCTATTTTGCCAGACGCACGCGAGGAGCGGTTCACAGCCGAGGAGAGCAACGCTCTCGTCAGGGACGTTGGGGATGGAGAAACCCACCCAAATTAACTTCGGTTAAAAAGGCGTATGATAATTTGGGTAAATGTGTAAGCTAGATGTATGCTTTTATAATAAATTGTCTGTCTATCTATCTATCTATCTATCTATCTATCGTAATAATGTATGATTTGCAAAAATGAAAACTGCTGCTTCTGTGTAGATGAGAGAATCAAAGTGTATGCGCGTTGTGCACACGCTACATTGATTAAGGCCAAGCATGCGCCCTTAAAATAGCATATGAATAACATGCGCAACGCGCCACTGACTTTAAACCATTTTTTCCTGGTTAGTGGCGCAATTGTTTTCTAAACCTGCAAAATAGCATGAAGGAACGTCTGCGCTGGAACACGCCTCCTTTTTTGCGCTGAACCGCCCAGGGAGCGCAAGTTCATTCCCTAGTTTAGCGACGTGCTTCTGTGGAGGAAAAAACGCGCTTTGCGCGGGTGCAAAATAGGAATGATACATGCGTCGGTGTACAAAGTCAATTGCGCTGGGTGCAAGATAGGGCCCTAAGACTTCAAGTTCGATTGGATATCTCAACATGAGCAAACAAAAACCAAAGAAACCGAAATCGACTCAACTAGGCCTCAACCAGCCACCGGCCTTGCCTGGTGCGCAGACAGAAGAGTCCAGCAGTGATGAGGAGGATCCACCTAACCGAGCCCTACTAGCTGCCATTACAGCACTCAGAGGTGAAATGACCAAGATAGAGGATGACATCTGTGAGAATTTGGACAGACGCATTGAGCGTGTGTATAACGACTTGAGAGAGGAGATTGTTACGTCTAATAACTAAATGCCCATTGACGGGTCTTTGCATGTGCAAATTTGCTGATCAGGTCTTTAAAGTCCAGTTTTTTGGCCAACTGACTTTCTACAGAGAGTATGGCAAGGCTGTTCAGTCTATCCTGGGACATTGTTGATCTTAAATAGTTCTTTACAAGTTTAACCCTCTGACGTCGGCAAACGCGCCGGCGCGTTTTGCTGGATTTTCTTCACATTGTAGCACTATAAACTTAAATTACTCCGTCATTTATGGTCATACAGAAAAAAGAAATATAAAAAAGAATCTGTGATATTTTTAATAATAATAATTAATAATTTGTTACATTTATATAGCGCTTTTTCTGAGACCTCAAAGCGCTTTACATAGATGGGGGAATCTCCTCAACCACCACCAATGTGCAGCATCCACTTGGATGATATGATATGGCTGCAAATGATTGGTGATTTTACTTTTGTATGTGTCCACTTACAATCAAATCAAAACATTGTGCTTTTGTAAAATAAAGAAAATAAACAGGGTGCGCGTTCTGCCTCTCCATCGCGGTGAACTTTTTTTTCTTGAGCACATCTATAAACTGAAACAAAACTCAGCGAATACTTGTCACACATTTATGAGCCATATACCTTTATAAACATTTAAGTGTGTACTTTTAAATGATCGGATTCAAACTGAAAACAAATATTCTCTGTTTAAGTAATTTGTATAAAACCAACAAGATGTCCAGCTTCTAAAACGCTTCCTAATTATTTTTAATTTGAACACGCCTACTCGCGCAAAAGACATTCGCATGCAAATCTCCACATGGAACGCGAACGCGCTCGTTACCTCAGAAACAAAACACCAAAACACTTCACAAGTCTCTGCTTTTCGTCGAGTTTGGAAGACGCGCCTGAGCTTACATTGGATTTAGGCTACCTCAGAAGAAGAAGAACGCGATTTGAAGACAAGAAAGATGCAAGGTAAGAAATTCTTACATATTAGTTTGTTATTGTTGCATAAATTTCACATTGCAGTTGAACTGTTGCTAGATATATGGTGAATATTATAATATTTAGACCTGTGTTTACTGTTACTGTGTTTGTGGATATCTGCTCAAATGTAGATATGTATATGGTAACCATAATGTTTTATATTTGAGCGCGATCGCGTTTGAATGTATCATATTTTGGATCGCGATCGCGTTTGAAAAGCACCAAACGGCTTCATGTTTTTACTATTATCTCATTTCATATCATCATAACGAATGGAAACATTTGAAGTAACATGATAATCAATATATTTTTCTCTAGCTTAGTTGTTACTGAAATATTTTGGAAGATTTATAGGCTGCTATGGTTATTGTCATTATTATTTTATGCAGCACTGCGCATAGCCTATGCCTACAAGGCACAACAAACCTGGTGTTCATTATATTATATATTGTTGGAAACATTTGTGCGTGTGTGTGTGTGTGTATTCTGTGAATTTTAAAAAGCAATTTTAACCAGAAAAATCTAAAATGTATTCCCAAAATCGTGCAGGCCTTTCTCTTGATATCAGTTTGTTCACTTTTTTTTTTTTTTCAGGGTCCAGATGCCACTCCTGCTGACTTCAACATTCACATGAGTCTCTGTACATGAACCTGGTAAAGTGAAAATCAAACACCTTGGAAATGAAAGGTATGTACAATGTTTTTAGGAATGGCACAAAGGTCTCTGTCTTAGGATCATTGGTTTCAATGAGTGCTTTTTTGTCATTTGTTGTGTATCTTTGGATTATGTTGTGTTGTAAATAAATCAAAAAATCTAAAAGCCATTCTTTTTTAAATCTCCTCATTCTTTGTGCAAGGTTGCGCAGAATGATAGGGCCTGATAGCTCCTAATAGGGCCGTTAGGGGAGGGTCTTTGTCTTTCTCAGGTGTGAAAAGCTTACATATTAATGAGCTCCCGAGCATAAAGCTTTGTCACACAAAACACGTCGTAAAAATTTTAAATCAATATATTGTCTTATCTGAATGAGCAGTCAGGGTGATTTTCACATAGTTTTAGAGCAAATATTCTAGGCAACGTCATACAATTTCAAAAGTCTTGTGAAGAAATAATCAGTATGGGTTTCATGGCCTTATTTCAGTGAGAATTTTTTAGCGCAATTTTCCACCGGACAAAATTGCGATTGTTAACTCATGATTTCTGTTCTGTCTGTGCGCACCAATCTTGTACTTCTATCTACTCCTCAACCAGACCACCTAGAGACTTCGGATTTTCGGCATTATGTTAAGGAAGGTCTAATCTCGGGAACGCACCAAAAAATAAAAAATAAAAAAATAAAAAAATAAAAAAAATCCAGGAAAAGATTTACTATCTCTTAGTGTTGTGATCCCATGACGTCAGAAAATTGCGCTAAAACACTCACTGAGTTTTTATTACTTGTTTTGTATTTTCACAAACCACGCATAAATGTCATTATCTCAAAACTACAAACTTTTACACACATGCTGCTGATATATTATTGTACAGTGTATTAATACAGTGTAATTAGACTTTAGCCATGAACATGTCACAAGTAACAGAAATAAGCACAAATGTCAGAGCATGTCAGAACACCTCCAGGGCCCAGAAAACAGCTCAGACCCCAGAGGGTTAAGTTTACTGAAAGCACGTTCCCCTCCAGCAACAGTCACTGGGAGTGTACAAAAGATCCTCAAGCCAATGCAAACTTCTCCAAAAATGCTTTCTAGCTGCATTTTGTATATAGCATTCAGCAGCTCCAGTGGTGAATGAGTATTTGGAAATGTGTCTCCATGAATTGCTTTTAAATGAAGCATTTCGTTTTCAAATTCTGCTGTAAGGTCTTTGTTGTATTTTTTTATTAGAGTCTGACACGAAATCTTCATCTGATCTTCTGTCATGTCAGTAATCTTGAGAAAAGCTGCAAATGTGTCACATACAGATGCTGTGGTCTGAAACCTTGCGGTCAAGTCACTTATAATAGAATCCAGTGCCACATAAAATACGTTATGTTTGAATGCTTGTTCTGCATTTTCTTCAGATGTATCCCCTTCTGTCTCATCATACATCCTTTTTCTTCTCTTCTTTCTTTTATCTTCACCTTTGAACTGAGTTGGGATGTCCATTGCCTGAGCAACCAGTGTGGCCTCACCAAGCAGGCTGTCCCATTCATTGCGAAGTGCTTGCATTTCCTCTTTTAAACTTGCGATGTTTGCAGCCTCCACATCCAGTGAAATATTTCCTGCTTGAAGAATAATATTTCGATTCTCAATGCACTGCAGAATCTTTACCCATACAGTGAGGAGAAGAACTGCATCAAACTTTGAAAAATAATCTTTAAGACCATTTGCCTCATATTTTGCCTCATTGGTCAGATTGCAGTTGGCAATTACGCTGTCTAATGCTTCAATAATTGAAGGCAAATGAGTCGCCACAACTCGAACAGCCGCAATACGAGCACTCCAACAAGTCTCTGACAGACGATGAAGAGAGCAACCAGGTTTGTCTTTCAAAATTGCCCAAAAAAAATGTGAACAGACAATTAATACATCCAAAAAAAGTCGAAACCTGAGGACAGGACTGCGCAGCATGTACTCCCACCAGATTGAGAGTGTGGGATGCACAAGGACTGTATGTTGCAACTGGGTTTTGTTGTAAAATCTGAGCCTGAACACCTTTCACTTTGCCTGACATATTCGCACCATTGTCATACCCTTGCCCTCGACAGTCTTCCAATGGTACGCCGCTGTCTTTCAACATGTCTTGGATCATTTGTGAAATTTCCTTGCCTGACTTTTTATTAAAGTCTTTGAACTGGAGGAATCTTTCTGTTATCTCCCAAACACCACTGTTTTTGTCTTGATGCACATATCTTAGTAGTAGCACATTTTGCTCTGTGTGAGATATGTCAGGTGTAGAGTCACAGATCACTGAGTAATAAATTGCCTCTTCTCTTTCTGCAAGAATGCTGTTCAGAACTTTTTTGCCACATAGTTCAATGAACTCATTCTGTGTTTCAGGACTAAGGTAATGAGTTAGCCGTGATGCCTTCTTCTTTTCTCTTACTTTTTCAAGATGCTCATGTAAAATGGGGTCATAATGTGCTAACACCTCAAGAGTGCAGAGAAAATTTCCATTATGGACATTGTCTAGTTCCAGGGTTTTGCCTCTGAATGCAAGATTTCATTTCGGGAGTCAGCACTCGCAGCACCCAAAAACCAATCGTCCAGCCGCGAGCGCTCAGGACAGGATGGAGGGTTCCACTTGAGCCCATCCATCCCCAAGATTGGTTTGAAGGAAACAATTTTCCTATGAAGGAACATGCTGTTCGCATTCTCAACTATCTCAACGACTGGCTGATACAAGCACAGTCTCTGGACCAGTTGTGGGAACACAGGGACCTGGTGCTCAGTCACGTCAGCCAGTTGGGGCTTCAGATCACCTGGGAAAAGAGCAAACTCTCCCGCATGCAGAGAATCTCTTTTCTCGGTATGGAGTCGGGTTCGGTCAAACAGTCAGCACGCCTCACAGAGGAACATGCTCGGTCGGTGCTGAACTGCTTGAAAACGTTCAAGGGCAGGACGGCGGTCCCACTGAAATTCTTTCAGAGGCTCCTGGGGCATATAGCAGCCGCAGCAGCTGTGACGCCGCTCGGCTTGCTTCACATAAGACCCGCTTCAGCACTGGCTTCCACGGACTGCTCAACCATGTGGCCGACGAACTATGAGCTGTGCTCCCAGGAGAGTGGTGACTCCATCCCCTAATGGTCCAACTGATCTGGTGTCTTTTCGTTGCCGCACAGGTAGACCTGTATTCCCTAACCAAGGGAATACTCAGCACCGATGAACTGGCACACAGCTGGCTCCGGGGCCTTCGCAAATATGCATTTCCCCCAGCAAGCCTACTTGCACAGATGCTGTGCTATTTCAGGGAGGATGAGGAGCAGGTCTTGCTAGTTGCGTCCTATTGGCCCAACCAGACCTGGTTCCCAGAACTCATGCTCAGGGCACTCTATGACACCCGTGCCCAGAACCTCTGGAAACTCCATGTCTGGTCCCAGTATGTGAAGTGGAGGTTCTAGGTGACAACCCCTGAGGTACTTACCACCATCACTTCGGTGCGAGTACCATCTACGAGACACGCTTACGCCTTTAAGTGGAACCTCTTCGTCGTGTGCTGTTCCTCTCGCCAAGTGGACCCCGAAGATGTTCGATCAGTGTCAGTGCCTTCAGCACAGGTTGGAGTGAAGGCTGTCTCCCTCCACCCTCAAAGTTTATGCTGCCGCTATTTACGCATATCACCACCCCATAGGAGGTAAGTTGGTTGAGAAGCATGACCTGGTTGTCAGGTTCCTTAGGGGGGCGAGATGGTTAAATACTCCTTGACCTCCATCCATAACCTCTTGGGACCTAATTCTGGTTCTTCAAGCACTTCAGAATGTGCCCTTCGAGCCTTTGCAATCAGCAGACTTAAAGACCCCGGCCTGGATATGTGCCCAAAGTTCCTACTACTCCCTTCAGGGACCAGGTGGTGAACCTGCAAGCGCTGCCCTCAGAGGAGGCAGACCCAGCCCTGGCTGTGCTCTGTCCCGTCAACGCTCTGTGGCGGTACGTGGACAGAACTCAAAGCTTCAGGACCTCATACCAGCTCTTTGTTTGTTATGGGGCCCAGCAGAAGGGAAAGGCTGTCTCCAAGCAGAGGTTGACCCACTGGTTAGTGGATGCCATCGCCTTGCCTCACCAAGCACAAGCCGTGCCTTGCTCACTCAGGTTGCAAGCTTACTCAACAAGTGTTGCATCCTCCTGGGCACTGGCACGTGGCACCTCGCTAACAGATATTTGTAAATCTGCGGGATGGGCAACATCCAACATGTTTGCTAGGTTCTATAGCCTAGGTGTAGAGCTGTTTTCCTCCTGTGTTCTCTAGTGAGGCTCAAGCACTGAGAGGCTCATCTCTTGTCAGCTTTCTGTGCCTACAGTTGTGCTCATGTCTCCATGTCAACCTGTTGAGTCCTCCGTCACCCTTGGTAGCCGGACGTGGAGCTGAACCCTTGAGAACCGGGTCTAGGCTGGGTGCCAAATGTGTGACCCTACGTGGATACCATATGTTTCTCCTAAACGGAAGCCTGTATCTTTCTGTATCTTAGGAGAACCCTTAGGGGGTTAGTCCATCTTGGGGTTAGTCCATATGTTATCTCCACATGACTCCTTCGGGGAAGGATATGACTTCTGCAGCGTTTCTTTCCAATGGAAAGGGCATGCATTCCCAGTGTTATCCAATAGTCTCACTGATTCGGAACAGCAGTGATGGACTTCTCTGTGTAAGCCCTGTCTCATCAGGTAAGAGGGAGTAGGTGGTTTACACAGGGCGCTGGATGGGGTCAGCAGCTGTGGCGCTTTGGTAGGGGCATAAATACTGACTGATGAATCAGTTTGCTTGGCCAGTAGGATATTAATTTTGACTAACATTTTTTGTAAGTATAGGCCAATTTGCCTATAGCTTTACAGTAATATTGAAGCTAGTCACTACAGGTATTCAGACAGTTATTCTTTTCAGTTATTTTACAAAAACATAAATAATCATAAATATAATCGCCACTATGTGGCCATGATATAAAGTACCAGTCACAAGTTGGACACACTTTCTCATTCAAGTGAATGACTGGTACTGTCCATGTTCTACAACAGAAAAAAACCACCCCTAAATAACACGTTTAAATAACACACACACACACACACACACACACACACAAAAAAGACTGATTTGAAAAAATGAAATGAAAACATCAATCAGATAATTGCAACGTGTATATTCTGTTTTTATTTGGTTCTGTTCGTATTTTCCCTGTCATTATTTGTTGACTTTGGCTGCAGTAGAAATGGCAAACTTCCGTAATATATAGTAGGTAAAAAACAGTGACAAAAGATGTATGTCCAAAGTACTCATAAAAAAGTAAGCAAAAAGAACCCGGATGACCTACTTCTTCCGGTGAGATTCTGAAGTGTGTATGCGATTTTAGTTTACTGTCCCATGAGGCCACGGGAGAATCCTGTAACAATGGTGAACTTTATTGGAAGTTTCATCACATATTGCTGTGTTGAAAACCCTCTGTGAACTTCTGGTGATTTTTGACATCTTTTTTAAGTTTTATTAAAGAATACATTAGTGTGCTGTATTCTTCATTCACAGTAAAAATAATAATACTTAAATTAGAACTGGGTCAGTTTAAGTGCTGCAATTGGCCAGTGTACTGTGTTTTCCTTCTCTATATAGTCCATAATTGGTTACTGTGATTTTCTACAGGACAGTGATTGGTTACTGTGATTTTTTTGTGAAACACACACACAAATGCACACACACACTCACACACACACACACACACACGCACGCACAGACACACACACACGCACACACACACACACCCACACGCACACACCCACACTCACACACACACACACACACACACACACACACACACACTTTGAACATTGGTGTAATTACCAAATTGCTTAAACTCTAACAAAGATTTATTATATTTGGTTATCTGTTTTGTAAATTGCAAATCAGTTCTATAAAATCTATATTTTCAGTATAGATGTACTAAACAAATCACTGATTCAACATTCTATGATTAAACATTCAATCTGTTGGATTAATTGACAGATATATTCAAATAAACAAAAACAGATGTAAATTAGAAAGTTTAATGTTCATAACATTATGAAAGGTTATTGCTTTATAAGAAAGGTAAATAAAGAATAAACTTATGAAAAAATTGTTAAAAAGTTAAATTGAAATTTTGGATCTTGTAATAAGTCAACAGAAAATGTTGAGAAATGTTTAAAAAACAGTACATTTATGATGATCTGTTGTAAGCTTTTATAATGTGAAAACCATTTGTGAAAATAAAAACAATAAAAAAAATGTAAATATAATAAACCATATGGCTGTACATTATCCTTTAGATAACAATGATTACAGCAACGTTAAGATTACATAGATATAATGTAAAATAATGGTCAGTAAATGTAAAAATTAATTATGAATAAATTATTAATGAATTATAAGGATGTTAAAGACAAACACAACATGAGCGATGCTAGCAATAGACAGAATGTATCGCTTGCTAGGCAAGAAGCGTTGTCACGGTTAGTACATTGCACTTCTTCTCCTTCACAGTCACACACAGTTGCTTGAATGGTGTTTTCCTGATCCATCCCACCCTGATCAATAACTTTCAGGACAACATTGTAGTCACCCTTCTTCAAAGCAGACTTTGGGGTCAGAAAGACACCAGTTGCTAAAATGGGCACATTATAATAGTTAGACATGTATACCAAGCCAGATAGATATTTCAATGTGTAACATATGAAAAATAAGATTAATATCTATTTAAAACATTAGTAATTGCTCACATCGAGGTGGACCAATATTTACTGGTATCTCTGTAGGTCTCAACTCTAAAGGGACCAGCGAAAGGAGGTCCATCTTTGTCCGTTATAGAGAGAAGCACTGGGGCTGAACCACGATTGCATATTTGTATCTCCCTTTCACTGATGACAGGAGCGTTGTCATTTACATCCTCCAATTCAATTACCAGGGTTCCTGTGCCAGTTGCTGGAGCTTCACCTGCACACAAGCACAGACATCAGAAAAAGGCCAGCAATAATTCTCTTAAAAAAGAAACACAAATTACCATCATCCACTGCCAAAATGACAGCTCTGTATTTGCCATCTTTGACTAAGGAAGATTCTCTATCCATAAGGCTCCTGACTTTAATAACTCCTGTGTCTCTGGAGTAACACTCAGCCATCCGGCAGGATCACTGCCAATTTTATACCTGGAAGGAACCAAACATACAGGTTAAAACTAGAAATGTTCAGCAAGAACAACTTAAGTCTTGCCTGGTGGTTTAAAATCTTTTGAAATTTAAAGGATATACAGGCATGCTATGATATGAATTCTGCGTATGATAGATTTGACATTGGAAGGGATATAGGCCTTGATAGGTAGATAGTTGCTAAGGTGGTTCTCAGACAGCAACACAGTGTCGGCACAGACCCGGCTCACATCTGCATTCATATGCTTTTAAATGTTTCCAAACTCTTTGAGTTGTCGATTTGGAGACGC
Organism: Scardinius erythrophthalmus; assembly: GCF_964197995.2. NCBI lineage: Eukaryota > Metazoa > Chordata > Actinopteri > Cypriniformes > Leuciscidae > Scardinius > Scardinius erythrophthalmus. The sequence goes on from NC_138222.1 coordinate 2,233,675, forward strand.
CTCAGGTAGTAAAATCAATTGGGTGTCGTTTTGGAGACACCCCAGATAGTTAGGTTTAGAAAAAAATCTACCACACCTGGTAGTTTAAAATCTTTTGAAGTTCAAAGGATATACAGGCATGCTATGATATGAATTCTGCGTATGAGAGATTTGACATTGGAAGGGATATAGGCCTTGATAGGTAGATAGTTGCTACGGTGGTTCTCAGACAGCAACACAGTGTCGGCACAGACCCGGCTCACATCTGTGGAATCCTCATGTACCAAATGCCGGATCGGGGCAGACACTATCTTGCTGTCTGGATTCTTAGTGGTTACTAGTGCTAGAGAGGCTGTTTGACAAAAAAAAAAATAAAAACAAATAATGAAGTCCATCAATGGAAGACTATGGGACTGCTATTGTTTTACAAGATTTAAATCTCTAGAGAAATCAGTGAGATTCAAATGGAATAATTAAAATGGTTTGATTGTCTTGGAGGGGAAAACATATTTCTTACTTTATCTTCTGTGGTTTTCCAATGTCTGGATCAGTGGCTTTATAAGTAACCAATTCACTATCAACTGGTGAATCTTCAGGTTTGTTAATAACCTTCTCCTTTGGGTTAAACTCTGGAGGCTCATTAACATCTTCTACATTCACCGTGACTGTGGCAGTGGAAGTGGCCAAAGAACCGACAAATGGATCATCGTTCTCAACAATCACAGACAGAATGAATTGCTTGTTCTTCTCAAAGTCCAGGGGCTGAATGGAAAAGAAAGTGTCTTTTATTAAAGGAACATCACAACCAAGTGCCTGTGGAAACACATGAGCAACACACAGTACCTTTACAGTGGTGATGATGCCCTCTAGCTGGCTGGGTCCAGTACTGACACTGAAAAACCCACTCTTGTCACCGTCAATAATCTTATATTTGGTTGACCAGGCAGGAGATCCAGGATCATCTCCATCAGTAACTGTAAGTCTGGCCACTTCAGCCCCTACTTTATTCTCTGGGACAGATACAGTGTGCTAAAACAAAGAGAAGTGTGGTTAAAATACAGTTAAAATGCTTATTATATAACGTATTAATATACATTACCGTGGTTTGCTCAAACTGAGGTGCGTTATCATTGCTGTCAGTCACAGTAATAACAGCTGTGCCAGTGGTTACAAAACCTTTTCCAGCATCGTCAGTAGCCGTAATTAACACAGTATATCTGGAAAATGTCTGAAAAGAAAGAGTTTGTTTACATGAAATTATTCTTCATCAATGTGAGATCCAGTCATCATTTCTCACCTCTTTGTCCAAACCTAAAGCATTCACATGAATTCCTCCAGTAACAGAGTTGATTGTAAACAGGTTTGGTTTTGGCAATTCTGGATCTTGCTTGATGATTGAGTAACTGATAACACCATTGTCAGTATCCACAATATCATCTGGATCAGTGGCTGTGACTGTCATAAACTCATGACCTTCAGTGAGAGAAGAAGAAAGACTGATTCGGTGAAACTGAAGAGGCATTTGTGGAAAAAACTGCTAAACATTTCATTGAGAAACTGCATCATACACCTACCTATATCAGCAGCTTCAGGAACATTTCCATTGAATGGATTTTGTGTAAAAACAGGCTTATTATCATTCAGGTCCAGCACATTTACAATAATTTCCATTGGCTTTTCTACAATATTCCCACCAACTCCAGCATGAGCTACAAGCTAAAGACAGGAGAAGAAATACAGGCATGTTAAAGGTGCATTGTGTAATATTTATGAGGATCTGTTGACAGAAATGCATTATAATATACATAAATAACTATGTTTTGAGTGGTCTATAAAAACCTTACAAAATTAACCGTTATGTTTTTATCACCTTAGAATGAGCCATTTCTATCTACATACACTGCTGGACCCCTTACACGTTAAGTCGCCATTTTGCGCCACCATATTTCTACAGTAGAAAACTTAAACGGACAAACTTCTCTACAGAGCGTGTTTTGTCACTCTTTTGTTTTTGCTTGTTCTTCGTTGCTGTTTTTAGAGGCAACTTGCACCATCACTACATTGAATACGCACAAAGAAAAAGTACTAGTATTAATGTTAGTATTGAAATTTAAACAAATAGAAGACCACATGTATTATTTTCTACAAGAGCCCGACCGTGGGGGGGGTTGTTGGCATTGGTTGCAATTCACAACCGAACCGCTAGATGCCGCTAAAATCTACACACTGCACTTTTAATATCTGAGGTTGTTTGAAAACACAAATAAATTAGAGTTGTAGTTTTTTATTTCCATGTCTGTTAGCTTTGTTTGATACGTCAATATGAAAGTGTAGTTATGACTTAAATTTTAGAAAGGTATAATTACAATAAATGTACAGTATCTTCAAACATGAAAAGTAAACTGTGTGTCAAGCTATTTCACAAGGCCTTTTTTCTTTATACTTTTTTATCTTAGCTTTCATAGAATTAAGAATGAGCAGAAAATCCAACACTGGAATACACTAAGAACTATCTGCTGATTTTAAAAGTTGGAGACTAAAAATCAACTTTTTTTTCTCTGTCGAGTGGTCGAGTCACAAACAGATTCCCTGATAATCTTTCTATAGTAAAAGTCCCCTTAGGCTCCAGATCCGCTCCTTCACCTGTGATCTTGTATTCCACCTGAGCTTCCTTAGAATAGACCGACTTTATCTAAATACAGAAAGCAATAAGATACAATAACAGAACATGTTAATAAGAGACAATAACAAAAGTTGTCAATAACAGACAAACCTCTCTCTCGACCATCTTATTTTGAACTTTCCCTTCATTACTTTCTCTCACCTGGTGCAGTTTCAATGGGAAAGGACCTTTGCTATCCTCAAGTATAGAGAATGGAGGAATAACCCAACCTTCTCTCTTTGCTCTCTTCAGAGCTGAAGACGACTTTGGAAACATCAGAACCAGATCATCAGCGGGAGATTCCATCTGGAAATGTTAGTAAAAGAAACTGAGCAACAAAACATTTTTGTTTACAGTAACACAGCACACAATCCATCAAATATCTGGATAACTGCATCTTAGAATCAGAAAGAACTTTATTGCCAAGTATGCTTACAACACAAGGAATTTGTCTTCATGACAGAAGCTTCCAGTGCACAGACAGAAAGACACAGATAACAAAAATAATATAAAAATGAGTGCTATTAACGTACAATTACTAAACACAGCAAACATTATCCTGAGTGTGTGTGTAAACTGAAATGTGTCTGTACAGAAATGCAGCATGCGATCGGTGATCGAGAGCACACATACACAGTTTGTTTGTGCATCAATGTTACAGACTCTCACACGCTTACTGTACGACTCCTGTACGTCACCAAAACTGCGCTCTTCAGAAACAATCACAGAATATGACAGAGCTCGTATTTTAAGCAAAGCTCACACTGGAATGAATAATACACTGAAAGCACAATGTGAGTCTCTATTCTCTCTGGTATCTCTGATGTAATCAGCCTGGCCTTCTTTACATTAGCGCTGTTTTGAACTGATTGTTTGAATGAATTTTATTACTGGATCACTGAAAACTTTCACAGAGTTTTACGGTTTAAAATGATCTGATTGCAAATAGAGATGCAGAATCTGGGAAATTTCCTCCTACCAGGGTTACAGACACTTGTAGATGCTCAGTGTGATCTAACTGTGTGACGAAAATTACGTTAATGACGTACTTCACATAAGTTATTTTCGTTAATTGTGTTAAATTATTTTAACATGTTAAGGGTTTTGAAATTAATCACTCACTTTTACTCACTCTGGATAAGTACAGTTCTTGAGTGGGAAAGGGTGTACCAATGAATCTCTCGGCAGTCCGGACTATCCTCTGTAGTCCTCAGAGGTCTGATTTGGTAGCTGAGCTGAAGCAGACGGTAATAGAAGTGCAGAGGACAGACTCTATGGGCCCTATCATACACCCGGCTAGTTTCAGCCCGACGCAGATTTCATTTTCCCTTCCTGCTCCACGTTGTTTAAATAGCAAATGCATTTGTGCTCATCTGTTCGCCCATGGGCTGCTGGTCTGTGAACGAGTGTGTGTTCAGGCGCATTGTTGGCGTGTTGCTATTTTGAGGAACTGAGATAGACTGAGCCGTTGACCAACTGAAACCTGGTCTAAACTCAATGGTGCAGTATTTTTTTGTTATTTAAAGAGCGCATTAGTAATATGAGCCTATGGGCGGGTCCACAACGCGCTTACACTCAGCTTACTACACACACACACTCTGCTTATTACACACACAGAGACACAGCAGCAAACAACCATTACTCATTAAGATAATAGAGACAACCCTTTTTAATCATGCGCCGGGCGCGCAGACCATTTTTCCCTTTGTTAATTTAGCAAAAGTTTTTCCCAGTCTCACTACCTAGCTGTCAGAAAGCTGGTGATTCGTTGACAGATAGAGCTAGGAACAGAGAACAGACAGTCCCTGGTCTGTTGTGGGATGTAGTGCAGTCCCATGTTGAATGCATCATCCTCAGACCTGTTTGCTCAATAAGAGAAAAACTGAAGGGGGTCCAGCAAGGGTCCTGTGATGTCATTCAGGCAGGTCAACACCAGTCTTTAAAAATAAATCATGACCACAGACGTTAAAACAACAGGTCTGTAGTCATTCAGTCCTGTGATTTTGGAATTTATTTGGGATGGGGATGATTGTGGGACTATTTGAAGCAGGAAAAGACTTTGCACAGCTCCAGTGATCTGGTGAAGATCTTTATAAAGATAGGGGCCAGCTGGTCAGCACAGGATTTCAGACAGGCTAGTGAAACACCTGTTCATCATATAAAGCAATTGTGTCGCTTCAGGAAATGTGGACTAATCTCTTCATGAACTTTTGAAGTGACAGTTGCATGGACTGTCAATGGAGGTACAGAAAGCTCTCAGATTTCATTTAAAATATCTTCTCTTGTGTTTCGAATATGAATGAAAGTCTTACAGGTTTGGAATGACATGAGCGTGAGTAAATGACAATTTATTTTATTTAATTTTTTCCCCTTTTTTTATCCCATTTTCTATACACAGAAAGAAGAAGAGGAGTGAAAGGGTGTATGGTGGTGGAAGGGTAGGGATGCAAAACAGAGGAAGAGATAGAAGAGGCCAATAACAGGCACATTTCAGATGAAATAAAGGCTGCTATAATGGACCATGTTCTCAATCATGGCTTTACTGTAGTGCTGGGTGTACTCTTTGTGTGTTTTGGCCGTTCGTTTGCACGACAACGGTATTTTGGGTGCCTGAAAACGCAATAGTTTTGAAAAAAAGTTTCAAAGTGCAAGTTTTTGAAAACGGTCTCTGTGTAAACAACAAAAACGCGAATCTCTGAAGATGATGATGTCATGCACATGCATATTACGTGTTCAATCTATAGTGGTTTATCGCCATATAATGGCCTTTGGCAGCAGAATACAGGGTTTTTAATCGTTTTTGCGGATCCGTGTGAATAGGGAAGGAAAAACTTCTCCGTTTTAAACATATTGCTGTCGTTTAAACATACCCTTATATACACAAGATAACAAAGGGCTAGTGAGGAACAGGTGTGAGTAATGAATCACTATGGCAACAAACAAAGCAGCAATGGAAACAAAAGCAAACAGGACAGGCTTGTACTGTACTGACAGCAGTTTCTGGAAGGAACTAGTTTGTACCTGTGGAGAGGAAATGTTCATGACCGTGTCCATGTGATGGTCCTCATGATGATGATGGACATGCTCAACTCTGACAGATACCCTGTGCTTCTTGCCACTGGAGTCCCAAGCGTCCACAGAAAACACCTTGTGGCCTTCATGAAGAGTCACTTGTCTCTTCACTGTTACAGTCCCATCCGTGTCCACATTAAACCGCTTGTCAGCGGACTGGTAGAGCGTTCTTGTTCTTCCATCACATGTATTAAAAATGACTGTCAGAAAAAGAGATTCAATTGGCACAATAAAGCACACGCTGTGTCAGTGGCAGATGCTATGGGAACACCCTCCAGGTGTGATGATGATCTGAAATAGTATTGTCAAAAGTACCAGTAGCACAACTTTGCAATTAGTCAGGGAATCAGGGTTATCAAGTCAATACTTCATTTTTTTAAACGTAATGATACCAACTTTATCATACATAAGGGTCGATCCATTACCCGCTGATAGGCCGTGATATCAGCTTCATTGTTTATAAAGGGAGTACTCTTTGCTCGGTTCCTGTATATAACCCATTCATAATTTGAATAAAAGTTTGAATAAAAATGTAACATTGCAAAGATTTAGGAGTGATAACTGTATTAAAATGCAGAACTGAATCTGAAATTATGATGTTTGACATTGATAACCATTGCAAAGGACAGGACAAAAAAAAGTGCATTATCTTCCAGTGTAAGTGCAATAGACCTGTCACTTGTTCTGGTACCTGTAATGTGTTTCTTTGTTTTTAATTTTATTACTAACTTTTATTTGAACTTTTTAATGACATGTTTACTTATATGGACAATAGTTGAAGGCTGCATGCTAATGTTTTAATGCATCATTTACTTATATCAATATCATTAATAAATTAATAATAAATTAACTAATTTAATTTAATGTTTTAATTTTCAAATAGTTAAATAAAACAACTATTAAAATAAAATAGTTACAATAGTTTTTGCTATGGTTCCAAAACTGGTCCAGAGAACTGTACATTTTAACAGTTATTGGTACTGATTACTGAAATTTTGGTATTGTGACACTAGTCGGCAGCATGTATAAAATCACACCAATTCATTGGCTGACTGTGTTAGTGCCACCATCTGAGATTTCACCTCACTGTTGCCTCAAAAGGATGTGTCTGTGCCATCATACTTCTATGATGGAAGTCATAGCAGTAGCGAAGGAGTATTGCAGAGTTATGCAACATCTCATTTCCTAGTCAGGGAATCAGGGTAACATACTTAACCAAGACATTATCACCCTGAGAAGATAATCTCTGAAAAGAAGCAACACTTCTAGCTGAGTGAGCTGAAATTCGAAGAGGCGAAGATAAGCACGAGAAATTGCATCCTTCACCAAATGCATCATCCTTTGTTTCAAAGTGGCAACACACTTGTTGCAGCCACCAAAACAAACAAACAACTGATGAGATTTACGCCACTGCGTAATAGCTCATTCTCCAGTGACTCAGAGGGCGGAGGAGAAAATGACTGTGAATTAAGTGGAAGAAGCTTAGGTATGTAACTTGGCTTTGGTCGCAACAAAACCTTCACAAGAGCAAAATCTTTTCCGAATTAATTCTCAGATAAGGCCTGGACAACAACACAACCGCACTGCGTTTCAGATCTCCGTCCACACTACACGACCGAATATGCACGTCACATAACCATTCATGCACACTGGGCATGCGAGATTGCACGTACAAGTGTAAAAAGGAAATTGGTTGTTCACTCTGCAGTTGGTTGCTATTCACAGACCAGCCGGTACAACAATGAGTATGATGGCCAGGAAAAGCAAAGATGCCTTTGTGAGGACAGATGAGAGGTGGAATTGTTTTCTCAGAGTAACAAACGACTACACTGTCATTGAGGCTGGTCTGTTATTGTCTTCTGGTAGCGTAATGGTAATATGGTAGGGGCTTAACGAATCAGGGAAGGATATGCAATGATCTAGAAGACCCAATCAGGGAGTGAATGTGGGCAGCCACGCCTTCATTTTCAAAAGTCTCCATTTTTGTCCGTCTACACTGAAATGCAACCCCAGAGTTTCCAAACTAAAACGGTGTCTGCAGCATTTCCATTTTCGAGGGGCGAAAACTCCGGACCCAGGCATAACCCCAGCAAAAGTTATGCGTTTTAAAATAAAAACACGCTAGTGAAAACGTAGCCTAAGGTTACTCAAACAATAACATGGAGACAGAACTGCAAGTTTAGCTGACTTTGTGGTCCTTTATTAGCACGTTTTGCGTTTACATGCACAATTTTTGTTTCAATCAGACTGAATTAATTCCGATTGATGAATCCGAACGTAGTGTTTACATGAACGCTTAACGTGATCGGGTTTAGGTGCGCGTTTAAATGTCACAAGCTTCAAAACAGAATAGATTTTTTGACTTGCGCACACTGCACAAATATAAAGAGTTTCCTGCTGTTTCCTGCTATTTTCCTACATTGGTTATTTTTTTTGTTTTAAACAGCAGACTTAATATTTATCCATTTCTGGTAATAATTTGGAGACAATGAGCATATGAACCGTTGTGCCGAGCTGCTTATATTTATAACGCTGTAAAAATGCCCCTCCCCGCGCCCAAATCCAGTCGTCTGTGGATGAGAATCTGAAACAAGGACTGGTGGGACGTTGTCCTGCTCCACTTCACAGACGTAGAGTGAAAGGAGAATTTAAGAATGACCGGACATTTATATGACACTTAAGGGGCCATTCACATATCACGTCTAAAAACACGTGGAAGGCCCGGCTACACCGCTGTCTCCTTCTTTCCAAAGTGCTTGCGCTTCCAAACAACAGCTCATTCCGTGCGTCATACATCTTTACGCTATTTCAACGTCATTGCACAATGCACATGCGCAGTCCTTTCAGTTTCGGTTTTCAATCTGATTAAGTGTTTACATGTTCTCTCGATCAGATTAGAAAAGGAATAAACCACCCCTTTCAATCAGATCGAAATTTCATTCGGATCGAGCTCAATCGGATTGATTAAGGTGTTGATGTCACGGGGTGACTAAAAACGGAACCTTATGTGTGGAAGTTGTGTACGGGGAGCGCTTCCGGCGTAACACGAGGCCGGTTCCGGGAAAACACGGAAGCAGCGAGAAACAATGGAAGAGAGCTGATGAGTGCGATTGAGCGCGATTGCTGTCAGCTGCGCAGCGGGAAAGATCTTGAAGGGGCGATTGGACTGAGTGGCAGATAAAAGAAGCGAGACGGCATGCAAGAGGGGAGGCAGGAGGAGAGAGGAGATGTGAGGCACGCAGCACGTGAGCGGCCGCGGATGCGGATGCGGAGGGAGCCCGCGAGAGAGCAAGAACGAGAGAGACAGAGAAAACTTCGGCTGGATTGCGGGTGGAAGCCTTGGTTGCACCGTGAGTCTGTTGAATTGCAGTTTTATTGTGGAAATGAGCACGAGTGGAACCTTGCAGTGTGTGGTGGATATGCGAGTGTGGGAATTGTTTCTGCTGTTCACTCGCAGTCACAGCTGTTCATCAACCTCTTCTCTGCCTGAACCTGCTGCATTGGTGGAACACCATTTTAACCTCCTCTCTGCCTGAGCCCCGTGAGTGTACAGCTGCACTGGTGAAATACTATTAACCTCATTCCTCTCTCTGTCCTGGTGCTGAGATACGCGAAGAGCTCGCTGAAGAAGAGAACGCGGAAGCTGTGAATTATGTTCATTCCTCTCTCTGTCTGAAGGTGCTGAGATACGCGAAGAGAACGCTGAAGAAGAGAATGCGGAAGCTGTGAATTATGTTCATTCCTCTCTCTGTCCGAAGGTGCTGAGATACGTGAAGAGATACATGAAGAAGAGAACGCGGAAGCTGGGAATTATGTTCATTCCTCTCTCTGTCCGAAGGTGTTGAGATACACGAAGAGAACGCTGAAGAAGAGACTTTTTAAGATTTGTTTTTATTATTTAATAAAGAGTATATTTATTTTGAATTCTGTGTCTGCCTTTCCCTTCGTGTCCACGGCCAGCTCCTCAGGGGCGGCACGCAAGCGAAGGGGTGGGCGGCCCGCTGGCGCTCCACCCCGACCTGTGACATTTACATGAATGCTTTTCAGTCCGATTGAGTCGTCAATCTGATTACTGACCGATTATTTGGTTGCATGTAAACGTAGCCCTTGAGCAGTTAAAATCTGCATTTTTTAACACTGCAGCTGCCTACATGCGCAAGAGGCAAGCTATTATTAGAGAAATTGGCAACTGTTTACACTTATACGTGAATGCCCAGTGTGCATGAATGGTCCTGTGACATGCGTTTTTTGGTCAATTGGGTGGATGGAGATCTTTTCTGAAACACGGTGGAAACACCAGTATGGATGAGGATCGTTTTCATTTTAAAATACTGTGCTAAATCGAAAATGCACTAGTGTGGACATAGCCCAAGACTATAGATAAGTTCCAAAAAGGAACACAAGCAGTACGAAAAGGCTTCACCCTTGTCATGCCATGTGTAGCAGGATGCAGTTGTCTGGCTCATGCCTCCCGAAGTGACACTTAGTTTGCTGTGCTATGAGTGGTTCTGGGCAGGTAACTCTGAGCCAATCGCGATGGCTAAACCCCTTTATAAACCGGGACTTTTCTTTTGACAAGTGATGTCACCGGTACGCGACTTGTTGTCCTGTCTACATGCCCAGCGACCTGATGTCTGCCTTGGTTATTTGTTTACCGTAGCGCCGCAGGTATGGTTAGCTTCATTTCTCTTTCCACTCGTTGACTTCATACCTTGGGCTTATATGGAATGTTTCGTGCTACAGCTTTCACCAGCTGAGTGTGCACCCTGCTATCAGTGATCAGAGCTCAGGGCCTGTGACGCTACGCTGTTAATCATAGGTATGTTGCTATACTGAGTAATAGTTGAATGGTTAATGTGGGATATATTTGTAAATGGACATCCTGTGCATTTTAGGGAGTGCTATTTAACCGGGGGTGCGGCCGCCAGTTGGCTATTTATTGTGTTTATTTATTTATTTTGAACTCTTGTATGGAGGCCTTTTCTTGCTGCTGATATCCAAGAGGATTGGCCAAATTGTGATTTCTTTTGTTTGAACTTTTTATGTGATTTGTCCACACTGACTGAAGAACTTGAAGTGGTTGATCCATAGGGCAATTTTGTCCCATTGTTGTGGATGGGTTATGATGTTTTGTCCATGTTTAATTGTTTATTTTGATTTAATGTGTGATTGTGAGTCTCTGTTCATATTGTTAACTCCAGTACCACCTTGGGCTTTGGAACGGGTGGCTTATTAGACATTGTTTATTGTAACCTTTGTGTGTGTAATTTTGTTTAACTTCCACGTGTCTGTCCTTTGTCCAGGTGCTGAGAACTGCCAGTGGGAGCAGTGCCCCTTGCGGTGGCGGGTCCCTTGGTGTGTGCTGTGGCTGCGTGTTCACCAAGTGTGGTCATTTCTCTTGCGGTGTGTGTGTGTGAAATTTGACACGTGTGATTGGGGTGTTTTTCATGGATGCTCATTGCTCGAGCCACTAGCCTCCCACTGGTAAGATTCCGCCCTATTGCCCTCCTCTCTCGTGTGTGTGTGCGTTGCGAATAGAGTATAGTGAGTGGAGTGAATATTGTGTGTGTATTCATTGAGTTTAAAAGTTAAAATAAAAATTCTATTTTTGTACTGGACCACTTTATCTGGCTATCCATCAACGAACTTGAGTGCCTGGTTGAACAAAATACTTAATTCTTTGGGTGAAAGTCCCATCGTGGCGTAGTCTGCTAACTGCCTGGGCCTAAGCCCTGAAATGTGTATTAATTGTGCCACACATGCATGAAACAGGAGATAAATGAATGCTTCCCTAAAGAAACACCATAAACTGTCAGAAGATCATGGGCAGAACTTTACACTTCCATCAGTGGTTTTATGTGATTGCGTTCTCACGCTGATTTGCCCTGTTTAGTAAATCTGGCCCCTAGAGTCAAAAACTTGGGATATTTCTGAGGTAAAACCAGAGCCTCCTGAATGCTGACCATTGTGAGGAGGACTCCATTTAGTGGATAGCACACCCATTTTATATTGTTTACCTGCCCTCTTCATATATATAAAAAAAAAGTTTTAGAAAAACAATGCAGGTCAGGAAGCCTTGGCTACCATCTTCAGATATATGGTCTTTAGAGGGTGCGAATGCTCAATCCAGTGAGGCCGGTGACCCCAGTTCTTCTTGGGGGAGTCCAGACACCTTCTCTGCTCCCCTTAAGGATGCTCCTGAGAGCTGAAGCGGGATCGGCTCACAGGCACAGCAAACTCTTGAGCCCGTCTGGAAAACTTATCGATGTCAGCATTCACTGCGTTGCTTTAAAGCCCCAATTGAGCAACAGGAGAATCCAGCAGAAAGGACTTCTTTCTCAGGTATCTTTGAGGTTCAACCACAAATGTCTCTCAGACACCACCAACCCTGCCATTGAACAACCAGTGGCATGAGCCACAAGCTTAGTTAATCAGAGCAACAAGTCATTTGCTGGTCTGAGCTCCTTGACTACCTCAGGAGTTAAGCAAGCCTCTTCATCCTTATTCTTCATGACATCAGCTTGGTACATCTGCAATACTGCTATAGCATGCAGTGCCACATCCGCCTGATTATCAGCCATAAATGACTTACCAATCAGTAGAAAGAACATAATTTCCAACCAAAAGACAAGCAAGCTTCCAGTCTTTGGCATAGTTCTTGTGTAAACTCCACTGAGAAATACACTGCACTGTCTGGCGAAAACAAGAAAGAAAGGGAGAAATCCATCTTCTCGTTCTCTATAGTCTCTATAGCCTCAAGCTCAACATCAGATCCCCAGAATCCTGGGTAACACCTCACACCCAATAGTGTGAACTAGTGTGACAAACTTATACTGTTACATTTATATAGCGCTTTTCTAGGTAGGCTACCTACTCAAAGCACTTTACATATGGAAGGTGTAATCTTCTCAACCGCCACCAATGTCCAGCATCCACCAGGATGATGCGACGGCAGCCATATTACGCCAGAACGCCCACAACACAACAGCTTATTGGTGGAGAGGAGACAGAGTGATGAAGCCAATCAGTATATATGGGGATGATTAGGAGGCCATGATGGAAAGAGGCCAATTGGCAAATTTGGCCACAATGCCAGGGTTAAATTATTATTATTATTATTATTTTTACAACAAAAATGAATCACCACTGAGCTTACTTAAGCTGGACTGTGACACTATTTTCTTCTGGAAACAAACTTTGTTGTATTATTTTCCTGTTATCTCTGTAAAGCTGCGTTGAAACAATCTGTGTTGTTAAAAGCACTATATAAATAAAGGTGACTTGACTTAAACCCCTATTCTTTTTCCAAAGGACATCCTGGGATTTTTAATGACCACAGACGTCAGGACCTCGGTTTAACGTCTCATCTGAAGGATGGTGCTCTTTGACAGTATAGTGTCCCCATCACTATACAGGGGAGTTAGGACCCAAACAGACCACAGGGTGAGCGCCCTCTGCTGGCCTTACTAACACCTCCTCCAGCAGCAACCTAGTTTTTCCCAGGAGTCTCCCATTCAGGTACTGACCAGACTCAGCCCTGCTTAGCTTCAGTGGGCAACCAGTCTTACAGGGTGGCAAAGGATGGCTGATTTTCCTCGTTTACTCATAAAGAAGGTAAGTCTCGAACAAAACACTTTTAGGGCTCTATTTTAACGACCTGAAACGCAACTATCAAATGCAAAATGCAAGTAACTTTGTGGGCGGATCTCGGGCACTGTTGCTATTATACCGGCGGGATAAATGACTCTTGCGCCCCACTGAAAACGCGCCTCTGACTTTAGACTAGGTTTCTCAGTTATTTTCTGGAACTGCAAAATAGCACCAGGGAACGTTTGCACCGGAACACGCCTTCTCTTTTCGCTGAGCCGCCCCCAGGAGCGCAAGTTCATTCCCTAATTTACCGACGTGCGTCTGTGGAGGGAAAAGTCCGCTGTGCGTCTGGTGAGAAATAGGAATGATACATGCGTCGGTGTACAAGATCAATTGTGCTGGGTGCAAGATAGAGCCCTTAAAGTCATTGCAATGTGAGCAATTCAAAGAGCTGTTAAGAGCGCCTTAAGCATGACGAACACCCAAGCACTTAACACTCTTTACGTGTGTCCTTACTCGTGTTTAATTTCCTGAATAAGAAACATCTGAGGAGTGAACACATGTCCTGTGGGCACTAGCACCATTAGTCAATGAATTGGTGTGATTCTATTTAGGCTTCAGGGATTCATTGCACTTGGAGGGTGTTCTCATAGCATCAGCTACTGACGAAGCATCAAAAGCATTTGTAAAGGGTGTAATAAAATGTTTCAATGTGAACATCAATAGTTCAGAATCAGTTCACCGCCACACCATCAGATGGCACCTGAGCGCTCCTGTGAAGCACACTATAGAGACTAGCTTTCTCCCGGGTGCGATCTCAGAAGTAAACTGATAGTCTAGACGGATTTTTGAAAAATGGCCTTCTATAAGAAGTGAGGAGCATTTATGGGTACAAGTCGGGAACCGGCCTACCTTACATATTTCAAGGGTGCTGAGTCCAAAAAAACTGGTTCCCAAGCGAAATTTTGAGTTTTTTACCTTGTAATTTGCATATCAAAATGGCCGCTAAATTGCCTATCTTGCTCAGTCGTTGGGCCATTTTCCCCTAGTTTTTTTGTAAGTAGGCAATCAGGATGAGGAAATTAAGTTTCTAGATTGATAGTCAAGGGTCAGAGCAAAGATATAATGGAGGCTCACTGCCTTTTTTATGTATATATATATGCAAAATACCAACTTTTAAGGTGAAATTAAGCATTATTTGTGTAATGTCATACATATTCAATCAATATCACTCTTAAATGTTCCCAGTGTATATATGATATGTGATGTATTCCATATTACATAATAACTAAGAAAAACACCATTGCAAGTTTTTTTATGCAAATTAAGGCGAGACACTACAGGTGAATAGGGTAACATTTTTAACTAGCAGATATCACCATGAAACTTTCACAGTTGAATACCTACATTAAGATGAGAAACAAAATGTATTACAAGTTTTCTGTAATTTAATGTTTAAATTTGCAAATTAGGCCATATCTAATCAAATATGCACTAATTTGCATAGATTTAAAACAACGAAATCTGAGTATTGGATAAAGCCAGGTTAAAAAAAATTTCATTGTGTTCACATATTAGATGGGGAAAAAAAATACAGAGGGATTTATGGATATCTACTTTTGTTATCCTGTAAATCAGAAAATACTGTCAATAGCCTTAAAAAAATGATTTTCGCCATGTTTTTTGGAATAAAATGTTATATAAATCAGGCTAGGAATAATATATTTACAAATCCCTCTGTAAATGTCTTCATAATATAACATAATATAACTATAACTAGGTACAAGTACAAAAGTTTGGTGTATAGGTGCTACTGAAGTGGAGCGTCATCCATGTGGTTTCCTTAGTCTGCTTCCGAAGCATTCACCAGCCCCAAGCAAAACACAAACAAGACGGAAAACAAAAACACCAAAGAATCGACGACGAAAGTTAGGCTTTAATGCTCCAACAGAGTACTCCAAAGAGGTACATCCAAACACAACTACACATAGACGAGACTCAACACGAAACACAAACTGATCTGAACTTAAGTAGTTAGAGGATAATGAGACATGAACACCTGAACACAACACACACCTGAACTGAGTAATGAATCAAATTAACAACCATGAAGATAAGCTAACCAAGGTGAAAACACAAACAGAGTCCATGTGGAGAAAACTAAAAATAAACAAAACCAGATAACCCTGAAAGGAATACAGCTTTCATGTATTATGTGCTCTATTTATTGCTTTTTATGGCAAATTTATAAGTAAAAATAATAAAATTATATCATTGTGTTAATTCTTTTTTGTAGTTTTTGTATTATTATTCTATTAAAATGAATGAACTATCTATTAAATATGACATGAATATGAGAACAAGTGAACAAGTTATTTATTTTCATTATACCATATAAAGCTATTATCGTCATTATTTTATAAGGTGTAAAATAGTTATTTCTGGCACACACAAATTCCGTCATCTTAAGCTGCTCACTCAATTTCATTTCTCTTTTCTCCATAAAGTACATGTGCCATTCACTAAAATGAACAATAGGGGTGTAAATCGGACAGTTCATCACGATACGATACGATATCGATTCTCTCAGCCAGTGATACGATATTTTCCGATACTTAAAAAAAATTCCACGATACGATTCGATTCGATTCAGGGCTATGTCGATCGATTAATCGATATTAAGGGTGTACTCACACTAGCCAGTTTGAACCGTGCCCGAGTGCGTTTGACCACCAAAGCGCGGTTCGTTTGACTAGTGTGAGTGCTCCGAACCGTGCCCGGGCGCGGCTCGATTAGCCGGCCCTGGCCCGCTTGGAAGAGGTGGGCCAGAGCACGGTTCAGTTGGACTCGGGCGCGGTTCGCATGCAGTGTGAGCGCTAACCGTGCTGGAGCACGGAACAGGACGCGTGACGTCGGGAACTGTAGTCCGTAATCAAAGCCGCAAAGTCCTTGCTGCACTTCAGCTGGTACCTTGCAAACCTCCTCATACGAGCAGCACGATTACGTGAAAATTTTCGAGCCACAAAGGCGATAGATCTGTTTAACAACAGGCTGTGAGAGGGCTGTGGACCAAACGACTCAAAATTATCCACAAAGTAAACAGAGCGATGGACTCCATTGTGTTCAGTGAGAGCGCCGCTCTTCCTGTTTATTCCGAAACCGTTGTACCATAATGACGTAAGCGTGCTCCGGCACGAATGCTGAAACCCTATGTGAGTGCAGGCCAGAGGGGGAGTGGGGAGTGGGGAGTGGGGAGTGGGGAGGGGGTACAATCGTACTCGGGCCCGGTTCATGGCAACCGTGCCTAGTGTGAGTACACCCTTAGATATTATGTTCACATAACCAGTTACGTTTTTATTAACTCACAAATGCAATCAAAATATATAACATGAACGTTTAATTAAACTCTTTGAAAATTGCACACCCTCTCCCAATTGGGACATTTATAACAGAAGTGGTCATTTGCAAGTACTCCGTTCTTGTTCATTTTCACAAATCATGTTTTTTATTATGAAAATCAATGAAAACTACTATTTGATAGAAGACTATAGTGGGCCACACATGGTTGCTGCTACTACATACAATATGGGAGAAAGGGTTTGAGGTTAGAGAAAATATTTTTTGAAACATTGTCCCAAATGTCCAAGGCTTCTGAGAGGGGGGTGTAAAACGTCTCGGTTACATATGTAACCCTCGTTCCCTGAGTAGGGAACGGAGACGTTACATCATGACGACGAATGGGGTTTTGCTTAGAAAGCCTCTCATCTTCGAGAAATAAAACGAGCCACTGGCAAAGAAATGCCATGGGTCTGCGGAATTTGCATTGCGTAACTCTGCCTTACCTCATGGGTATATAAGGAAGAATGCTGGCACCATGCAGATATGTTTCTTCGCCGAG
This sequence comes from Scardinius erythrophthalmus, assembly GCF_964197995.2. Lineage (NCBI taxonomy): Eukaryota > Metazoa > Chordata > Actinopteri > Cypriniformes > Leuciscidae > Scardinius > Scardinius erythrophthalmus. The sequence continues at coordinate 2,250,876 of NC_138222.1, forward strand.
GAGCGGCAACGTACACTTTCAGGGTAGAGGGAGACTGCCTTCGGCCCAACCCTTCTTGCAGGAAGGAAAGCACGACACTGATCGGGCATTTTCTGGGGTCTTCTCTGCGAGAAGAGCACCAGGTGACGAAGAGGTTCCACTTCAACGCGTAGGCATGTCTCGTGGACGATGCTCTAGCGGAATTGATGGTAGCCACTACCGCTGGTGGTTGGGTACTCAAACCTGCCTCGTCCCATCCAGGAGCCACACGTGAAGGTTCCAAAGATCGGGATGAGGGTGCCATAGGGTGCACCGTCCCTGATAAAGCAGGTCGTTCCTCAGAGGGATTGGCCAAGGAGGTGCTGTCGAGAGGAGGACTAGTTTGGAGAACCAGGTCCGGTTGTGTCAATGAGGGGCAACCAAAATTACCTTCTTCCTGTCCTCCCTGAGCTTGCACAGGGTCTGTGCAAGAAGGCTCACTGGGGGAAATGCATACTTGCAAAGGCCCCGCGGCCAGCTGTGCACCAGTGTGTCCGTGCCGCAATGGGACGAGTCGTGGGAGGCAAACAGGTCTACCTGTGCGTCCCCGAACTGATCCCAAATCAGCTGAACTGTCTTTGGATGGAGTCTCCATTCTCCAGGGAGAGGCTGAAGCCACGAAAGCACGTGAGCATCTTGAACGGAAGCCTGTGAAGGGATCGGTTGAAGACGTGCAGGTCCAGTATTGGCCGTAACCCACCGTTTTTTTTCGGTACAATGAAGTAAGGGCTGTAGAACCCGGACTTCATTTCGGCTGGAGGGACAATCTCGACTGCACCTTTCGCCAGTAACAGGGGCATTGCCACCCACCATAGTGTAACGGACTCCCAGGAGGCGAGGAGGAGATTGTGCGAACTGAATCGCATAGCCGAGCCTGGTGGTTCTCTCAACCCAGCGGGACAGGTTGGGAAACTCTAGCCAGGCTCCCAAGAACTGAACCAGCGGGGTCATGGGAACCACAGACGTACCCTCGGTAGGGCAGCGAGGTGGAATGTACGGTTCGGACGTGGGCGGCGTAGCGACCCGGTGTGGGGGCACGGTCATTGCCGCATCCTGACAGAGGAGGCCAGGGAAGGACCAGTATTCCACGGGGGCGTGCTCTGACAGAGGTCTGGTGACAGAGGGGGACAAGAGTGGCGAGGCAGAGCGTCGCACACTGCCATCCATGGCCTCTTGGGGCTCGGAGGAAGGGGCATCAGTTCTTAGAAAAAAGATTCTCCCCCGGCCATCCACCGGGGGAAGGAGTGGTCCTGCTACCAGCTCCTGAGAAGAACTGAGCCCTAATTCCAAGCTGCCCATCTTAGGAGTGCTGCTTAGCCTGGCGTTTTGGCCGGCTAAGGGGCGGAGACGGACAGTTCCGTCCTCCTGCTTGGGGCCGGTGAAGGCTTCGGAAGCAGACTAAGGAAACCACATGGATGACGCTCCACTTCAGTAGCACCTATACACCAAACTTTCCAGTCTTGTACCTAGTTATATTATGAAGACATTTACAGAGGGATTTGTAAATATATTATTCCTAGCCTGATTTATATAACATTTTATTCCAAAAAACATGACGAAAATCATTTTTTTAAGGCTATTGACAGTATTTTCTGATTTACAGGATAACAAAAGTAGATATCCATAAATCCCTCTGTATTTTTTTTTCCATCTAATATGTGAACACAATGAAAAAATCATTTTTAACCTGGCTTTATCCAATACTCAGATTTCGTTGTTTTAAATATATGCAAATTAGTGCACATTTGATTAGATATAGCCTAATTTGCATATTTAAACATTAAATTACAGAAAACTTGTAATACATTTTTTTCTCATCTTAATGTAGGTAATCAACTGTGAAAGTTTCATGGTGATATCTGCTAGTTAAAAATGTTACCCTATTCACCTGTAGTGTCTCGCCTTAATTTGCATAAAAAATGAAATCTCAGACAACTTGCAATGGTGTTTTTCTTAGTTATTATGTAATATGGAATACATCACATATCATATATACACTGGGAACATTTAAGAGTGATATTGATTGAATATGTATGTCGGCCTTAAAAAATGACAAATAATGCTTAATTTCACCTTAAAAGTTGGTATTTTGCATAAATATACATAAAAAAGGCAATGAGCCTCCATTATATCTTTGCTCTGACCCTTGACTATCGATCTAGAAACTTAATTTCCTCATCCTGATTGCCTACTTACAAAAAAAATAGGGGAAAATGGTCCAACGACTGAGCAAGATAGGCAATTTGGCGGCCATTTTGATATGCAAATTAGAAGGTAAAAAACTCAAAATTTCGCTTGGGAACCAGTTTTTTTGGACTCAGCACCCTTGAAATATGTAAGATAGGCCGGTTCCCGACTTGTACCCATAAATGCTCCTCACTTTCACTTTTTGGGCACTTCCCATCTAGACTATGATGCGCCAAGGGAACAACACTCATTTTGTCGGTAACACTTTAGAATACTGTTCCTTCATTAATGAATAATTACACAGGAACAAACGAGTAACGTATTATTAACATTCTAGTAACTATTAACTAACAAGAAACTCTTATTAACAAATTAGTAAGTAATCGCGCTTAGATGAATGTAGTATTTCATTATTAGCTAATCAATAACTACTATTTTTTTCATTCCTCTCATTATTACTGTTATTATTATTATTATTAGTAGTAGTAGTAGTAGTAGTAGTATGGTTGTTTCTATTTTTCATCAATATTTTGTAAACAGGATGGAATGAGAGGCATGTAGCCAATGACAAAAATAATGCGTACTGTGCTGGATGCTGTAAAGAAATTAAAAGTAAAAAAGTGCCTGAGTTTGTCACAGAAAAAAAAATAGAAAACTGTGGCAAATAAACACAAAACTGGTTGTCATTTTCCTCATCCTTTTCAGAGAGTGCAACAACTAGAATCCTCACATTACTGTACATGGCCTACAGCATAATGTTTTTTTGTTTTTGTAATTATCTTTGCAGCCCTGGAATATCAGGATTTTTTTCCACAAATAAATTACTATTGTCACCCCAGTCTGTCTGTGTTGTCTTAGTTTCCCCTTCACGGACTCTTAGTTCACATTCAGTCAGTCACGTTTGACGTTACGTCGATACTGATGTATTGGGGTCTCGTCTGGGAGCCCAATCACCTCCAAGTGGTAACAAAATGAGAGTCCTGAGAGTCAGCTGATGCAAGCTTGACTAATGTGACCTGCCAGAACTGATGCCACGCTTGATTTCATTCATGTTTTGCTTCGGAGCCGAACGGTGTTCATCGCTCATTTCCAGATCACCTTCACAGAAGAGTGCAAATTTTCTAAAGAAAATTAAGAGAACAAAACAGCAATTTTCATAGCTATTAGGAGTTCACCTTCGAAGGCGCATTCCAGCAGCATTATTTCAGTTTTTATTGCAATTAGACAGCGCTGCATTCGTCCCTGGGCGCTTCAGCTACAAGTGCAGTTTTCCTAAAAGAGAAGCACGGGCGATCAGCATCTTTTTCAAGATGTCTTTTCCATTCATTTGTTCATTTGATTGGATGTCGATTGCTGCATCGGGGATTGGGTTTTTGTCCTCTGCAGAGGATGAGGAAGTGGAGTTGCCCCCCTCCGGGGTTGTAGCTCGTTCTGAATCGGATTCAGAGCTGACGGCCATGCTTTCCTGTTCTGCCGTGGGCATTGTGTCCTGAGCGCTCGCGGTTGGATGATTGGTTCCTGGGTGCAGCGCAATTCACAGCCGCACACCGCCCCAGTGCCTTTCTTCGCGCATGAGGAGGTTCAGAAGAAGTGGAAGGAACCTTTTACTGCCCAAAGCCGTTCTTCTTCCTCTTCCACTCTCACTAACCTCGATTGTGGGGCCACCAAGGGTTACGTGGATGTTCCACCATGCAATTACGGTGCAAATTGAAAAGTGCCGCCACCTGGCTGAATCATCCGTGCCTCCCGTCCAAGGCGGGTAAGACGACGCCAGCTCTGGCTGCTAAGGTTTACTCTGCCGACCTGACAGGCCGCCTTCACTCTGCATGCCGTGGCCATCCTGCAGGTCCATCAGGCAAAAGATCTCAAACAGCCGGGGGTAGTTGTTGGTAGTGAGAAGGGTAGTTCTGAGCCGGGGTTGTTGCAGGAACTGCGCACGGCGACTGACATTGCCCTCTGCCCGGCAATGAAAGTCACGCCGCAGTCCCTCGGCCAGACGATGTCCACTCTGGTGGTCCAGGAGCGTCATCTCTGGTTAGACCTGGCTGAGATGAAGGACGCCGACAAAGTTTGCTTTCTCGACGCCCCTATCTCCCAGGCCGGCCTCTTCGGCGACACTGTCGAGGATGGAGACGGAGGCCATAAAGTACATATTGCCCCGGTGTTGCACTTTCACCAAGTCACCGCGATTTTACAGTCCGTATTTCATAGTACCCAAGAAAAGTGAGGGGGTTACGGCCAATCTTTGATCTCTGCGTGTCTTGAATCGGGCCCTGCACAAGCTCCCGTTCAAGATGCTCACGCAGAAATGCATCCTTCATGTGCGTTCGCCCCCAGGATTGGTTTGCAGCGATCGACCTGAAGGATGCGTACTTTCATGTCTCGACACAGACCGTTTCTAAGCTTTGCGTTCGAAGGTCAGCATATCAGTACAAGGTCCTACCCTTTGGGTTGTCCCTGTCTCCACGTGTCTTTACCAAGGTCGTGGAAGCTGACCTTGCACTACTCAGGGAGGTGGGCATTCACATCCTCAACTCTCTCGGCTCAACCTGGCCCAGTCCCGAGATCAGTTATGCGAACACAAGGACTTGGTGCTCAGTCACCTCACCCCTCTGGGGCTTCGGGTCAACTGGGAGAAGAGCAAGCTCTCCCCTGTGCAGAGCATCTCTTATCTCGGTGTGGAGTGGGACTCGGTCAACATGACAGCAAGTCTCTCCAGCGAGCGTGCACAGTCAGTGCTGAACTGCCTGAATATGTTCAGGCGGAAGACAACAGTTCCACTGAAGCAATTTCATAGGCTTCTGGGGCATATGGCATCCGCAGCCTCGGTCATTTTATTAAAGGCTGTTTGTACCTGAATCAACATCTGTGTGTGCATTCCTGCTACAAACTGTGACAACTATATGTAAAGGCAAGGGAAAAAAAAGGATTGCAGCATTTCTGATTCTTTCTTGTTACATATGCTTCACAGTTTTTTATTATTTGTTTTGGTACTGATTTTACAAGGTTTGAACCTCTTAGTATAAAAATCCAAACTGATCAATGTAAAATGCTGTATTTGATTCTGTTTGTCTTCCTTCACATGCATCTCTAATTTAAACATTGCAGAATTACCGTTCACCATCTCAGAGTCAGTCAGCTGTCTTTTAAAAATCAGCATCCTTAGAAACATTTTGAACATCATAGAACCTCAGTGGAGAAAGGCATCTAAATATACATCATATACATAATTCACCTGCTATATTGCTAAAAGTACCTGATTTTTCATATCAACAAAAAAAATATACCAGGATAACCTGGCTTCTCTTGAGACTGCCCTGCTTCACGTCATTGTAATGATATGCTAAAACCTGCCCTCAAGTTGATCTGATTGGTTCATGGTAGTTTGTGATGTCAGAAACACCAGCGATTTCAAACCGTGTTTTTGAGGCTGTATTTGGTTCACTGCAGTTTAAAGGAGAAAATACTCAGCAAAGGTGTTGACTTATTTATTTACACATGGTTTGTCTTAAAGCATATTAAACACACCACATAGACATATAAACTACATTAAAAGCTGGATTTTCTCCAAAGGGGGACTTGATTGGTGATGCATTAAACATAATCAAGGAGTCCTGTCATTTATGTCCTCTAATTCAATTATAAAATAAACTTCTCTTTCGGATTTAACCTTGTTTACTTCTTCACAGCAGAAGTGGGCAAAGGGTTGATAGATGAATCATTTCAGACAGAATGTATTGCTTGAATCCTCCAATTCAATTACCAGGGTTCCTGTGCCAGTTGCTGGAGCTTCACCTGCACACAAGCACAGACATCAGAAAAAGGCCAGCAATAATTCTCCTCTTAAAAAAGGACACACAAATTACCATCATTATCCAACGCCAAAATGATAGCTCTGTATTTGCCATCTTTGACTAAGGGAGATTCTCTATCCATAAGGCTCCTGACTTTAATAACTCCAGTGTCTGGAGTAACACTCAGCCATCCGGCAGGATCAGTGCCAATTTTATACCTGGAAGGAACCAAACATACAGGTTAAAACTAGAAATGTTCAGCAAGAACAACTTTAGTCTTGCCTGTGTAATGGATTTTTTAATGAATCAAGTTTAATTAATCAATTAACATTTGTTTTTCATGCAGGAACGACATTCATATGCTTTTAAATGTTTCCAAACTCTTTGAGTTGTCGATTTGGAGACGCCTCAGGTAGTAAAATCAATTGGGTGTCGTTTTGGAGACACCCCAGATAGTTAGGTTTAGAAAAAAATCTACCACACCTGGTAGTTTAAAATCTTTTGAAGTTCAAAGGATATACAGGCATGCTATGATATGAATTCTGCGTATGAGAGATTTGACATTGGAAGGGATATAGGCCTTGATAGGTAGATAGTTGCTACGGTGGTTCTCAGACAGCAACACAGTGTCGGCACAGACCCGGCTCACATCTGTGGAATCCTCATGTACCAAATGCCGGATCGGGGCAGACACTATCTTGCTGTCTGGATTCTTAGTGGTTACTAGTGCTAGAGAGGCTGTTTGACCAAAAAACTAAACAAAAAACAAAACAAAAAAATAAAAATTAATAATGAAGTCCATCAATGGAAGACTATGGGATTGCTATTGTTTTACAAGATTTAAATCTCTAGAGAAATCAGTGAGAATTTTCAAATGGAATAATTAAAATGGTTTGATTGTCTTGGAGGGGAAAAATATTATTGCTAAGGTGGTTCTGGTTAATAGTGAGGCAAAATAAATAAATAATTAATTCGATTTAAGATCTAGAAATCTCTACAGCAATCAGTCAGAATGTTAAAATGGAATAATGCAATCTTACGTTATCTTATGTGATTTTCCAGTGTCTGGATCAGTGGCTTTATAAGTAACCAATTCACTATCAACTGGTGAATCTTCAGGTTTGTTAATAACCTTCTCCTTTGGGTTAAACTCTGGAGGCTCATTCACATCAATTACATTCACAGTGACTGTGGCAGTGGAAGTGGGCAAAGAACCAACAAATGGATCATCGTTCTCAACAATCACAGACAGAATGAATTGCTTGTTCTCCTCAAAGTCCAGGGGCTGAATGGAAAAGAAAGCATCTTTTATTAAAGGTAATCAGAACAACCATTGTGGAAACACATGAGCAACACACAGTACCTTTACAGTGGTGATGATGCCCTCTAGCTGGCTGGGTCCAGTACTGACACCGAAAAACCCATTGTTGTCCCCGCTAATAATCTTATATTTGGTTGACCAGGCAGGAGATCCAGGATCATCTCCATCAGTAACTGTAAGTCTGGCCACTTCAGCCCCTACTTTATTCTCTGGGACAGATACAGTGTGCTAAAACAAAGAGATGTATGGTGTAAATAAGTACAAATAAAGTTGTAACACTTATATTATAATATTCTGAATGTATTAATATACATTACCGTGGTTTGCTCAAACTGAGGTGCGTTATAATTTCTGTCAGTCACGGTAATAACAGCTGTGCCAGTGGTTGCAAAACCTTTTCCAGCATCGTCAGTAGCCGTAATTAACACAGTATATCTGGACCATTTCTGAAAAGAAAGATGTTTTCTGGTGAGTTTGTTTACATTAAATCATTCATCAATGCGAGATCCAGTCATCATTTCTCACCTCTTTGTCCAAGCCTAAAGCATTCACACGAATTCCTCCAGTAACAGAGTTGATTGTAAACAGGTTTGGTTTTGGCAATTCTGGATCTTGCTTGATGATTGAGTAACTGATAACACCATTGTCAGTATCCACAATATCATCTGGATCAGTGGCTGTGACTGTCATAAACTCATGACCTTCAGTGAGAGAAGAAGAAAGACTGATTCGGTGAAACTGAAGAGGCATTTGAAAAAGAAAAAAAAACTGCTAAAAACCATTTCATTGAGAAACTGCATCATACACCTACCTATATCAGCAGCTTCAGGAACACTTCCATTGAATGGATTTTGTGTAAAAACAGGCTTATTATCATTTTGGTCCATCACATTTACAATAAATTCAAATGGATTCTCTACAATATTCCCATCAACTCCAGCAGCATGAGCTACAAGCTAAAGACAGGAGAAGAAATACAGGCATGTTAAGAGACAAATATCTGAGGTTGTTTGAAAACACAAATAAATTATAGTTGTATTTTTTTATTCCATGTCTGTTATCTTTGACATATCTATTTGCAAGTGTAGTTATGACTTAATTTTTAGTTAATGTACAAATTACAAAAAATGTATAGTCTCTTTAAACATGAAAAGTAAATTGTGAGTCAAGCTATTTCACCCATCAATCCTCATCCATCATCATAATAAAAGCTGCAACATTAGTCCATTTTGACCTAACTGATCAATGGATAATCTCGTGTTTGATCTTTTATTACACACTTTTTATTTTGTCTTTAACATTTCAAGTAAAACACAGAATATGAGTTAAATTATTATTATTAAAATTAAAAACATGTTTAAATTCATAGTGACAGATATTCTGTTTCCCTCCCATTTGTATCCTACCAAAAGTGACAATTGTTTTTAAATTTTATTGAAACATGCATTGATTCATTGCAGGTTATACAAGTTCTGTATGTTTCAGAGATCATTGTTTGTTTTTGTGTTTCAGTTTTTCCTGTGAGACAGAAACTTTTTTTTTTTTTTGCACTTCAACCATTTGCTATATGAAAAAGCACTGTGCACCCTTTTTAACCAAAGATTTTCTTTTACCCTCCTTTAACTACACTAAACCGTCATCAGTTGATGCAAACAAAGTGTGTGCTATCATCAGGAAAATTTGTTTGTTTGTTTGTTTATTTATTTACCAGTGTCAGTAGTTTGGATAGCTTCACACTGCAGTTTTACACTGTAACAGTGTTGGCCGAGGCATTCTCTGAATTCCCCTGTTTACTGATGTTGTGTGTATTTTTCCCTTAACTTGCTTGCGCTGCAGAGCTGTGTTTTCACACCCCAATGGGAAGTGCTGCATTTCTGTGACAGTTATATTTAACCTTTATATCCTTGTGCTGCCTTCTGGTTATTTAATGCGTTACATGCGAGAGAGTGTGTGAGCTCCTGCCTCTCTCGCATGTAATGCATTCAATAACTTCTATATGCTTCTATTAAATAACTGGAAACTTCTTGATGTTGAAGTTTTTGCTGGTAAGGTGGATTTAGATTAAAAATAAATAAAAAACTCATAATTTAGTGCATCTGCTGATCTCAGAAGATCTGAAGAAGAGATCACATATTCGAAGATTTTAATGCTCATATTCGAGCATTGACAAGACACAAATGATTTACAATGTGAAATATGTCATATAATGCACTTTTTCTACACACAAAAAGACATGGTTACAGCTGTGAACTTACATCTTAGTACCAAAGTAATCTCTATAGGAACCCTTTCATAAATCCTCATATACAATTCTAGACTATCACTTTACATGCAGATTCATTTCTAGTCATACAGTATATCTATAATCTAATAATCTTACTGAACACTCTTTAAGACAACTCCTGGGCCTTTTTATCTGATTCTTTATACTTTTTTATTTTAGCTTTCAAAGAATTAAGTACGAGCAGACAATCCAATGCTGAAATACACTAAAAATCAACTTACTCTGTATGAAGCTTTTCTTTCTCTGTCGAGTGGCCGAGTCACAAACAGATTCCCTGATAATCTTTCTATGGTAAAAGTCCCCCTAGGGTCCAGATCCGCTCCTTCACCTGTGATCCTGAATTCCTTATCTAAATACAGAAAGCAATAAGATACAATAATAAAAGATGTCAATAACAGACAAACCTCTTTCTTGTTCATCTAATTTTGATCTTTCCCTTCATTACTCTCACCTGGACCAGTTTCTCTGGGAAAGGACCTCTGCCATTCTCATATAGAGTGAATGGAGGAATAACCCAACCTCTCTTGCTCTCTTTTTAAACCCGTTGAAGACTTTGGAAACATCAGAACCAGATCATCAGCGGGAGATTCCATCTGAAAATGTTAGTAAAAGATAATGAGCAACAAAACATTTTTGTTTACAGTTAAACACAGCACACAAACCATCAAATATCTGGATAATAGGGTATATGTCGAACGCCGCATTACGAAACCGGAAAACAGAACGCATCGCTTCCGGTTCAGGTCTTTTGAATGTGCTTCATGCATTTTTTTACTGTTTTACTCAAGATAACTTAAAAGGAGCGAGCGAAGATGATCATAACCAATGTCCCTCGCATGTGAAGATCGATATTTAAAAGTAAAAAAAAAAAAATCTTCACACTAACGTTTAGATATTTAAATAGAATAAAAAGCCAATAACAAAGTGAGATAGGTAGGTTAGCTGATTACCTTAAAATTCCATAGATATCGGCATCAGTTCATACGGCTGTTAACACTTTCTATGACAAGCGGATGCGATGAGACCAGGTTTCCGGTTTCGTCATGCGACGTTCGACATATACCCTATTGCATCTTTAGAATCAGAATGGAATTTATTGTTAAGTATGCTTACAACACAAGGAATTTGTCTTCATGACAGAAGCTTCCAGTGCACAGACAGAAAGACAGCGACACAGATAATAAAACTAAAATAAGTGAATAAAAATAATATATATATATATATATATATATATATATATATATATATATATATATAATAAACATTTATTTATATAGCACTTTTCATACATGGAATGCAACGCAAAGTGCTTCACAAACATAAAAACAAATTCACACAATGTCAATATAAAAAGAAAATACATATAAATAACAGTTTAAAATAAAAGACTTATACCCAACTTCACATAATATTATTGTACTCATAAGCAGCTTTAAAAAGGTATGTCTTAACCTGACTTTTAAAAATATGAATGCTAGTAGCCTCTTTCACTTCATTTGGTAAAGAATTCCAAATTTTTGGAGCATAGTGGCTAAAAGAAGCACCACCTGATCGTTTGTGTTTAACTGTACAATGTTCCAGAAGATTAGCATTAGAGGATCTTAATATGCGGTTAGGAACATATCTTGATAAACAGTCTGAAATGTATAAAGGTGCCAAATTGTGCTGAGTTTTATAAACAAATAAAAGAACCTTAAAATCGATCCTTTGGTGAACTGGTAACCAATGTAATTCCATTAAAACCGGTGTAATATGTTCTCTCCTTTTTAATTTCATTAGTACTCTGGCAGCTGCATTTTGTATCAATTGTAACTTTGCTATAGAGCCCTTAGTGTACATAGCATTACAATAATCAAGATGAGAGAAGATAAAAGCATGAATGAGTCTCTTAGCATCATCTAAAGACAAAAAAGGACGAATCTTGGCTATATTTCTCAAATGATAAAAACAAATTTTTGTCACTTGATTGATTTGAGACTTAAAATTCAGGTCACAGTCCAAAATGACACCTAGGCTTTTTACTTCTTTCTTAGATTGCATGGCCAAGGGACCCAATCCAGCTTCTATCCTCTCGTGCTCATGTTTTGGGCCCACAATAAGAATTTCAGTTTTGTCTTCATTCAATTTCAAAAAGTTTTTGTTCATCCACTTTACAATGCTGGACAGACAATCAGCCAGCCTCTCTAATACAACAGTATCTCTTGGCTCAACTGAGATGTATAACTGTATATCATCAGCATAAAGATGATAATTCATGTCATATTCCTGAATTATGCTGCCCAAAGGGAGCATGTATAATGAAAATAAAACAGGCCCAAGAATTGATCCTTGTGGAACACCATGTGTTATTTCATGCGTCTTTGATATACAGTCAACTATATTAACTATAAACATCCTTTCTGTTATGTATGTTTTGAGCCAATTTAAAACATTACCAGAGAGACCGACAAGATTTTCCAGTCTGTTTAACAGAATACAGTGATCAACTGTGTCGAATGCTGCACTTAGATCTAAAAGGATTAAAACTGAGGCATTGCCTTTATCTGTATTTAATCTCAGATCATTTACTACTTTTAAAATTGCAGTTTCCGTATTATGACCATGTCTGAAACCGGACTGATATTTCTCCCGAATATTATATTCATCTAAATAATTATTAAGCTGCTGCAATACAACTTTTTCTAGAATCTTACTTAAAAATGGTATGTTAGAAATTGGTCTGTAATTATGAAAGAAAGAACAATCCAGGTTTCTTTTCTTTAAAAGTGGCTTCACAACAGCACATTTAAAAGCATTAGGAAAAATGCCTGACTCCAGGGAACAATTAACTATATCAAGGATGTAGTTTATCAAACAGTGCGATACCTCTTTAAAAAATACTGTTGGTATAGGGTCAAGATAGCTGGAAGAGGAATTTAGCTGAGAGATAATTTGGAGAAGATTTTCTTTATTAACTGTCCTGAATATTTCAATTTTGTGTGAAGGACTTCCCAGTTCATCCATAGTAAAATTATCAGTATGATCAATGGCAGATCTGATCTGTATTTTGTTATTAAAAAACGTAGCAAAATCTTCACACATAGTTACCGAGGGCTGATCAAGGCAATTATATGGTTTGTTATTTAAAAGACGATCTATAGTGGAGAAAAATATTCTGGGATTTTTATTATTTTCGTTAATAATTTTTTAATAGAATTGTTGTCGTTCAAAGCGCACTGTTTTTGTATATTCTGAGATATTAAACACAAGAATCTCACGGTGAACAGTTAATTTAGTTTTTCTCCATATTTTTAGATATCTATCTTTTTTTAGTTTTCTCTGGCGCCACTACATCAAGAGTTGCTTTTAAAGAGGCATTAAAACGATCAACCATATCATGTACAGTAGGCATTTCACTTAAAGTTAAAGCCGTTTGTAGAATCTCATTAACAAAAGACTCAGAGGTCGATGTATTAAAATAACGTTTTTTAATTATTTTAGTTTTGTAATGAAGCATAGTGTTAATTTTGTAATCAAAAAATAAACAAAAATGATCTGAGATTGCTAAATCATTTATTTCATTTAAATTAACATGAATGCCGTGTGAAATTATGAGATCAAGCGTATGTCCTTTATTGTGTGTTGGTCCATTGACATGTTGTATAAAATTAAAAGAATTTAAAACCTCTAAAAAGTCAACTGCTTTACGATCACCTTTGTTATCGACATGGATATTGAAATCACCCACAATCAGGGTTTTATCATAGTTGGTTAAAAGTTAAAAGTTCAGAAAAGTCCGATATAAAACACAGGGTTTGTTTAGGTGGTCGATATATTATTACAACTAAACATTTAATTTCTAGTATTTCTATTGCTAGATATTCAAAAGTAGTAAAATCGTCGAAAACAATCTCTTTACAGGGCAATGACTGCAAAACTATATATATATATATATATATATATATATATATATATATATATATATAAATCAGTTAACACGTTAAAACATGCGATTCATTTCAAAATCCTTAACACATTAAAATAATTGAATGCAATTTACGTAAATAACTGACAAAAGTACGTGAAGTACGTCATTAACATAATTTCCGTCACACAGTTAGATAACACTGAGCATCTACAAGTGTCTGTAACCCTGGTAGGTGGACATTTCCATTCTTACCCTTTACCCCGATTCTGCATCTCTGTTTGCAATCAGATCATTTTAAACCGTTAAACTCGTTTTCAAAAAAGTTTTCAGTGATCCAGTAATCAAATTCATTCAAACAATGAGTCCAAAACAGCGCTAATGTAAAGAAGGCCAGGCTGATTACATCAGAGACATCAGAGAGAATAGAGACTCACATTGTGCTTTCAGTGTATTATTCATTCTAGTGTGAGCTTTGCTTAAACACATGAGCTCTGTCATATTCTGTGATTGTTTCTGAAGAACACAGTTTTGGTGACGTACAGGAGTCGTACAGTAAGTGCGTGAGAGTCTGTTATATTGATGCACAAACAACAAACTGTGTATGTGTGCTCTCGATCACCGATCGCATGCTGCATTTCTGTACAGACACATTTCAGTTTACACACACACACTCAGGATAATGTTTGCTGTGTTTAGTAATTGTACGTTTATGCAGTCAGGTCAAGGTGGTTGATTTAGGAGTTCCCTTTCGAGAGGTATCTCATATTGCATAAGGCTAGCTCCTTTCAGGAACCTGATGACCAGGTTGTGCTTCCCCCATGGACTGACCTTTGACTGCATCGTGATATGCGGCGGCAGCAGCAACATACACTTTGAGGGTGGAGGGAGACAGTCTTCGCTCCAACCCATCTTGCAAGAAGGAAAGCACAACACTAATCGGGCATCTGCTGGGGTCTTCTCGGCCAGAAGAGCACCAGGTGACGAAGAGGTTCCACTTCAACGTGTAGGCATGTCACATGGACGATGCTCTAGCGCATTGGTTCCCAACCTTAGGGGGGCGCCAGAGTTCACAGGGGGGGCGCGGGAGCGGATATGCTTTGAGGTGAATTTCAATTACAATTTCGTTATTTCAAATGTATAGGAGCATTGCGCGTAGCAAGCACGCTCATAATGTAAGAGACGCCGGCGCGACCACAACATTGCCCAACATCAAATGGCAAACGTAATGCAAGTGGAACGAAACTGCTCGTTATTGTGTGGTTGAAGGACCGTTTATCAGTTTGGACCAGTGCAGCGCGAGCCGATCGTGATCATGCGACACTGTTACTACACAGCGCTAATAAGAGATCCAGTAAAGAAAGCATTTCAAATCGCCACTGAAGTAATAACATCGCTGCGAGATCTAGTGAGAAACATTCACATTTCTCCGTTATTAACAGATCAAACAGCGCTGACGTGGAAACCTGGAAGAAACAGTGTCCACAGATCTGCAACATTCAACATCCATGGATTTACTGTAGTAACACTAACTGCACCCTTGGAAGTTTGGCAGGAATAGTGGGCTATAATGCCTTCAAGTAACATTACATCGGTTTTATTTTTACATTATGAATACAATTGCTGCCCTCAAATGTTAATCTGAAATAAAATAAACCTTTGTTTATAACTACTACAATATTACATTTAATTTTTTCCAAGGAGCTGTTTTGTTTTATATGCTCATAAGAAGAGTGAACTATAGCTCTAGAATTGCTCAAAGTAAAAAAAAAAAAAATCATACTTTATGATGTTAGTTTTAATAAAAAAAAAAAGAATAAAAAAAATGAAATTTCTCTGGCATTTCTTTCTTTTTGCTGTATCAAAAACGTACCGAACCGAGACACAAGTGTATCATATCGAACCGAACCGTGAATTTTGTGAACCGTTACACCCCTAATATATATATATATATATATATATATATATATATATATTGGGGGGGGGGGTCACGGATTGTTAAATATGTACATAGGGGGGGGGCCCAAGGAAAAAGGTTGGGAACCACTGCTCTAGCGGAAGTGATGGTAGCTACCACCAGTGGTGGAAGGGTACTCAAACCTGCCTTGTCCCATCCAGGAGCCACACATGGAGGTTCCACAGATCGGGACGAGGGTGCCATAGGGTGCCCTGTTTCTGAGAAAGGAGGTACTTCCTCAGAGTAATTGGCCAGGGAGGTGCTGTCGCGAGGAGTACTAGTTCGGAGAACCGGGTCTGGGTGGGCCAATGAGGCGCAACCAAAATGACCTTCTCCAGGGTCTGTGCAAGAAGGCTCACTGGGGGAAACACATACTTGCGGAGGCCCCGCAGCCAGCTGTGCACCAGTGCATCCATACCGAGCGTACCCTCGGTTAGTGAGTAAAACGGGCTGCAATGGGAAGAGTCGTGGGAGGCATACAGATCTATCTGTGCGTCGCCGAACTGTTCCCAAATCAGCTGAACTGTCTGGGGATGGAGTCTCCATTCTCCAGGAAGAGACTGAAACCGTGAGAGCTCGTCGGCTCCACGGTTCAGGTCTCCCGGGATATAAATGGCTCGAAGTGACCTCAGATGCTTCTGACTCCATAGGAGGAGGTGGCGGGCGAGTTGCAACATACGGCGGGAGCGTAGACCACCTTGTAGGTTGATGTACGCTACTGTTGCGGTATTGTCTGAGCGGACTAGTACATGCTGGTTCTTGAGTAATGTACGCAAGGGGTGCAGAGCCAAACGTAGCGCCAGCAACTCGAGGCAATAGGCTATGTGCACAAGCGTCGCGACAAACTTCCGCTTTTGTCAGAAGTCGGCATATCAGTTTCCGGTTTACGGCCGCTTCATCGGCATCCGCTGTAAACAAACAAGATGAGTGCTGCTGTTGTACGAAATAAAGAGATACTATGTGCGTGACACGTCTAAGTTTCTAAGAACTGTAGGTGGATCTTACGGCCGTTTCCCACATACTCCGTGTGCAGTGTGTGTGTGTGTGTGTGCGCGGTGCAGGAGCAGCATGCGCTATAGTGCTTCACATATGATGCGTTTGCAGTGAATAACTGATTCACGGCTGTACCACAAACACTTACTATTTTTATTTAAAATCCAGAAGTTACGCTGCAACTTTTATTTAATACAATGTTTTTTCAGCATTGCGATTCTCTTTGTACACATATAACCTATACACTCTTTAATGGACGCTTGAACGTTTAAACACAATTTAAACAACGTAGGGCTATTATTCCATGCATTACTTATATTAAGTTGCTCAAGCAAGTGGTCAAATATTTAACTATAAATTGACAAAAACAGCCGACTCTCATGCCTTTTCTTTTCCATTTAAATTTTAATAAAATAAATCTTGCATGTCACAACGAACTTGTTTTTCCACCTCCACGAATGAGAGTGTTGATCATTATGTCGCCTTGTTGAAGTAAATTGTAGTTTACCTTGCTTTACCCCGGTCTTCTAAAAGACCTTTAGAAGAGTGACCTTTTCAACGTAATTGCGTATTACGTGACGTCAGGAACGCGCATCACAGAACAGAGCAAGGCGAACATTTGTGCTTATAAAACTTAAACTTTTTTATTTATTTTTGAAATGACCGATCGTTTCGCTAGATAAGACCCTTATTCATCATCTGGTATCGCTTAAAGCCCTTTGCAGCTGCACTGAAACTGTCATTTGGACCTTGAACCGTTTGAGTCCCAATGGAATCCATAATATGTGAAAAAATCCTGGAATGTTTTCATCAAAAACCTTAATTTCTTTTCGACTGAAGAAAGAAAGACTTGGACATCTTGGATGACATGGGGGTGAGTAAATTATCAGCAAAAGTTTTTTTAAAAGTGAACTTCTCCTTTAAATAAAAGTTGCAGCGTAACTTCTGGATTTTAAATACAAATAGTAAGTGTTTGTGGTACAGCCGTGAATCAGTTATTCACTGCAAACGCATCATATGTGAAGCACTATAGCGCATGCTGCTCCTGCACCGCGCACACACACACACACACACTGCACACGGAGTATGTGGGAAACGGCCGTAAGATCCACCTACAGTTCTTAGAAACTTAGACGTGTCACGCACATTGTATCTCTTTATTTCGTACAACAGCAGCACTCATCTTGTTTGTTTACAGCGGATGCCGATGAAGCGGCCGTAAACCGGAAACTGATATGCCGACTTCTGACAAAAGCGGAAGTTCGTCGTGACGCTTGTGCACATAGCCTATTAACATGCCAAAGGTGCTGGGGTCCTGTCCAGGAGCCCGCGGCAGCATGTCCATTGCACATGGCACCCCAGCCCGTGGTGGAGGCATCTGTTGAGACAACAACATGCCTGGAAACTCGTTCTAAGGGCACTCCGGCCCATAGAAAGCTGAGGTTCGTCCACGGGGTGAAGGTCTGACGGCAGGTCGGAGTAATTGGTACTCTGAGCATGCCTTGTTGCCATTCCCACCTCGGGACTCGATTGCAAAGCCAGAGCTCATATGAAGCAGTTCGAGCGGTGTAGCTGCGGATGCCAAATGCCCCAGGAGCCTCTGAAATAACTTCAGTGGAACCGCATTCTTGCTATATACTATACCATCCCGGTGTGGGGGCACAGTCAGGCCAGGGAAGGACCAGCGTTCCACAGGGGTCTGCTCTGCCAGCGGTCTGGCGACAGAGGGGGACAAGAGTGGAGAGGCTCGTGAGCGGCGCGCACTGTCATCCGAGACATCTGGTGGCTCAGAGATGGGTGTGTCAGTTATTTTTTAACCAGATTGGGGTGCTGCCCGCCGTGGGGCAAGCAGAGGGGAAAGGAGAACAAAAGATTCTCCCCTGGCCCTTCACCGGGGGAAGGAGTGGCCCTGCTACCATCTCATGTGAAGAACTGATCGCCATCTCTGAGCAGCCCATCTCAGGGGCGGCACTTAGCCTGGCGTTTAGCAGGCTGAGAGTTCTGTGCCGATGGCTGGGTGGAGGCAGCAGCGGGCCGTCAAGGCAGAATATGTGTTATCACCTCAGTCTGCTTCTGGGCGGTCAAGAACTGTTGGGCGAAATCCTCGACCGTGCCGCCGAAAAGGCCAGCCTGTGATATGGGAGTGTCAAGGAAGCGGGTTTGCTCGGCATCTCGCATATCGGCCAGGTTTAGCCAGAGGTGTCTCTCCTGGACCACGTTTGTGGACATCACCTGGCCCAGGGAGCATGCGGTCACCTTCGTCGCTCGGAGAGCAAGATCGATGGCAGCACGCAGCTCATCAAAGAGCCCTGGGTCAGTCTTGCCCTCGTGCATGTCCCTGAGCATCCGTGCCTGATAGACCTGCAGGATGGCCATGGCATGCAAAGAGGCAGCTGCTTGCCCCGCAGCTCTATAGGACTTCGCAACGAGAGTCGATGAAAACCTTAAAGCTTTGGAGGGGTGCTTAGGGTCACCACAGGAGGAAGCGCTCTGAGGACACAGTTGCATCGCAACAGAACGTTCCACCGGGGGAACCCCAGTGTGCCCTTTGGCATCGGCCCTGTCGAGGGGAGGAAAGGAGAAGGTCGCCGAGCGATCGCGAGAAGACAATGGTGCCTTCCAGGACCTCGTGACCTCCTCATACACTTCCGGGAAGAAAGAAACTAAAGAAATAGTTTCCCTATTGGGGAAGGGCGCTGACGGAAAAAAAAACGAGTACACTTGGTACTTCGCATGAGTAGGGGTCCAGGCTCCACCACCCATTTCTGAGCATAGAGGCGCCTAGTTGAGGGCGCTGTTGCTTCAGTGATGTCTTTCCATACATGAAGGGCCCACAAGTCGGGACGGGGATGCCAGATTTTCTCGTTCACCTACATGAGGAGATCTCTCCTCAGCGGAATTGGCCATTCAGTTGTGTCAACTCTGAGAACCATAACTGGGTCTTCCAGAGAGGGGCTATTAGTAGCACTGCACACTAGCTTTCCCTGATCCGTTTGATGACCTGTGGTAGCATTGTGACTGGAGGAAATGCATATAGCGGACGGCTCGGCCAGTCGTGGGCAAGCACATCCTTGCTCTTTGAGAAAAATGTTCGGCAATGAGCGTTGTCTTCTGAGGTGAAGAGGTCGACCTCTGCTTCGTCGAAGATGCTCCATATCAGCTGATCCATCTGAGGGTGAAGAGACCATTCCCCTGGGGGGACATCGTCTCAGTTCGCTGAAGGAGATAAAATCTGAGGTCCTTGGTGGTGAATGGGTGGTTTATAGCCTTTGGCCATGCCCATTCTTGCGAGCTCTGACGTGCTAGGGCGCGAAGTGTCCTGATTGGTTTGCGCATCTGAGCCGCCACGCCATAGGCTCGTGCAGTTGCCGCAGCACAGCCAATGACCGTACTCGCCACTCGCTGGTGGTGGTGGAGTGGGGCTGGTAATGCTGTCATCCTCAGCAGGGCCGATGATAAATGGCGAGTTGTTGTTTACCAGCACCCACTCCATGATGGCGCTCGACATCTTCCTTTAGGCCGCCCGCTGGAACGCGTGCCTTCCACTGCTCGCTCAGGCTGGCATGGTAAAATATACAGAGCGGACGGTCTGGGTAAAGCATCTGGCACGCAAGCTGGAAAAAATCCTTTGTGTGTTCTGCCAGCGGGCGGTCTTCATGCTCCAGGCACAAAAGCTGAACTGCAGGAAGGACCATTGGAAAAAAAATAAAAAATAAACAGAAAGAAAAAAGTACTGTTAGGTCCGTTCTTCTGTTACATAACATGTAGTGGAAACAGCATGAAGACGAAGGAGAACAATTATAATAGTATTTGATTAATTAACTCAGAATCAGGAACAGAAAAATCACTAACACATCAGACATTAAGAACGGACGAAGACTGAGGGAGAACACAGGGTCTAAAATACACAGAGCAAACAAAGGAACTTAATTAGTTAATGAACAGGACACAGGTGAAAGAAATGGCTAATCAAACAGATTGG
Source organism: Scardinius erythrophthalmus (assembly GCF_964197995.2). NCBI lineage: Eukaryota > Metazoa > Chordata > Actinopteri > Cypriniformes > Leuciscidae > Scardinius > Scardinius erythrophthalmus. Next base: position 2,271,316 of record NC_138222.1, read on the forward strand.
GGAAAACTAGGTCACAGGGAAACACGACACAGCATACATGTTACAATACAATAACACATTCATTTTATTATACAGTGTATGATTAACCATTATTAAAATAAATATAAGATGTTATATAGAAAATATAAAATCTTTCTACAGAAATCTGTAGGTGTACCAAATGATTAATTGATTTGCCATTAAGAACATTTGGATTAAATTATAGAAAAATATATTATACTGATTGATGCAAATAAAAAGCTTGATAGTAATATCGATATGGATGGCAGTTACTGTGAATGAAACACTTATTATCTGCAGTGAAATGTATACTGTGCATTGTACAGATATAAGTGAAAATATGCTGAAATTTTTGAGAAAAAAAATAGGGAATGGGAATATCAGTTGTGGTGAAAAAGTAAAAAGTGTCTTCTATTTAGGGTATGAAATCATATTAAGTGTAATGGCGTTCTCAGAACTTCCCTAAACAAGCTTTCTGAATTTAGAATATTTGAAATAAACCTGAATTTACACATAATTGCATAACCTTTAGTATGAAAAACACTAAGATTGACTCAGTCTAATGTAGGCTGCTGGGTGTTTGAAGCTTTTACAGAAACTGTCACAGACTGCTCCGAGACAAGGTTGAGGATCCAAATGCAGTTTATTAGAGTAATCCAGAATCGCAATCAAACAGGCAAAGGGTCAAGCACAGAAAGGCAGTCCAAACAAACAAACAGGCAGGGGTCAGAGGCGAAAAGGGAATCCAAGAAACAGGCAAAGAACCAAGAGACAAGAGACAAGAGACAATGAAACCAGGGAGAATGCTCAGAAATGCAGTGCAAAAACATACAAAACTTTGTGAATGATAGGGTGAACAAGGCTTATATGGGGTGAGCTAAACAAGATAATGAGATACAGGTGAATGTGATAATGGATTAAAAGTCCAGGCAGTGAGTTATGGGAAATGTAGTTTGTGAGGGAATGGCAATAGTCTGATGTGGAGTGCCCTCTGGTGGCTCTCAAGGGGACTCCAGCTGGTTACCGTTACAGAAACTAATGGCCGTTGTATTTAAAGTCAAGTCTGCTCTCTTCTGATAGTTTTTTAGAAGTATCCCAAACACACATTGGTATTCCTATCATTACAATGACATTCCATTTTCATAATGGTTTTTATACTGAGCTAATGACATTTTCTATACCCTAACCCTAAACCTAGCCATCACAGAAAACTTATGGAATTTTAACATATCCATTACATGCCAAACACTCAGGGAGTTGTCATGACAGAAATTTGGTTATCTGTTTCAGAAATTGCACTTCACAAATCTATATCTGTAGTATAATTGTACTAAATGAGTTACTGATTAAATATAAATATCACTTGGATTAATTGTTGGTCAAATGATAAACAACAGATGCAAATTAGAAAATTTAATGTTCATAACATTATGAAAGCAATTGCAATTGCTTTATAAGAAAGGTAAATAAAGATGAATCTTGTAAAAAAATAGTTAAAGAGTTACGTTGTGATTTTAAATCTTGTAATTCGTCAACAGAAAATATTCTTAAATGTTTGAAAACCAATTGTAAAACAGTAGAAAAGCCATTAAAAAAAATCTATATTATAAAAGTATCTGGCTGTATTATTGTTTAGATAACAATGATTACAGCAATATTAAGATGGCAGATATAATACATGTAAAATAATGTTCAGCAAATGTAAAAAAAGTATTATGAATAAATGACTTGTAAAGTAATTATATTAATTCATTCATTCATTCATTTATATTACAATATAAATGTAATGAATGAATGAATGAATGAATTAATTAATTAATTATTAATAAACATCATCAGGGAGTCCTGTCGTTCATGTCCTCTAATTCAATTATAAACTACACTTCTCTTTTGGATTCATTCAATGTATCATTGCAGACAGAATGTATTGCTTAGGCAAGAAGCGTTGTCACGGTCACTAAATTGCACTGGTTCTCCTTCGCAGTCACACACAGTTGCTTGAATGGTGTTTTCCTGATCCATCCCACCCTGATCAATAACTTTCAGGACAACATTGTAGTCACCCTTCTTCAAAGCAAACTTTGGGGTCAGAAAGACACCAGCTGCTAAAATGGGCACATTATAATAGTTAGACATGTATACCAAGACAGCCAGATGAATTTCTCTTTAAAACATTAGTAATTGCTCACATATGCCATTCATCGAGGTGGACCAATATTTACTGGTTTCTCCGTAGCTCTCAACTCTAAAGGGACCAGCGAAAGGAGGTCCATCTTTGTCCGTTATAGAGAGAAGCACTGGGGCTGAACCACGATTGCACATTCTTATATCCCTTTCACTGATGACAGGAGCGTTGTCATTTACATCCTCCAATTCAATTACCAGGGTTCCTGTGCCAGTTGCTGGAGCTTCACCTGCACACAAGCACAGACATCAGAAAAAGGCCAGCAATAATTCTCCTCTTAAAAAAGGAAACACAAATTACCATCATTATCCAACGCCAAAATGACAGCTCTGTATTTGCCATCTTTGACTAAGGGAGATTCTCTATCCATAAGGCTCCTGACTTTAATAACTCCAGTGTCTGGAGTAACACTCAGCCAGCCGGCAGGATCAGTGCCAATTTTATACCTGGAAGGAACCAAACATACAGGTTAAAACTAGAAATGTTCAGCAAGAACAACTTAAGTCTTGCCTGGTGGTTTAAAAACATTTGAAGTTCAAAGGATATACAGGCATGCTATGATATGAATTCTGCGTATGAGAGATTTGACATTGGAAGGGATATAGGCATTAATAGGTAGATAGTTGCTAAGGGGGTTCTCAGTGCTTAATATTGTGCTAATAAGGCTGTTTGACTAAAATAAAATAAAATAAAAATCTACAAGATCTGAATCTCTAGAGAAATCAGTCAGGATTTTCAAATGGAATAATGATATTTTGGTGGGTTGATTGTCTCAGAGGGGATAAAATGATTTGCAAAATTTCTTACTTTATCTTCTGTGATTTTGCGGTGTCTGGATCAGTGGCTTTATAAGTAACCAATTCACTATCAACTGGTGAATCTTCAGGTTTGTTAATAACCTTCTCCTTTGGGTTAAACTCTGGAGGCTCATTAACATCAATTACATTCACAGTGACTGTGGCAGTGGAAGTGGCCAAAGAACCGACAAATGGATCATCGTTCTCAACAATCACAGACAGAATGAATTGCTTGTTCTCCTCAAAGTCCAGGGGCTGAATGGAAAAGAAAGTGTCTTTTATTAAAGGTAATCATTACAACCATTGTGGAAACACATGAGCAACACACAGTACCTTTACAGTGGTGATGATGCCCTCTAGCTGGCTGGGTCCAGTACTGACACCGAAAAACCCATTGTTGTCCCCGCTAATAATCTTATATTTGGTTGACCAGGCAGGAGATCCAGGATCATCTCCATCAGTAACTGTAAGTCTGGCCACTTCAGCCCCTACTTTATTCTCTGGGACAGATACATTGTGCTAAAACAAAGAGATGTGTGGTGTATATAAGTACAAATAAAGTTGTAACACTTATGTTATAATATTCTGAATGTATTAATATACATTACCGTGGTTTGCTCAAACTGAGGTGCGTTATCATTGCTGTCAGTCACGGTAATAACAGCTGTGCCAGTGGTTACAAAACCTTTTCCAGCATCGTCAGTAGCCGTAATTAACACAGTATATCTGGACCATTTCTGAAAAGAAAGATGTTTTCAGGTGAGTTTGTTTACATTAAATCATTCATCAATGCGAGATCCAGTCATCATTTCTCACCTCTTTGTCCAAGCCTAAAGCATTCACACGAATTCCTCCAGTAACAGAGTTGATTGTAAACAGGTTTGGTTTTGGCAATTCTGGATCTTGCTTGATGATTGAGTAACTGATAACACCATTGTCAGTATCCACAATATCATCTAGATCAGTGGCTGTGACTGTCATAAACTCATGACCTTCAGTGAGAGAAGAAGAAAGACTGATTCGGTGAAACTGAAGAGGCATTTGGGGGAAAAACTGCAACAAACCATTTCATTGAGAAACTGCATCATACACCTACCTATACCAGCAGCTTCAGGAACATTTCCATTGAATGGATTTTGAGTAAAAACAGGCTTATTATCATTTTTGTCCAGCACATATACAATAATTTCCATTGGCGCTTCTGCAATATTCCCATCAACTCCAGTCGCATGAGCTACAAGCTAAAGACAGGAGAAGAAATACAGGCATGTTAAGAGACAAATATCTGAGGTTGTTTGAAAACACAAATAAATTATAGTTGTATTTTTTTATTCCATGTCTGTTATCTTTGACATATCTATTTGCAAGTGTAGTCATGAATTAATTTTTAGTTGATATACAAATTACAAAAAATGTATAGTCTCTTTAAACATGAAAAGTAAATTGAGTGTCAAGATATTTCACAGGGCCTTTTCTTTAAATCAGATTCTTTATACTTTTTTATTTTAGCTTTCAAAGAACTAAGAACGAGCAGACAATCCAATGCTGAAATACACTAAAAATCAGCTTACTCTGTATGAAGCTTTTCTTTCTCTGTCGAGTGGTCGAGTCACAAACAGATTCCCTGATAATCTTTCTATAGTAAAAGTCCCCTTAGGCTCCAGATCCACTCCTTCACCTGTGATCCTGTATTCCATCTGAGCTTGCTTAGAATAGACCGACTTTATCTAAATACAGAAAGCAACGAGAGAACAAAGTCAATAACAGACAACCCTCTTTCTCGTTCATCTAATTTTAACATTCCCTTCATTACTCTCACCTGGTGCATTTTAAATGGGAAAGGACCTTTGCTATCCTCAAGTATAGAGAATGGAGGAATAACCCATTCTCTCTTTGCTCTCTTCAGACCCGTTGAAGACTTTGGAAACATCAGAACCAGATCATCAGCGGGAGATTCCATCTGAAAATGTTAGTAAAAGATAATGAGCAACAAAACATTTTTGTTTACAGTTAAACACAGCACACAATCCATCAAATATCTGGATAACTGCATCTTAGAATCAGAAAGAACTTTATTGCCAAGTATGCTTACAACACAAGGAATTTGTCTTCATGACAGAAGCTTCCAGTGCACAGACAGAAAGACACAGATAACAAAAATAATATATATATATAAATTAGTGCTGTTAGAGATAACGCATGTGATTAATTTCAAAACCCTTAACATGTTAAAATAATTTAACACAATTAACGAAAATAACTTGCGTGAATTACGTCATTAACTTAGTGTCTGTATATTAATAAGTGTCTGTAACCCTGGTAGGAGGAAATTTCCACGATTCTGCATCTCTGTTTGCAATCAGATCATTTTAAACCGTTAAACTCTGTGAAAGTTTTCAGTGATCCAGTAATCAAATTCATTCAAACAATCAGTCCAAAACAGCGCTAATGTAAAGAAGGCCAGGCTGATTACATCAGAGATACCAGAGAGAATAGAGACTCACATTGTGTTTTTAGTGTATTATTCATTCCAGTGTGAGCTTTGCTTAAACACATGAGCTCTGTCATATTCTGTGATTGTTTCTGAAGAGCGCAGTTTTGGTGACGTACAGGAGTCTTACAGTAAGCGTGTGAGAGTCTGTTATATTGATGCACAAACAACAAACTGTGTATGTGTGCTCTCGATCACCGATCGCATGCTGCATTTCTGTACAGACACATTTCAGTTTACACACACACTCAGGAATATGTTTGATTTGTCATGTCTACGTTGCTGTCTTTAGTAATTGTACGTTTATGCAGTCAAGTCATGGCGTTTGATTTAGGCGTTTTTGGCTTCTCCATGTGGTCCTGTTCGGTATCGCAGCTCGACTCATTTAAAATGAAAACAAGCTCTTTGTTGTTGCTCTGTACACATATTATACACTGTGGAATCTTTAAAGGTTTTTTTTTCTGTAATATTTTTTTTTCTCCTGCTCCACGTTGTTTAAATAGCAAATGCATTTGTGCCCATCTGTTCGCCCATGGGCTGCTGGTCTGAAAACCAGGTGCTATTTTGAGGAACTGAGATAGACTGAGCCGTTGACCGACTGAAACCTGGTCTAAAGTCAATGGTGCAGTATTTTTTTGTTATTTAAAGAGCGCATTAGAAATATGAGCCTATAACTCGCTTACACTCTGCTTATTACACACACATTCTGCTTATTACACACACAGAGACGCAGCAGCACACAAACATGCCAAATGTATATAAAAAAATGATTACAATGTAAAAGATTATTATTATTGTGTACATAAAGATATGGTGGAATCCGGCTTGTCCCATAGATGGTCTGCTTGCGGGCTTTAACCACATACACACACACACACACACACACACACACACACACACACACACACACACACACACAGCTTTAACCTCGCGCACGAGCAGATCCGTTTCCTCGCTAGAGAAGCGTTCAGTTTTCAGAGACAACCCTTTTGGATCATGCGCCGGGCGCGCAGACCATTTTTCCTGTCGTTAATTTAGCAAAAGTGGATTCAGACACGCCATAAGTGCACTTGAGCATGTGCTTAGATAGGTAAAATAGGGTCCAACGACTGCAGAGTAGACCTGCAGAATCAGGTTGAACTTCCTCAGGTCATCCGCAAACATCAGGAGCTTGACTGAAGGGTCTTTGGTGCTGCAGTCATTGATGTACAGGGAGAAGAGCAGTGAGGAGAGCACACACCCCTGGGGGTCGCCAGTACTGATTGCACAGGTGTTGGACGGGAATTTTCCCAGTCTCACTAGCTAGCTGTCAGAAAGCTGGTGATTCATTGACAGATGGAGCTAGGAACAGAGAACTGGTATAGTTTGGTCTGGAGGATATCTGGGAGGATGGTGTTGATGGTGATGGTGCAGTCAACAAATAGGATCCTCAGATAAATCCCCAGTCTGTCAAGATGTTGCCGGATTTAGTGTTATAGTCCCATGTTAAATGCATCATCCACAGACCTGTTTGCTCGATAAGAGAAAAACTGAAGGGGGTCCAGCAAGGGTCCTGTGATGTCCTTCAGGTGGGCCAACACCAGTTTTTAAAATGAATTCATGACCGCAGAGACGTTAAAACAACAGGTCTGTAGTCATTCAGTCCTGTGATTTTGGAATTTATTTGGGATGGGGATGATTGTGGGACAGTTGAAGCCAGTGATCTGGTGAAGATCTTTGTAAAGATATGGGCCACAGGATTTGGTCAGCACAGGATTTCAGACAGGCTAGTGAAACACCTGTTCATCATATAAAGCAATTGTGTCGCTTCAGAAATTGTGAACTAATCTCTTCATGAACTTTTTGAAGTGACAGTTGCATGGACTGTCAATGGAGGGACAGAAAGCTCTCAGATTTCATTTAAAATATCTTCTCTTGTGTTTCGAATATGAACGAAAGTCTTACAGGTTTGGAACGACATGAGCGTGTGTAACTGAATTTTTTTTCTTTCATTTTTGGATGAAATCGAGCGCAGCGTTAGTTCAGACAGGCTACGTAGACATAGGCTGCGATCAGCTGACGCGGTCAGCCGTCAAATCGCTCCAACCACTACCACTCTCCTATTAGACCGGGAGGATATATATACGTGATACTACTGCTCGGTAAGCATGCTCAAACTGCTCGCAACCCTCCCGCCCTCCCCACTATAAGCATCAAGCATATTTCTGTGCACCTTCTGGCTGTCGTCTCTTTGTTTCAGATTACCAATGCTTTCAAGTCCTAGCTGTCACGGACAGCATCGCCGAGAGACAGTCATCCTCATAGCCAAGCTACAGTATAGACGTCCAGGGATTTACTGCTACGTCTACATGTTAAAACTGTTTTACTTTAAAGACATTACTAAAGTGTCTTAATCATCTGTATATCACTCAAGCTGATGGTTCTATGGGGGGTTAATGCTAAAGCTCTGTATGTCATTAATTATGGAGCAAGAACCCCCATAAGGAACCATACCGCCAAAGATAAATTGTGTTTAATAAACCCAAGGAACTAGTTTGTACCTGTGGAGAGGAGATGTTCATGACCGTGTCCATGTGATGGTCCTCATGATGATGATGGACACGCTCAACTCTGACAGATACCGTGTGCTTCTTGCCACTGGAGTCCCAAGCGTCCACAGAAAACACCTTGTGGCCTTCATGAAGAGTCACTTGTCTCTTCAGCGTTACAGTCCCATCCGTGTCCACATCAAAACCCTTGTCAGAGGACTGGAAGAGCGTTCTTGTTCTTCCATCACATGCATTAAAAATGACTGTCAGAAAAAGAGATTCAATTGGCTCAATAAAGCATCTTGTCATGTATGTAAACCTGGATTGGGGAACAAGACGCTGTGTCAGTAGCAGATGCTATGGGAACACCCTCCAGGTGTGACAATGGTCTGAAATAGTGTTGTCAAAAGTACCAGTAGCACAACTTTGCAATTAGTCAGGGAATCAGGGTTAGCAAGTCAGTAATTCCTTTTTTAAAACGTAATGATACCAACTTTATCATACATAAGGGTCAATCCATTACCCGCTGATAGGCCGTGATATCAGCTTCATTGTTTATAAAGGGTGTACTCTTTGCTCGCTTCCTGTATATAACCCATTCATAATCTGAATAAAAGTTTGAATAAAAATGTAACATTGCAAAGATTTTGGAGTGATAACTGTATTAAAATGCAGAAATTAATCTGAAATTATGATGTTTGACATTGATAACCATTGCAAAGGACAGGACAAAAAAAAGTACATTATCTTCCAATGTAAGTGCAATAGACCTGCCACTTGTTCTGGTACCTGTAATGTGTTTCTTTGTTTTTAATTGTATTACTAACTTATATTTTAACTTTTTAACCCTCTGAGGTCTGGGGTGTTTTTGGGGTCCTTGAGATGTTCTGACATGCCCTGACATTTGTGCTTTTTTCAGTTGCATATAAACATATCAATGTAAAAAAAAAAATTACACTCTATTTAACACAAACAGGACTACCATGATATGTGAGCCACATGTATGTACATGTTTTATTTTTTGAGAGAATAATGTTTATGCATGGTTATTGAAAAAACAAAAAATGAAAGTTTCTGAAATAAGGCCACAAAACACATACTAAATATATGTCAATAAGACTTTTGACTAATGGATGCCGTCGCCTAGAGTTTTTTCTTCAAAATGATGTGAAAATCATCCTGCCTAATCATTCACATAAAACGATACATTGATTTAAGTTTTGTGAAACACTTTTAGTTTGGAAAGGCAATATGCGGATGGGGCGTAAACGATCATGCATATTTAGTAGTTCACACCTGATGAGACAATGCCCCTGCATACTTAATGAGCCATTCATTCAGGTGTGTCACCTATAGCTAACTTAAATATACAAGCTTCATAAAAATGATCATTCTAGAAGAAAATTTCAGATGGCATTTAGAGGCTTTTGCATCTGAACTCTTCATATACACACACACACACACACACACACATATATATATATATACATACACAAATATATATATGCATACACACACACATATGACACATGACGATGGTCTGAAATAGTGTTGTTAAAAGTACCAGTAGCACAACTTTGCAATTAGTCAGGGAATCAGGGTTAGCAAGTCAGTACTTCCTTTTTTTAAAACGTAATGATACCAACTTTATCGTACATAAGGGTCAATCCATTACCCGCTGATAGGCCGTGATATCAGCTTCATTGTTTATAAAGGGAGTACTCTTTGCTCGCTTCCTGTATATAACCCATTCATAATCTGAATAAAAGTTTGAATAAAAATGTAACATTGCAAAGATTTAGCAGTGATAACTGTATTAAAATGCAGAAATGAATCTGAAATTATGATGTTTGACATTGATAACCTTTGCAAAGGACAGGACAAAAAAAAGTGCATTATCTTCCAGTGTAAGTGCAATAGACCTGTCACTTGTTCTGGTACCTGTTTTTAATTTTATTACTAACTTTTATTTGAACTTTTTAATGGCATGTTTACTTATATGGACAGTAGTTGAAGGCTACATGCTAATGTTTTAATGTATCATTTACTTATATCAATATCAGTAATAAATTAACTGATTTAATTTAATGTTTTAATTTTCAAATAGTTAAAATAAAATAGTTACAATAGTTATTGCTATGGTTCCAAAACTGGTCCAGAGAACTGTACATTTTTACTGTTATTTACTGATTACTGAAATTTTGTTATTGTGACACTAGTCGGCAGCATGTGTTATCCACGCTCCGAACCGTAGTTGGGAGCGAGCTGGTCTCAACATCATAACTTGGCTCGTGGCAGGTAACTTGCGTATAGTGATCCGGGCTAACAGAGCCGACGCACAAAACAGTGAAGCGTCGGCTGGTTGCAGCAATGAACTCGGGCTTTATTACTCACAGTGTTACACATTTACGGGCATAAAAGGCACTTTGCTCGCTAGCATTCAACTGGAAAATAGACTGCGTCACTAACTACATTCGCACTGTAAACTCAGACTGATTCACCCGCTATGCTTTGTTTACACTAAGGAAACCCAAAAGGCTCACTTCGTCACACATACACGTTTCTTTTTGTCAACAAGCAGCCAGAGGGAGGCAGAGATTGCAACACATGTATAAAATCACACCAATTCATTGGCTGACTGTGTTAGTGCCACCATCTGAGATTTCACCTCACTGTTGCCTCAAAAGGATGTGTCTGTGCCATTATACTTCTATGATGAAAGTCATAGCAGCAGCGAAGGAGTATTGCAGAGTTATGCAACATCTCATTTCCTAGTCAGGGAATCAGGGTAACATACTTAACCAAGACATTATCACCCTGAGAAGATAACCTCTGAAAAGAAGCAACACTTCTAGCTGAGTGAGCTCAAATGCTAAGAGGCGAAGATAAGCACGAGAAATTGCATCCTTCACTAAATGCATCATCCTTTGTTTCAAAGTGGCAACAAACTTGTTGCAGCCACCAAAACAAACAAACAACTGATGAGATTTACGCCACTGCGTAATAGCTCATTCTCCAGTGACTCAGAGGGCGGAGGAGAAAATTACTGTAAATTAAGTGGAAGAAGCTTAGGTATGTAACCTGGCTTTGGTCGCAACAAAACCTTCACAAGAGCAAAATCTTTTCCGAATGAATTCTCAGATAAGGCCTGGACAACAACACAACCGCACTGCGTTTCAGATCTCTGTCCACACTACACAACCGAATATGCATGTCACATAACCATTCATGCACACTGGGCATGCGAGATTGCGCGTACAAGTGTAAAAAGGAAATTGGTTGTTCACTCTGCAGTTGGTTGCTATTCACAGACCAGCCGGTACAACGATGAGTATGATGGCGAGGAAAAGCAAGGATGCCTTTGTGAGGACAGATGAGAGGTGGAATTGTTTTCTCAGAGTAACAAACGACTACACTGTCATCGAGGCTGGTCTGTTATTGTCTTCTGGTAGTCTAATGGTCATATGGTAGGGGCTTAACGAATCAGGGAAGGATATGCAATGATCTAGAACAGTGGTTCCCAAACCTGTCCTGAAGGCACCCCAACACTGCACGTTTTCTTTGTCTCCCTAATCAAACACACCTGATTCAACTCATCAGCTCATTGTCACATGGGTTAATGAGCTGAGGAGTTGAATCAGGTGTGTTTGATTAGGGAGACAAACAAAATGTGCAGTGTTGGGGTGCCTTCAGGACAGGTTTGGGAACCACTGATCTAGAAGACCCAATCAGGGAGTGAATGTGGGCAGCCACGCCTTCATTTTCAAAAGTCTAAATTTTTGTCTGTCTACACTGAAATGCAACCCCAGAGTTTTCAAACTAAAACGGTGTCTGCAGCATTTCCATTTTCGAGGGGCGAAAACTCCGGACCCAGGCGTAACCCCAGCAAAAGTTATGCGTTTTAAAATAAAAACACGCTAGTGAAAACGTAGCCTAAGGCTACTCAAACAATAACATGGAGACAGAACTGCAAGTTTAGCTGACTTTGTGGTCCTTTTTTAGCACGTTTTGCGTTCACATGCACAATTTTTGTTTCAATCAGACTGAATTAATTCCGATTGATGAATCCGAACGTAGTGTTTACATGAACGCTTAACGTGATCGGGTTTAGGTGCGCGTTTAAATGTCACAAGCTTCAAATCAGAATAGATTTTTTGACTTGTGCACACTGCACAAATATAAAGAGTTTCCTGCTGTTTCCTGCTATTTTCCTACATTGGTTATTTTTTTGTTTTAAACAGCAGGCTTAATATTTATCCATTTCTGGTAATAATTTGGAGACAATGAGCATATGAACCGTTGTGCTGAGCTGCTTATATTTATAATGCTGTAAAAATGCCCCTCCCCGCGCCCAAATCCAGTCGTCTGTGGATGAGAATCTGAAACAAGGACTGGTGGGACGTTGTCCTGCTCCACTTCACAGACGCAGAGTGAAAGGAGAATTTAAGAATGACCGGACATTTATATGACACTTAAGGGGCCATTCACATATCGCGTCTAAAAACACGTGGAAGGCCCGGCTACACCGCTGTCTCCTTCTTTCCAAAGTGCTTGCGCTTCCAAACAACAGCTCATTCCGTGCGTCATACATCTTTACGCTATTTCAACGTCATTGCACAATGCACATGCGCAGTCCTTTCAGTTTCGGTTTTCAATCTGAAGTGTTTACATGTTCTCTCGATCAGATTAGAAAAGGAATAAACCACCCCTTTCAATCAGATCGAAATTTCATTCGGATCAAGCTCAATCGGATTGATTAAGGTGTTTACATGAATGCTTTTCAGTCCGATTGAGTGGTCAATCTGATTACTGACCGATTATTTGGTTGCATGTAAACGTAGCCCTTGAGCAGTTAAAATCTGCATTTTTTAACACTGCAGCTGCCTACATGCGCAAGAGGCAAGCTATTATTAGAGAAATTGGCAACTGTTTACACTTATACGTGAATGCCCAGTGTGCATGAATGGTCCTGTGACATGCGTTTTTTGGTCAATTGGGTGGATGGAGATCTTTTCTGAAACACGGTGGAAACACCAGTATGGATGAGGATCGTTTTCATTTTAAAATACTGTGCTAAATCGAAAATGCACTAGTGTGGACATAGCCCAAGACTATAGATAAGTTCCAAAAAGGAACACAAGCAGTACGAAAAGGCTTCACCCTTGTCATGCCATGTGTAGCAGGATGCAGTTGTCTGGCTCATGCCTCCCGAAGTGACACTTAGTTTGCTGTGCTATGAGTGGTTCTGGGCAGTTAACTCTGAGCCAATCGCGATGGCTAAACCCCTTTATAAACCGGGACTTATCTTTTGACAAGTGATGTCACCGGAACGCGACTTGTTGTCCTGTCTACATGCCCAGCGACCTGATGTCTGCCTTGGTTATTTGTTTACCGTAGCGCCGCAGGTATGGTAAGCTTCATTTCTCTTTCCACTCGTTGACTTCATACCTTGGGCTTATATGGAATGTTTCGTGCTACAGCTTTCACCAGCTGAGTGTGCACCCTGCTATCAGTGATCAGAGCTCAGGGCCTGTGACGCTACGCTGTTAATCATAGGTATGTTGCTATACTGAGTAATAGTTGAATGGTTAATGTGGGATATATTTGTAAATGGACATCCTGTGCATTTTAGGGAGTGCTATTTAACCGGGGGTGCGGCCGCCATTTGGCTGTTTAGTGTGTTTATTTATTTATTTTTAACTCTTGTATGGAGGCCTTTTCTTGCTGCTGATATCCAAGAGGATTGGCCAAATTGTGATTTCTTTTGTTTGAACTTTTTATGTGATTTGTCCACACTGACTGAAGAACTTGAAGTGGTTGATCCATAGGGCAATTTTGTCCCATTGTTGTGGATGGGTTATGATGTTTTGTCTATGTTTAATTGTTTATTTTGATTTAATGTGTGATTGTGAGTCTCTGTTCATATTGTTAACTCCAGTACCACCTTGGGCTTTGGAACGGGTGGCTTATTAGACATTGTTTATTGTAACCTTTGTGTGTGTCATTTTGTTTAACTTCCACGTGTCTGTCCTTTGTCCAGGTGCTGAGAACTGCCAGTGGGAGCAGTGCCCCTTGCGGTGGCGGGTCCCTTGGTGTGTGCTGTGGCTTCACCAAGTGTGGTCATTTCTCTTGCGGTGGGTGTGTGTGAAATTTGACACGTGTGATTGGGGTGTTTTTCATGGATGCTCATTGCTCGAGCCACTAGCCTCCCACTGGTAAGATTCCGCCCTATTGCCCTCCTCTCTCGTGTGTGTGTGCGTTGCGAATAGAGTATAGTGAGTGGAGTGAATATTGTGTGTGTATTCATTGAGTTTAAAAGTGAAAATAAAAATTCTATTTTTGTACTGGACCACTGTATCTGGCTATCCATCAACGAACTTGAGTGCCTGGTTGAACAAAATACTTAATTCTTTGGGTGAGAGTCCCATCGTGGCGTAGTCTGCTAACTGCCTGGGCCTAAGCCCTGAAATGTGTATTAATTGTGCCACACATGCATGAAACAGGAGATAAATGAATGCTTCCCTAAAGAAACACCATAAACTGTCAGTAGATCATGGGCAGAACTTTACACTTCCATCAGTGGTTTTATGTGATTGCGTTCTCAAGCTGATTTGCCCTGTTTAGTAAATCTGGCCCCTAGAGTCAAAAACGTGGGATATTTCTGAGGTAAAACCGGAGCCTCCTGAATGCTGACCATTGTGAGGAGGACTCCATTTAGTGGATAGCACACCCATTTTATATTGTTTACCTGCCCTCTTTATATATATTAAAAAAAAGTTTTATAAAAACAATGCAGGTCAGGAAGCCTTGGCTACCATCTTTAGGTATATGGTCGAATGCAAAGAGGGTGCGAATGCTCAATCCAGTGAGGCCGGTGACCCCAGTTCTTCTTGGGGGAGTCCAGACACCTTCTCTGCTCCCCTTAAGGATGCTCCTGAGAGCTGAAGCGGGATCGGCTCACAGGCACAGCAAACTCTTGAGCCCGTCCGGAAAACTTATCGATGTCAGCATTCACTGCATCGCTTTAAAGCCCCAACTGAGCAACAGGAGAATCCAGCAGAAAGGACTTCTTTCTCAGGTATCTGTGAGGTTCAACCACAAATGTCTCTCAGACACCACCAACCCTGCCATTGAACAACCAGTGGCATGAGCCACAAGCTTAGTTAATCAGAGCAACAAGTTATTTGCTGGTCTGAGCTCCTTGACTACCTCAGGAGTTAAGCAAGCCTCTGCATCCTTATTCTTCATGACATCAGCTTGGTACATCTGCAATACTGCTATAGCATGCAGTGCCACATCCGCCTGATTATCAGCCATAAATGACTTACCAATCAGTAGAAAGAACATCATTTCCAACCAAAAGACAAGCAAGCTTCCAGTCTTTGGCATAGTTCCTTGTGTAAACTCCACTGAGAAATACACTGCACTGTCCGGCGAAAACAAGAAAGAAAGGAAGAAATCCATCTTCTCGTTCTCTATAGTCTCTATAGCCTCAAGCTCAACATCAGATCCCCAGAATCCTGGGTAACGCCTCACACCCAATAGTGTGAACTAGTGTGACAAATTTATACTGTTACATTTATATAGCGCTTTTCTAGGTAGGCTACCTACTCAAAGCACTTTACATATGGAAGGTGTAATCTCCTCAACCATCATCAATGTACAGCATCCACCAGGATGATGCGACGGCAGCCATATTACGCCAGAACGCCCACAACACAACAGCTTATTGGTGGAGAGGAGACAGAGTGATGAAGCCAATCATTATATATGGGGATGATTAGGAGGCCATGATGGAAAGAGGCCAATGGGCAAATTTGGCCAGGATGCCGGGGTTAAATTATTATTATTATTATTATTTTTACAACAAAAATGAATCACCACTGAGCTTACTAAAGCTGGACTGTGACACTATTTTCTTCTGGAAACAAACTTTGTTGTATTATTTTCCTGTTATCTCTGTAAAGCTGCGTTGAAACAATCTGTGTTGTTAAAAGCACTATATAAAAAAAGGTGACTTGACTTAAACCCCTATTCTTTTTCCAAAGGACATCCTGGGATTTTTAATGACCACAGAGAGTCAGGATCTCGGTTTAACATCTCATCCGAAGGATGGTGCTCTTTGACAGTATAGTGTCCCCATCACTATACAGGGGAGTTAGGACCCACACAGACCACAGGGTGAGCGCCCCCTGCTGGCCTTACTAACTCCTCCTCCAGCAGCAACCTAGTTTTTCCAAGGAGTCTCCCATCCAGGTACTGACCAGACTCAGCCCTGCTTAGCTTCAGTGGGAAACCAGTCTTACAGGGTGGCAAAGGATGGCTGATTTTCCTTGTTTACTCATAAAGAAGGTGAGTCTCGAACAAAACACTTTTAGGGCTCTATTTTAATGACCTGAAACCCAAGTATCAAATGCAAAATGCAAGTAACTTTGTGGGCGGATCTCGGGCACTGTTGCTATTATACCGGCGGGATAAATGACTCTTGCGCCCCACTGAAAACGCGCCTCTGACTTTAGACTAGGTTTCTCAGTTATTTTCTGGAACTGCAAAATAGCACCAGGGAACGTTTGCACCGGAACACGCCTCCTCTTTTCGCTGAACCGCCCCCAGGAGCGCAAGTTCATTCCCTAATTTACCAACGTGCGTCTGTGGAGGGAAAAGTCCGCTGTGCGTCTGGTGAGAAATAGGAATGATACATGCGTCGGTGTACAAGGTCAATTGTGCTGGGTGCAAGATAGAGCCCTTAAAGTCATTGCAATGTGAGCAATTCAAAGAGCTGTTAAGAGCGCCTTAAGCATGACGAACACCCAAGCACTTAACACTCTTTCCGTGTGTCCTTACTCGTGTTACTTCCTGAATAAGAAACATTTGAGGAGCGAACACATGTCCTTGACTAGCACCATTAGTCAATGAATTGGTGTGATTCTATTTAGGCTTCAGGGATTCATTGCACTTGGAGGGTGTTCTCATAGCATCAGCTACTGACGAAGCATCAAAAGCATTTGTAAAGGGTGTAATAAAATGTTTCAATGTGAACACCAATAGTTCAGAATCAGTTCACCGCCACACCATCAGATGGCACCTGAGCGCTCCTGTGAAGCACACTATAGAGACTAGCTTTCTCCCGGGTGCGATCTCAGAAGTAAACTGATGCGCCAAGGGAACAACACTCATTTTGTCGGTAACACTTTAGAATACTGTTCCTTCATTAATGAATAATTACACAGGAACAAACGAGTAACGTATTATTAACATTCTAGTAACTATTAACTAACAAGAAACTCTGATTAACAAATTAGTAAGTAATCGCGCTTAGATGAATGTAGTAGTTCATTATTAGCTAATCAATAACTACTATTTTTTTCATACCTCCCAGAGAACTACTATCTACAGGTCATAATTAACATGAATAATGCATAATTTATAATAAAAGGTAATCGGTAACCCACTAGTAATGACTCAAGTATTACTACATCAATCTAAAGGAACTACTAATAATTTGGATCAGTATTCTAAAGTGAGAAACATGATAACTACCTAATATTGACTGAAGTCATTGTAAGCTTTTGAGATTTTTGTAAGATTTTGAATATAAATTCCTTCCAATGGATTTGGTAACACTTTACTTTAGTCATTACTAGTGTGTTCCCGTGATCTTCACTTTAGAATACTGATCCAAATAATTATTAGTTCCTTTAGAATGATGTAGTAACACTTGATTCATTACTAATGGGCTACCATTACCATTAAACATTGTGCATTATAAATATTTATTAACCTGTATATAGTAGTTCTTATAGTCTTCAGTGAGGTATGAAAAATAGTAGTTATTGATTAGCTAATAGTGAACTACCACTTTTGTAAGGCTTTTGTAAGGTTTTGGATAGTAATGAATCAAGTGTTACTACATCTTTATAAAGGAACTACTAATTATTTGGATCAGTATTCTAAAGTGAAGATCACGGGAACACATTAGTAATGACTAAAGTGTTACCAAATCCATTGGAAGGAATTGATATTCAAAATCTCACAAAAATCTCAAAAGCTTACAATGATGTCAGTCAATATTAGTCAAGTCAAGTCAAGTCAAGTTTATTTATATAGCGCTTTTCACAACATAGGTTGTATCAAAGCAGCTTCACAGTAATAAATTAAAACAATACATCAATGTTTGTTTCTAATGGAACGTCCATGTTTGGTAATGCTGATCAATAGTATCGTTGATTGATTAGTTAAATTAAATATCCAAATATCCCCAACTGAGCAAGCCAAAGGCAACAGTGGCAAGGAACCGAAACACTCCATCAGGTGATGACCATTAGGTTGTTATCATGTTTCTCACTTTAGAATACTGATCCAAATAATTAGTAGTTCCTTTAGAATGATGTAGTAATACTTGAGTCATTACTAGTGGGTTACCATTACCTTTTATTATAAATTATGCATTATTCATGTTAATTATGAACCTGTAGATAGTAGTTCTCTGGGAGGTATGAAAAAAATAGTAGTTATTGATTAGCTAATAATGAACTACCACATTCATCTGAGCGCTATTACTTACTAATTCGTTAATCAGAGTTTCTTGTTAGTTAATAGTAGTTACTAGAATGTTACTAATGCAGTACTCATTTGTTCCTGTGTAGTTATTCATTAATGAAGGAACAGTATTCTAAAGTGTTACCATTTTGTCTGTCTATTTATTATTTCACAGGTAAAAAAAGATGCACTTTAAACATTCTTCTGACTGTTCATATGACAATGGGAAGGTTTAAAGCAAGTAATTGTGAAGTATTTTGAGTAACTTTTTCATGTTCTAATGTGTTTATATGAATTTAATTAACTCGAGGGTCACAAATGCAAATGGATTAATTGTGTAGTAAATGCATTCAAAAGTATTAAAAGTTATACAGCATTGTTGTGATGTTTGAACGCATTGGCAATGCGAGGTTGCTTGTTATTTTTGTGTTTTAATTGAGTTAAGTATATTCATTCATTTCATTTTTATTTATTTGACAGGGACAATGGACAGTATGAAACTGTCCCAGAATTAGCTGCAGAGCTAAATTTCATCTGCAGTCTCTGGGCAGAAAGAATCAAATCACATTACATACAATATAATATCTCACAAGAGAAAAATATACGACACATTGTCTATCAATTAACAATAAATACATCAATATTACTACCAAAAAAATCTCAATATACATCCTATAAAAACACATAATATTACAAAATCAATCCCCAGTAATTATAAAACCTTGACAAAACAAGAGTATTTAATGATTACAGACCTGACTCCTTTTTAACCACATTTTCAAATGCAGCTTGAACTGTGTCAAAGTGGTAATTTATTCCAGTTTTTAACAGCTCTTACTGAAAAAGCTGATCGACCAAACTCAGTAACTGAGTAAATGTGCTTCACAGTCACCTCTTGATGAAGCCCTTGTTTGTCTTATGTTTTCTCTACGTGAAGCAACAAATGCTTTTAAGGGAGGAGGTGCAAGATCATTTACAATTTTATACATTAAACAACAATTGTGAAATATAATAAAATTGTCAAAAGTAAGGAAATTGTGCTTTTGGATTATAAGACAATGAAGCTATCTATTCGGTTTCTTGTCAAATGCCTTTAAAGCACGTTTGTATAAGATATATAAAGGTCTGAGAGTAGATTTTCCTAATTGTGACCATTAAGTAATACAATAAGAAAAATGAGAAAAAATTAAAGAATGCAAATAAATTCTTGCAGCTTCCAGTGAAAGTTGACTCCGTATAAATTTAAAATTTCTAAGTTGAGGTGTCACTGCACGGACCATTTTTTTATATGCTTTTCAAATGTTAAGTGCGTATCTAAAATAACTCCAAGATATTTAAAATCTGACACAATTTGTAATTTTTCACCACAGACTAATATATCAGGAAGATTCTCCTCCTTCCTTTTAATTTTAAAATACATACAGGCAGTTTTCTGAACATTTAATGTTAAACAACACTGAGTAAGCCAGTCCGAAATTTTGGACATTGCGACATCTAATTTTTGTGCAACTTGATCATTTGTTTTACCATGTACATATACAACAGTGTCATCAGCGTACATTTGAATATTTACATCCGGGCAAACATCAGGTAAATCATTCAAATACAAACTAAAAAGTAATGGCCCTAATACAGACCCCTGCGGTACTCCTGTAAAACACTCTCTCAAAGACGATGCCTGCATTTCAATCCGGGTACACTGTTTCCTAGATGTAAGGTAAGATTCGATCCATTTCATTGCTTCTACCGAAAAATTTAAATATAATAATTTAGACATTAAAACATTACGATTTAATGTATCGAATGCCTTTTTCAAATCAAGGAATACTGCACCCACAACCCCACCTTTATCTAATTTTGATCTCACATGCTCGATAAAATGACATACAGCCGTTTCCGTTGAATGCTGTTTGCGGAACCCAAATTGCATAGGGCACAATAAGTTATTTTGTGCATTTAAGTAATTTACAATTTGCTCAGTTACTACCTTTTCTAATATTTTAGACACTAATGATAAAATTAAGATCGGCCTATAATTTTCAACTTTATTGAAAATATCTGTTGCATTAACCATTCAGTCGCCATTTTGAGTGCTGTGCACACACACTTAATGTGTGACACGAGGCAATGAGGGTGAAGTGGTGTATGTAGAATGGCGTTAGGGTTATAGATATATTATTTGTTTATGTATTTCTCATATTATGTGTGTTTGAGCGACACATTTATGTGTTTGGGAATGCTTTGGTTATGTGAGTAACATAAGAGTGACATTTATGTGAATCTTTATTGCTTTATTCTGTACACATTCTTTACATATAATATGTAATTCATACGGTATATTGCCTTTATGTGAAACAGGCTATGGATTACAGGTGTGCATGTATTCATATACCTTATGTGTATGTATGATTCATATCACATGTCAGTTAATGTGCAGATGAAGTTATTTTTGTATGTAACTGTTGACAGTAAAGTTTTATGATCTCAGAAGTAAACTGATATGTGATATGAATCATACATACACATAAGGTATATGAATACATACACACCTGTAATCCATAGCCTGTATTGGATTTTATAGTTGCTGGAAATACTGGTTAACCTATGTTTTTTTTTTTTCTTGATATTTTGTGACTTTTTCTCATTTATAATCATGAACATGCATGCAAAGTTTCAACATGCTGGTGTTTTTTGACATATACAAACAAAAGTACTGTTCCTTTCGTGATGTTCGCGGGTCAATTTGACCTGCATATTTTAACGCTCTAAGGCAACTGTACGGACCCAAAATAATAACTTTTCAAGATTTTACTTTGTTATTATATTTTTTTACTACCTTATGAAGCTAAAAAATTAGGTTTTCCACACTTATTTCTACACAGAAAAATATTTTGTCAGCCACAGATGGTAAAAATTACCTATCATTTATTTTTTCAAGCTACCTGAAATAATATTAAATCTTTTTTTTTTTCTTGATATTTTGTGACTTTTTCGCATTTATCATCATGAACATGCATGCAAAGTTGCAACATGCTGGTGTTTTTTTTTTTTACATATACAAACAAAATTACTATTATGTTTGTGATGTTCGCAGGTCAGTTTGACCATCATAGGCAGCTATTCAAAAGCAACTGTACAGACACAACATAAAAAACATTTATTTTATATATGTCAGGGCATCATCTCCAGTTCTAAAGTGTAAAGTGTATCTAAACGTGCTCTAACCCAAACCAAACACACT
Organism: Scardinius erythrophthalmus; assembly: GCF_964197995.2. Classification (NCBI taxonomy): domain Eukaryota; kingdom Metazoa; phylum Chordata; class Actinopteri; order Cypriniformes; family Leuciscidae; genus Scardinius; species Scardinius erythrophthalmus. The sequence goes on from NC_138222.1 coordinate 2,293,097, forward strand.
TGAAAAAGCTAAATCATGGTGTTTAGAATTAATTGCAAATTACAAATGAAAATCTTTGACAGACACAGATAGTAAAATAAGCTCTCATTTATATATTCAAGATATCTGAAATATCTTGAGACTTCGACATAGACAGCAGGAAAAATGAGCTCAGAATAATTGATTAATTGTTCAGTTATGATGTTCTAAGCAAAAAAAAAAAAATGTATATTCAAATATATATAAATATAATGTATATTCAAATTTTGTCAAAACAAAACTGTTTTAAAAAATGGTTAAAAAACATTTTCATTAAATCATATCTTCAGATATATATTTTTTGGAATATTTGACAAATGTTGATATTAAAAGTTTACAGTTTGTACCTGAATCTTTATTGTTTTTCATAGTGTGATTTTTGAGGAATTGTATTGAATCCAATGCGGGTCAATTTGACCCGGACCATTAGGGCAGTGCACATAATTCCAACATAACACGAGGGTTAAAAAGATTGCATTGTGTAGAGAGATTATTTAGCCTAATACTAAAAATATTGAAATAAAAACTCCAAAAGTTCAGTTGCCTCAGTGTTTTATTTAAAGAGAGCACAGCTTACTTCTTCCTAGTCTTTTTCCTTGGTGAAGGTCATCTCTTTGCACTTTAAAAACCAGCGACTCCGACTCAAAGCCTGGAGAACATGAAGACTCCACTGCAAATCCACACAAAAGGACCTAATTTGAAACATATTGAATGTTGTAACATTTACACGTTTTGACATTTACATTTGGATGATTTAATCCCTTCCAGCACAACAGCAGTATATGTGAGCTAAACTGTGGATCATTTCCCATTGTTTTGCCACAAAATGTATTAAATGACTACATCTTTCAAATTACATGAATTGTTTTCTCAGTCAGACACAACCCGGATCGTGTTGGAGGATTATATGTTTGTGGATTATTTTGTTTTGTAAACGAGGTACAGTGTACATGGAGAGTTCACAAATAAACTTTTGTTGACAGATGAAGTGTCATGTCTAGAAAAACTTTCCAATGTAATTTAAATGAATTAGATGTTTCATTAGTAAAATGTGAAGTTGCACATTATTGGTGCTTTTTGGTGGATGTTAAGAAGTTTAGCTTTTTAATAGCTCTAAACTTATTAAACAAATTAAAGAAAGTGCATTTATAATGTCAAATAAAATCAGCTTCTCAAGAAATAAAAATATATATGCATATTCTCTGAACATGATGAGGACAATCACTCAATCACTCAATCACTCAATCACAATGGATAAAATCCTACCTTACAGAGGAAAATAATAACTCCCAATCTCCCAATCTTCATTGTCTCGATTCGAAAGAAAATGTCTTGAAATGTCCTTCAGGTCCTACTTCATAGTTGGCTTTTAAGTTTTCACAGGGGGTTGGAGTGTTAATTGTGTTTGCTGGTCGGTGGGTATATTTCCTGTTTTGAGTGTGAATGGTGTCAGGTTAAAAAAACTGATGAATTTCAAAATGTAAACTACTTGAATTTGTCAGTGTATATAAGGTTCATTATATAAGTATTTCACAATTTAGTGCAGTATTTTAATAACATGACTGGAGCCAAAGAGTTCTGTGCTATCTTAATAAGGCTGTATCTGTTAACATTATAACATCAAGGGCAGTTTCTGGGCTTTTCTAGCTAGAAACCTGGTGAAAAATATTCCCAAAGAGTAATTTTTAAGTACTTTTGACAGTATTGTACAAAGTACAACAAAGCAGAAAACAGAAGAATATTTTGCTGGAGTAAAACTGTAACACTATTATACATTATTTAAAGTTACATGCAAAAGGGGGTGGTGTGGCGCAATGGATAAGACACATGCCTTTGGTGTGAGAGACCTGGGTTCGAATCCACTGTGAGACACCAATGTGTCCCTGAGCAAGACACTTAACCCCTAGTTGCTCCAGAGGCGTGCGACCTCTGACATATATAGCAATTGTAAGTCGCTTTGGATAAAAGCGTCAGCTAAATGAATAAATGTAAATGTAAAAGATCCTGGTCAAAACAGCATTTACTCTCCTTTTTTTTTCTTCATTTTCCTGTAAAGCTGCTTAGAAACGGTCTGTATTGTATAAAGTGCTATACAAATAAAGGTGACTTGACTTAAAAAAAAAATAAAAAATATATGGCTAACAAGTATCATTGATTATTGCCATCTTTTCAAAAATCTTTATACTTTCTGCATTACCATCTTGATATGAATCTTAGCCCAAACTGTTATTCTCAGCTTCTTCTTTTTTTTCCATTGTTAACACATCGGTCAAAACTGAAGCCACAGTCAAAACTCTTCACACAGAAGTCTGTGAGAACTAAACAGTGAATCATTTTTCATTTAATGATAGCATCTTCCAAATTCCATAAACCCTATAAATCCATATATATGTGCAGCACATTTGTGAAATGTTAACACACTACCAGAATGACAGCACATTTTGTGCATTTCTGCAGTATCTTGAAATATAGATAAAACCGTAGCAGTAAAATATTTACAATAAAATGAACAATCATTCCAAACACTTTGCAATTTCAGCTGAAAGCCTACTCAAACTGTTTTATTTATTTAAAAATATTTTAAAAATATTTATTTATTTATTATTACAGGGACAGTGCATATTAATAAACATTTCTGCCAAATGTTTATTAATATATAAAATTTAGACAAGACTAAAACTGTCCTGTTTTAGTCTTGTCTTCTTCTATTACCACTTTTTACCCTCTTTGGTACTATTTTTCGAAGAACCATTTTCTCTTAATACACAAAACCAAACTGATATACATATATAACACTGCTATAGTCACTTTTTCAAAACCTCATACCTCAACCTCAAGACTTATCTCTTGCACTCGATCCTGCTCTGTGTTCACAAATAGCAAATGATGTCTCACACACACAAGAGGTGTTAGTGAGGCCAGCAGAGGGTGTTTACCCTGTGGTCTGTCTGGGTCCTAACGCCCCAGTATAGTGATGGGGACACTGCTGTAAAAAGCACCGTCCTTTGGATGAGACATTAAACCGAGGCCCTTATTAATCCACATCAGGGGCTTTGCACCGGATAGTTATAGGAACTCAGTTATATTAACACCAGGGCAGTCGTCTGAGAACTAAATCCCCCCTAGTGCCATTTTACTGGTTGCATTCACACCACCAGTACGAACTGAAGTGACATGAGCCGGCAGAAAGCGACAGCGCAGCATTCAACAATGTCAACAACTGGAGGATGGAGGACACTATGATTGGAGCTGTGCTTTTGTTGTCTGTTGTGGGTTTTGAGATAACAGAGATGGAATGTAGAAGTAGAAGTAATGCAATTAAAGGAGAGCAAAAAAGAGGGCCATAAGACGAAATCTCCAGCAATCTTTTATTGACATTATTACTGTTATTATTATTATTATTATTATTATTAGTATGGTTGTTTCTATTTTTCATCAATATTTTGTAAACAGGATGGAATGAGAGGAAAGAAATTAAAAGTAAAAAAGTGCCTGAGTTTGTCACAGAAAAAAAATAGAAAACTGCGACAAATAAACAGACAAAACTGGTTGTCATTTTCCTCATCCTTTTCAGAGAGTGCAACAACTAGAATCCTCACATTACTGTACATGGCCTACAGCATAATGTTTTTTTTTTTGTTTTTGTAATTATCTTTGCAGCTCTGGAATATCAGGATTTTTTTCCACAAATAAATTACTATTGTCACCCCAGTCTGTCTGTGTTGTGTTAGTTTCACCTTCACGGACTCTTAGTTCACATTCAGTCAGTCACATTTGACGTCGATACTGATGTATTGGGGTCTCGTCTGGGAGCCCAATCACCTCCAAGTGGTAACAAAATGAGCCAATGAACATTAGCCAGTGAGATTTGCATGCCGAGTCACACCTACCCGGACATAAGGGTATAAATAGGACCGGCATTACTCACTTCTGTCAGGACCACTATCGTCAAATACGATTGACAGTTAGCATACAGTTTGGATTGGCGGTATGGTTCTGTTCTGGGCAAGAACTCCCTGCGCATCCATGCAGCCGAGCATGGATAAGAGCAGCAATTAAACCACTTAGCGTGAACAGAACAGAACCAACATGAATGTATTGCAGATATCATTAATTAATTTTAATGTACAAAATAATTAGAGAATTTTAGTCTGATTCAGGGGGAATCAGAATGCCAAATCCTGACTGGAGGAGTTAGTCAGCTGATGCAAGCTTGACTAACGTGACCTGCAAGAAATGACGCTACGCTTGATTTCATTCATGTTTTGCTTCGGAGCCGAGCGGTGTTCAAGCGATCACTCATTTCCAGATCACCTTCACAGAAGAGTGCAAAATTTCTAAAGAAAATTAAGAGAACAAAACAGCAATTTTCATAGCTATTAGGAGTTCACCTTCGAAGGTGCATTCCAGCGTCATTATTGCAGTTTTTATTGCAATTAGACAGTGCGGAATTCTTCCCTGGGCGCTTAAGCTACAAGTGCAGTTTTCCTAAAAGAGAAGCACGGGCGATCAGCATCTTTTTCAAGATGTGTGTTTCTGGATCTGGTTGTTTTCTGACCTCATTGGACGGCCATGATCGCTGTCTCACATGTCTGGGCAAACGCTGAGAAAGCGTTTGTGGATGGTGCATACCCTCACTGTGAGAGCATGTCCATGTTGGTCTTGCGGTCGCCATTCTCCTTCTTCACAGAGGCATGAGTCCCCTCTGCTGCTACCCAGTCCCCCGCCGCTTCTCGTAGTAGAGCCGCGGTTCTGGTTCACACTCTGGGAGACCTGAGGGTCTTCATCGGGTCCGCCCCCACGAGCATCCCACTCCTCTAGCATGCCATGTGCCGTCGAGTTGCCGAATGTTGGTGCATGTCCCTCATGTGAGGCACCCTGTATCTCATTTGATTGGATGTTGATTGCTGCATTGGGGATTGGGCTTTTGTCCTCTGGAGAGGATGAGGAAGCCGAGCTGCCCCCCTCCGGGTAGCTCGTTCTGAATCGGATTCAGAGCTGACGGCCATGCTATCCTGTTCTGCTGTGGGCATTGTGTCCTGAGCGCTCGCGGTTGGATGATTGGTTCCTGGGTGCCTTTCCGCTCCAGTGCCTTTCTTCCCGCATGAGGAGGTTCAGAAGAAGTGGAAGGCACCTTTTACTGCCCAAAGCCGTTCTTTTTCCTCCTCCACTCTCACTAACCTCGATTGTGGGGCCACCAAGGGTTACGTGGATGTTCCACCATGCAATTGCGGTGCAAATTGAAAAGTGCCGCCACCTGGCTGAATCATCCGTGCCTCCCGTCCAAGGCGGGTAAGACGACGGCAGCTCTGGCTGCTAAGGTTTACTCTGCCGACCTGACAGGCCGCCTCCACCCTGCATGCCATGGCCATTCTGCAGGTCCATCAGGCAAAAGCTCTCAAAGAGCTGGGGGTAGTTGTGGGTAGTAAGAAGGGTAGTTCTGAGCCGGGGTTGTTGCAGGAACTGCGCACGGCGACTGACCTTGCCCTCTGCCCGGCAATCTCAATGAAAGTCACGCTGCAGTCCCTCGGCCAGACGATGTCCACTGGTTTGCTTTCTAGACGCCCCCATCTGACCAGGGACTGGGTAGTTGGCTGATCAGGGAATGGGTAGTCGGCTGACCAGGGACTGGGTTGTCGGCTGACCAGGGACTGGGTAGTTGGCTGACCAGGGAATGGGTAGTTGGCTGACCAGGGACTGGGTAGTTGGCTGACCAGGGAATGGGTAGTTGGCTGATCAGGGACTGGGTAGTTGGCTGACCAGGGAATGGGTAGTCGGCTGACCAGGGAATGGGTAGTCGGCTGACCAGGGACTGGGTAGTCGGCTGACCAGGGACTGGGTAGTCGGCTGACCAGGGACTGGGTTGTCGGCTGATCAGGGACTGGATAGTCGGCTGACCAGGGAATGGGTAGTTGGCTGACCAGGGAATGGGTAGTCGGCTGACCAGGGACTGGGTAGTCGGCTGACCAGGGACTGGGTAGTCGGCTGATCAGGGACTGGATAGTCGGCTGACCAGGGACTGGGTAGTCGGCTGACCAGGGACTGGGTTGTCGGCTGATCAGGGACTGGATAGTCGGCTGACCAGGGAATGGGTAGTCGGCTGACCAGGGAATGGGTAGTCGGCTGACCAGGGAATGGGTAGTCGGCTGACCAGGGAATGGGTAGTCGGCTGACCAGGGACTGGGTAGTCGGCTGACCAGGGACTGGGTAGTCGGGTGACCAGGGACTGGGTTGTCGGCTGATCAGGGACTGGATAGTCGGCTGACCAGGGAATGGGTAGTTGGCTGACCAGGGAATGGACTGCATCACATTTTGCATCCCACTCTCTTGTCTGTCACCCCTCCTATTCTAGTTATGGAGGCGATAGGATTCTTCCCTGATACAAGGAAGAGATATGGACAACGTTGACAGAGCAGAAGATGGACTGAGTCATGTTCAGGATTACATTCTCTCATCTGTCACCCTTTTTCGAGTACATGAAGTATAGAGGTGATATCAATATGCTTCCCTCATAATCCAACAGGAATGGCTGAAATCACTGAGCAGAAAATTGGACATTGTAACCATTAGCATCCAACTTATCTGTCACCCCCTCCAGCACAATAAGCAATAGTGTCGATGTAGCTAGAGCTGCACATGTAGCACACGGCAGGGTGTGGCAGGGATTGGGACATTGACAGAATGGGAAAGTGAACTTTACCATTAGCGTCCCACTTTCTCATCTGTTGCCCCCTCTAACACATTTGGCTTGGAGGTGATGGTGCACAGTCAGAACATGTCCTTGCTGAAATCGCGATAAAAATAAGCAAACATCAGCCAAGATAATGGTTACTTAGCAGAAGGGTGGTAGGATGCTATTTGTGACCCACTCTCTCAGTCGCTCGCTCCAGTTTCTGTAGACTTGCACACTTCGAGAGATCTGAAGCTTCTCATGCTTCCAGGGGAGATCTAATCTCTCTTCAGCGTGGGCCATAACTTTGAGCAGCTTATCGTATGCGGGACAGGCAGGCTGGGAGGGCTTATTAAACATTTCTTCACCTTCCGCAGCCACACCCTGCTCTTCCTGGCTAGAAGCTGGATCAGATGACTCGTTTAGAGAAAGCACATCTGCATCTATCTTGAGTGAGTGGCAGGGGAACAAAAGATAGCCATACCTCGATCAAATTCCACTGCCAGCTCAACCTGCGATCCCCAAGTTCGGAGTCTTTGCTGGGCCTCAGCTGCAGCAGCTTCTGAACTGCGGGGTGCAGATACATTTCCTAATTAGGGGTTGGAATCTCTAGGCACCTCACGATTCGATTCGATTACAATTCAGAGGGTAACGATTATCGATGCATCTTTTTTGTGTGACTACTTGGTACTTTTAAAGCAAAGTATTTATAATGACCCATAAAGAATTTACTTCCAATACTTCCTATATTAATTTTATTAATAAAAAAAAAATGGAAGTGATTTGGCAAGTCAACTGAAAGCTTACATTTGCCAGCATATGTCCCAACATTGCAAAGAACCAACAGGAAAATAAATGTGTGCCTGTACTAGCAGCGTACTTGTAGTAAATGAATACAAACTTCAGCATATTCTGAGTCTCTAGCATTTAATAATAGACTTCTAACCAACATCCTCCTGTCATTTCCAATGAGCAATATAATTCAATATAATCCTTCAAACAAAAAACAACAACATTTTGCTGTAGCAAAATCACAAACAGTTTTCATTCAAAAATATAGGATTATGTACGAGCATGTACATATGCTTGTGGACTTAAAGGTAGGGTAGGTCAGAATTGTCTAAAAAAACTTTTATTCAAATTTGTTTAAACTGTCTTTATATACCAATACATAATTAAAATGCAAGTACTCTGAAATAGAGAGTATAAAAAATTGAGTGACTCTAGTGTATTTAATCTTCAATAAAGACAGCTCATTAATTCCATTCACTCCCACCTAAAAACGGGTGCGCGACTGCGCGCACGTGGGCAGAGCCAGTAATAGCAGCGGTAGTCATGGCGACGGAGAGTGACAGTCGCGCAAGCCAATCACTTGTTTCGTCCCGGTAGGAATTAATGAGCTGTGTTTTTTGAAGATTAAATACACTATAGTCACTCAATTTTTATACTCTCTTTTTCAAAGTACTTACATTTTAATTATGTATTGGTATATAAAGACAGTTTAAGCCAATTTTAAAAAAAGTTCTTTAGACAATTCTTACCTACCCAACCTTTAAGCATACTCTGAATAATTAGTAACATACAAAGCCGCTCTTATACACAACTAAACAATAAAGAGTTATGACTTAAAATGTTTGGTGTATACCACAATCAAAAACAGCTTATACAAAATAAGTGAATGGACATCTGCAGAGAGCAAAGTCAAAGTGTAGCTTTTTGTGACTGGCATTGCACTGATATACACTGTTACTGTGGAGGACAGTATAACGTACGTATAACAGATCGGTTTACAGCATATTGATGTGAAAACTAAACCATACAGAAAGCAGATCTCATACAACAAATACTAAATAGGTCACAATGAAACTGTCAATTTTCCATACGTTAGCTTTTAACGAAGAGGGTGCTGTTCGACTTTGGCGCTCAGCCATCATGCGTCTCTGTTATGTGCGCGTCTCTGTTATGTGCACGCCACAGACACTAGACTGCACGTCTGCTTTAGAGTTCTGCCTTTTGCGTTCCCTCAATATTACGTTATAAAAATAAAAAAAAGGTAGAAAATCGATTTTTGACATTTGTGAATCGATTCAGAATCATCCACGTCCACATCGCGATGCATCTAAGAATCGATTTTTCCCCCACCCCTAATCCTAATTCCCTCGAGAAAAGGAACAGACGTGAATGGAGCTTCTTCATGGAAAAACCCTCACAATCCGCGTATTCTGCCCCCTCGAGAACAGAACGCATGTGATCAGGCCCGGGGTGGGAAATCGGGAGAATTCCCGGTGGGCTGCTTCACCTTTGGGCCGGTCGAGGAATTATTTTATTTTTTTTCACATTTGTCATGTTAGTTACATTAAATAATTCCTCGACCGGCCCAAAGGTGAAGCGGCCCACCGGGAATTCTCCCGATTTCCCACCCCGGGCCTGATCACATGCGTTTTTTTCACATTTGTCACGTTAGTTACATTAGGCTACACGTATTCTGCATTCTGACAGCCTCTGCATGGTTTGTACCATGAGTACCAAAGTTTGTACCAAATCTTCAACGAATTTGAGTTTGTACCAAATCTTCAACAAATTTGTAAATATTACATAAAATCTGAAAAAACTGCACTGTTGATCACACTAGTCTACTTTAATTTTTCATCAGGAAATTTGTTTTGAAAAACTTTTATTTTGTACAAAATGGCACATAGTCACACTCGTGGTGTTCCAGGTCAAAAATGACCAGCCTACAAAAAATAGCTTATAAATCTCTCATTATACTATATTATCACCCAATATTGGATTCAATATTTTTGTCAAATTGTTTTCTTTCAATTAGCACTGGTTTTATATTTATATTTGCATCTGATTAATCATAGGCCTCATTTATCTGAGAGTAGGTATCACGTTTTTTGATTAAAAAAAAACATTATTTTTGAATATTTTTGAATACAAATAAATCTGTAAACATTAGTTCAATATGCCTCTTTGTGGAAGAGTGGGATACATTTCAAATGCTTTCTTTCTTTCTTTCTGACTGTCTGTCTGTCTGTCTGTCTGTCTGTCTGTCTGTCTGTCTTTCTTTCTTTCTTTCTTTCTGCTTTTGTTAATTTATCAACCTATCCTTGTGGAATAGTGGAATTTTTTTGTTAACTTCTCAGCTTAAGTGAATTATTATTTAACCTTTAAATGATTTGTTGAACCATGGTATTAATAAAAACTACACAATAGTAAGAGCTGAACTGTTGCTTCATTTATCCAATTTGGAAAAAGTGCTAATTTGGAATTCCACCATGGAAAAAGAGGGCCGGTCTTGGGCCTGAAACTCCCGGGCTGAAAAGTGGCCCCACTCCGGCCCTGCATGTGATCCAGATAACTCACAAGACAGATAACTCACAAGTCATGTGTATCGTGCGGTGTAGGATAACGCTGACACAGTGGCACACTGAGAAAAACAATAAGAAGAATTTACTCAATTTTTATTTGGCAAGTTTTTGCACGAATTTTTTTCAATTAAATTTCATATTTATGGAAATTAAGTAAATCTACTTAACTAAGCAGAGTAAAATTCACAAAGTGAATAAGTACATATAACTTGGCCTGTTAAATTATATTGAACAATTTTTACTTAAAAATCTGATATAATTCATATAATTAAGTAAAACCACTTGATATTTTAAATACATTTTACTTGTTTTATGCAGGGCTGGTAATTATTTTAAATTAAATTAAATGTTACTCTTATAATGTGACAAAATAATACGGTGACAATGTGCAGTTAAGAGTAATTTATTAAGAAATAAGCATCTACAGAAACCGTCTCAGGTTACGACTGTAACCTATGTTCCCTGAGAACAGGGAACGAGACACTACGTCAGAATGACGCTATGGGGAACGCCTCAGGCGTGACAGGTGTCTGAAATCAATATCAAATCACGGCAATCACATTGACCGGCGACAGCCCGTGAATCATTAACGTGAATGATTAACATGCGACCTGCAAGTATAAAAGGGCGCCTTGCAAACATGACAACATCCTATCGTCTGAAGGGACTGTTGCAGGCAGGCCCCGAGGCATGGCAGGAAGACGTAGTGTCTCGTTCCCTGTTCTCAGGGAACATAGGTTACAGTCGTAACCTGAGACGTTCCCTTTCGAAAGGGAACTCTACACTACGTCAGAATGACGCTATGGGGAACGATATACCAACGCCACCATGCTAAGGGGAGTGCATGCCAAAGGCAGTGACAACTGTCAGAACCGGCAATTCAAATGAACGCTAGTACCACTCACCCCCAGGTCACACTGAGCTGTCAGTGACAGCACTCCCTACGGTCATAGCCCAAGCTAAATGACACCACAGAAAACCTCCATAAACATAGTTTAGTGAAAGGTCTACCTGGGCCTGCTCAAGGGCCTAGGACCACAACTTCAACTTCTTAGAAGGGGTCCCTTCTAGGGAATGTGGCTAGGGAACCTGAGGGAACCCCAGCCAGTCACTATTCAGGGGAACGTGCCACCTGAAATGCCACCAGGCAGGCCTGACCTGGTGTCACCATATAAGACACTACAGTCTGGCCACTTCCTGTCTGTCCGAAGACAGAGCCTCTGGACACTTGCCTTTAGGAAGGCATCCAACCCGAGGGACTGCGAAGCAGGCAGTAAACCACTCGGACCGGATCTCAGAGACGGGATATCCTGGAGAGTATGACTCAGCATAGTGCTTTACAACCCTTGCCAGCGAGGGGAGTTTCTCTACTCGATCCACGGATCAACCCAGTGTTTGTGTTTCAAAACACTAAGGAGGCCTGTGAGGGCCTAAGGACTGATCTAACTGGGAGGCCTCATGAGAGGCCTACGACCGACTGATCAGACTCAGGAGACCACATACTCATACTGACCCTCAGTGAGGGGAGCATTAGATCTACCTGGTAGGCAACCAGGCTGTAGCAGGATAAAGAGGTTCCAGGAGGGAACCCGTAGCAGAGAATACAAACTTGAGTCGAGCCAGTGCGCAAGCTCACCTTCGGTAGCTGCCTGATAAGGTCTGCTAAACTGAAAGTAAGCGGCCACTAGCTTACAAAACCCAGCACCACAGTGAAACTACTCAGGGAGACCTGGAGAGGCCTACTACCTGACAACCACAGTATGTGGGAGCTCACCTTCAGAGAGGCCTGGTGAAGCCTACTATCTGATAACCACAAAACGTGGGAGCTCACTTTCAGAGAGGCCTGGAGAGGCCTACTACCTGACAACCACAGTATGTGGGAGCTCACCTTCAGAGAGGCCTGGTGAAGCCTACTATCTGATAACCACAAAACGTGGGAGCTCACTTTCAGAGAGGCCTGGAGAGGCCTACTACCTGAAAAACCATGCTCAGTGGAACACACAGTAAGTGGGAGCTAACCCTTCAAGGAGGCCTGGAGAGGCCTACTACATGACAACCACAGTATGTGGGAGCTCAACTTCAGGGAGGCCTAGTGAGGCCTACTACCTGATAACCACAGCGCATGGGAGTTCACTTACAGAGAGGCCTGGAGAGGCCTACTACATGACAACCACAGTATGCGGGGGCTCAACTTCAGGGAGGCCTAGTGAGGCCTACTACCTGATAACCACAGTGCATGGGAGTTCACTTACAGAGAGGCCTGGAGAGGCCTGCTACATGACAACCACAAAACGTGGGAGCTCAACTTAAGGGAGGCCTACTGAAGCCTACCACAGTACATGGGAGTTCGCTTACAGAGAGGCCTAGAGAGGCCTACTACCCATTACCAGAAAAACCACATTAAGTGGAAACTCAAAGTATGTTGGAACTCAACTCCAGGGAGGCCTGGTGAGGCCTACTACCAGAGAACCATGACATGAAGGAGCTTACTTTCAGGGAGGCCTGGAGAGGCCTACTACCTGAAAACCACAGCTGACATTGGGCCAGACTGGCATTCCAGTTGACTGTCTATGGGGCTTTGCCTTCAGGGAGGCCTTATGAGGCCTACTAACTGATAGTTCAACCTCAGGGCCACTTAGTACCACAGTATGAGGGATTTAGCCCTCAGGGAGGCCTAGTAAAGCCTACTACCTGACCCCCACAAAAAATGTGGGAGCCCATCTCCAGGGAGGCCTGAAGAGGCCTACTTCCTGAAACAGTCTAATCAGCTGGATGTGACTGCTGCTGGGGACTCGCCTAACAGGGAGGCCCGGTCGAGCCTACTAGCTGATAGCGAGTCTTTCTGCTACTTTAATGAACACTGCTGGAACCATACTAATAAAAAACTTTCCTAAAGTTTTGACCTAGTGTATGCTCCACAATGTTGTGACCCACCTCCGAGGAGGCCTGTTAAGACCTACTACTCGGTAGTGAGTCTTCTGCCCGAACTACCAGGGCCAACCAACGAAGGTGAGCTGGCCTAGGAGCCCTATCTTAGGGGCTACCCGGTCAAGGAGGCCTGCTGGGGCCTACTACCTAACTGTGCAGCCTTCAAGGCAGAAAAACTGTTACTACAGCACTTACAGCATCCTGGCACCTAATCACATTGCCAAAGGCAGTGTACTCAGCAAAAAGCAATACCCTCATAGCAGGGGAGTACAACATACGCCACTCTGCCTAGTGGAGGCCCCATTTTAAGGGCCTACCTACTAAATGCATGGGCATCAGCTCATGGCAATGCTCTGGCTTCAAGGGAGCGGAGTTCAAATACCGGAATGAAATGTAGTTAGAACTCCCTGCTCACCCGGAGCCATCGTGGTGTGAGGTAGATAATACAGAGCTGAGAATGGATTACTCAAAACTACCCCGCGTTTAGTGGGGGAGAAACACCATATGCCCCTGAAATGTTAGACAGGGAGCGGGCCTGCAAGTGGCTCCAAAGGGTGACAGGGATTTGTCCTGTGCCCAGCCTGGGGAAGCGGAGCTTGCTTGCAAGCCAACCAACCTTCACCCATCGTTCGAGTGGTTCAGCTCAACGGGCTGAGTGGAGCCAGCTCTAGAGGCCTAAAAACAAGTAGCTCTGTTCGACAGGGTCTGGCAAACTATCACATCGCAGAGCGAAAGACAGCCTGACCCGCCTGAAGGATCATACCTCAACTACCACCCTGCATTACTCTATCACCCCTGAATGCAGTGAAAGGGGCGGGCCTTGGCCAACAACTCCCATTTAAGGGAGGAGGCTGAAATCTAGGGGAGGAAGCCTAACACATAATGAATGCGGCAGCTATACTTAGCAGAACGCCTCCAACATCCCAAACCTAGCCTAGGCCAGCTACAGAGGCGGCCCGGGTTAGGGCCGACCCATAAGCATAGATCTACCTGAGGGCTCAGAGGAGCCAAAGCCAACTTGATTGAGAGGCTGTGAAACACTCAACCTACTGACACCTTACAGAGCTCAGGGGAGCGAAGTACTCAGGATACAAATGTCACAAACTGATAGGTAAGACATAAGATCTATCTGAAGCGCTAGCGTCAGTCTAAACCTAAACAAAAAAGCTTTTTTTTTTTTTTTTTTTAGGAAGACCAACTACTCTACCCCTGGGTGGCTAATAGCCCTGAGGCTAAACAGAAATGAGCGGCGGCCCACCACGCATAAAAAATGTTATGACCGGAAGGCCATCACACACTCAGCACGGAAGCCAAATCTTCTTTGAGCTTCTCCCTAATTCGTTCCAGCCACCAACTGAGGGGAGGCTTCAGGGCCCTGAAGTCCAAAACTTACTTTACCTTATTCCTCCTTGCCAGTACGACTCCCTAGGTCTATACAGGGAACGAGGTCTGTAGAGAAATAAATGTCAGTGTTATTTGTACACACAGATATTCTTAAAAGACCAATCAGCTCACCTGCGGCATGCGGAGTGAAGACTCCACCAGAGATTCACAAAAACCTGGGGTCCACCACTTTTACATGCCTAAAAGAGGCGCTCACACTAATCAAGCCAAGGCGGGCCAACAGAACATAGTTCTATCATGGGCCCAGCCCCAGGCCTGATGTAGCAAGAACGCCTGGGGAGTCAGGAAGAGAGAGAGGGCTGGTAGAAAAAGGCCCTCCAGGGAGATCAACCCTTACTCACGCTGTGTGCGCTTGCGCTGGATGACCTCCCTTAGATCCCTCTTCTTGCGGGAGGCTCGCCTTCTCTGTGTCCTACTCCTCCATGGAGGGGGCGCACGAGAGGCGACACTGGACCTCTGGTCCTGTCTACGGTCCTCGGACCGAGAGGGACCAGGGCCTCCCGTCTGCCTGGGCTTGGACCCGGATCTCAGCGGTATACATGTTTCAAAAGCAGCTGAGCGTGCCTTCGCCTCTCTAAACTTCCCAACCACCGTCATCCACGGAGGTGCCAAAAAGCTTAGAAGGCGAAACTGGTGAATTGAGGAGAAAAGGATTTCTCTTTCTCCCCGATATCAGCCATGTTAAGTCACAGATGCCTCTCCGTGGCCACCATCGCTGCCATCGATCAGCCGATCGCGGCAGCAGGCCCGGAGAGACAAAACTGTGGTTCGACGCAGCTCAGCAACCGCCTCAGGGGACAGCCCCGCCCCCTGGTCGAGATCCCACAGCAGGTCAGCCTGGTAAGCTTGCAGCACCGCCATGGTATGGGGAGCAGCGCCGGCCTGACCTGCTGCCGTGTATGCTCTGCCATTCAAACGAGCTGATACTTTAAGCGGTTTGGATGGCAGGGTTGGAGCTTTAAGTGTCGACACCCGCCCAGACACGAGATATTTTGTGAACGTCTCGTCAATCGGCGGTATCGACACATACCCATGCTTCCCGATCCACTCAACATCAGCGAAATCACCCCGCTGATGTCAGTGAATATGAGCAGAGCATGGGTTCTTCCAAGCCCTCTCGATCTCAGTATGGAGATCAGGAAGGAAAGGAAGGCTCACCTGAGCTGGTGCCATATGTTCAGGGAGAAATCGATCGTCAAGCCTGCCGCGAGCGATCTCTCCCTGAGCGCGCCGCCATGGCAACTGAAGTTTGTCGGCGGCGCGCCCCATATCAACCACCAGCTCAGCATACACGGGGCAGGATGGCTGACGAGGCTCTGGATCTAATGCATCCTCATCAGCCATTTCTTGCCCGTCCTGAAGAGCACTCTCTGCAGTACCAGTAGGAGAAACGTCTCCGTCATCCACCTGCAACACGCTCTCGTCAGTCGATGACGCATCTGAGAGGGTTTTTTTTTTTTTTTTATTTGCACAGGACGCTCCCTCGAGAGCGTCCCGTGCGTGCTCTTCACTCAGACAGAAAATGCACATTTCATGTGTGTCACCCGGCAACAAAAACCTTGGGCACGGGTCAACACATATAATGAAATTCTTACCTTAGGACTTGCCTTAAGTGTGCGCTTCATTTTCTAATTGCCGTTAATGCTTGACATTAAGACCAGACAAAACAGTCCCTGAAGACGAAAAGATGTTGTCATGTTTGCAAGGCGCCCTTTTATACTTGCAGGTCGCATGTTAATCATTCACGTTAATGATTCACGGGCTGTCGCCGGTCAATGTGATTGCCGTGATTTGATATTGATTTCAGACACCTGTCACGCCTGAGGCGTTCCCCATAGCGTCATTCTGACGTAGTGTAGAGTTCCCTTTCGAAAGGGAACAATAATGACAATAATAACAATTCAGTGTGTTCGGTCTCTCTCTTTGTCCCTCTCAACCGGTTTACAGCAACGGAGACACAAAGGACTGAATGCATTTGAAAAATATCCTGAAATTAAGAAAAGAGAGAGAGAGAAAAAAAAAAAACAATAATCAGTAAACCGCAAATACTTTTAAATTAAAAGTTAATTAATTTGCATTCACATTATTCATTTCATTTATACCAAATCATTAAAAATATTAAAAACATCCTGCATGACCTTACTCTCATACAGGGGCGTCACTAGGCCCTTTTTAGGGGGGCTTCAGCCCCCCTAAACTTCTGCCCAGCCCCCCTAAAAAATATTTGATTAATATATTTTTTATCGCTTCAGTCCCCTTTAAAAAAACTCATTTGAAACGGCGGCAAGCTGCGTCAAGTTTCGGCTCCTCCCCTTATCTGAGTCTGCTTGGATTTAGCGCATTTTTCAATCTGCAGGGGCGCCGAGCAGAGCGAGGTGTGTCGTGAGTGCATTTATTGATAGATTGCTATGATATTACATCTGCATCGGTGCAGTTCTTTGTCATTTATGCATTGCAGTTTACATAATGTAATGTTACTGGAGCATTGGGAGCAACACGGGACGGTTCGGTTTCTCATCCAATACCAATACGTTTCGCTGCGTTCACCTTCAGCCCTTATCACAGTGTGATAGTTGTTTTTTTCTACAAAACAAAAATGAAGCGATTAACACCCATGAAAACATACTTTAGAAAACGATCATGATTTATTTTAATTTACTTTTTAAACTTTAAAACATATTATTTTGTATTTCGTTATTACATTATGCTGCCATGCACAGAAATGATTAAAGACACACATCATTGTCTGAAAGCACTAGATGGCCTTGAGAGAGAAACATCATGTGGAGTTATTTTGTTTTGTATTAATAAATATAGTTTTGTATATATATACAACATAATAATGTATATATATATATAATATAATAATGTATAATAATTAATATAATATATAATAATATAATAATAATATAATAAAATATAAATATAATAATGAATCAGTAGAAGTGTATACATATATTAGAGTAAGAGTAGAGTAAAGGGATTTGTGGTTTTCTTTTAAGCACTTGATTTATAGAAGTGGCAAATTGATAATTCATGTTGTTATTTTTAATAAATAGAAATAAATATAGAACAGATTAATCATATTGCCAATAGACAGTTACATTAATACACGTTTAGCTGGTTAGTTAAATGATTTGAAATTAAATAGATTTTCACGGGATGACTTGATGAATAACCAACCGTATTGTTGATTACAAAGCTTAAAAAATAAAATAAATAATTTATATTTCATTGTAGATGGACTTAGTTACCTAGCTTTCCTGGTAGCTTTGTCTGAGAAAATGATTCATAAATCAACCTATCAGTTGACCCTATGTTTACTTTCTTCACTGACAGACAAAAATTAAAAGCCTGTATCAGTCAAAGCTCAGCTTTAGGAGGGGAAAAGACAGAGCAAGATAAAAACAAAGAGAAAAAGAGTGTGATGCTGATGAGGTGAGAAAAAAAACAGCTGCCCGCACATGGTTTTAAAGCTATTGTCATCCAATTTTTTTGGCCTTCAAAACATCTTAAAATGCACATATGTAGATCTGAGAAATCAATATTTTCTCGGGGGAGCATGCCCCCGAACCCCCCTAACTACCTCACATTCGGTACCTCAGTGATTATAAAACCGTGCCATATGCATGTTACTGGATGAATGAATGAAACTACTTAATAATGAGCATTAGACCATAAACTAACTTTTTTTTTTTTTTTTACATCATACCCTCATTGGGGGCTGAGCCCCCCTAAAATTAAAATCCTAGAATCGCCCCTGCTCTCATAGTCATTTCCTCACATTAATGCTAACATGTGACACACAGCATGCAGATATCATGGCTACGAATTAGGAATTTGGGAGTACAAATTTTTTATTTGTTTTGATTTAAGTAAGACTTATGTCATTTACAATGTGGTCACGATTTAGTAAAAGCAGGGACCATTTAATAGATAGTGTGCACGATTTTGCAAATAAATGAAGGAATGAATTATATTGTGCACAATGAGGGAACGAGAACCTTCTCACTTAGGCCTATTGTTAATTCGTGGCCAATATTTGTCATCTATAAAGAAAATGTCACACAAAATAACAAATATTAAACAAAAAGATAATGATTTAAGTAACATATTGATGGTTTTAAGGCATAATTACTGATAAATCGTGTAAAACGTAAAGTTTAAAACTGAGAAAAAATATGGCTAACGTCTTACAAAGCTAACTCGTCATTAACCCTCTTGGGTCGGCAAACGCGCCGGCGCGTTTTGCTCGTTTTTTTTTCACATAGCAGCAAAACAGACTTAAAATACTCCGTCATTTTTGGTCATAAAGATTACAGACTTAAGAAATATGAAAAAATAAACTGTTAAATATCTACTTTTTCCACTTTCAATCGAAATAAAACATTGTGCTTTTGTAAAAGAAAGAAAATAAACAGGGTGCTTTCTGCGCCTCTCCGTCTCCACGAACTTTTTTCTGGAGCACGTCTCTAAACTTAAGAACACTAAACTTTTCAAATGTATAGAATGAAGTGATGACAAGACAATCGTTGAATTAATCAAAAAATCCGTAATTTAATGCAGTTTTTTACTGTTGCTTACCTGTCGAGAGCCGTTGGAGTGGAGATTGGAAATCCTTCAATCATCGCGTGTTTTCCTCTTTCCGCGCATGCGCAGATTCCTTTCTTCAAGGACTAAATTTTACTTGATTTTTTTAAATTTGCTTCAGAATGCATGTAAATATGCCAGAGAGTCAGAAGTCAATTTTACTTGTCTGTTGGATGTCTAATATTTACACGTAAAAAATGAGTATATAATTAGGATTTACTTAATTTTTTACAATTTCGCAATCTCTTTTTAAAATTTCGCAATCTCTGTCCAACCACTTATAATATAAAAATAATACACAGAGGCAACAACACATATGATTTTTTTTTCTCTCCTTTAAAATGATTGATATTCATTTTTGGATGTGAATGTTAAAAAGTTTAGCGTTGTATTTCTCACTCTTAGCCCTCAACTTCATCTTAACATTCCAAGAATGTCCATTTTTAATTTCAAATAAAATCAGCTTCAAAATATTTTTTTTCCCCTAATTATTTAAGGGACTTTCAAATGTTGCACATAAAACATTTTCTCTGAATAAGAAGAAAACTATCAGACACTAATAAATACATCCAAAGCTTTTGTAACATGCCCTTTATATAAGGTATATAAAGTCCTACCTTACAAAGAAAAATAATAACAATTTTCATTGTCTCCATTCGAAGCAAAATGTTTCAAAAGTCCTTCAGGGATTATACTTTCTTATTGGTTTTGAAGAGCGTCAATTCCTTGAGTTCCCCAAAATGCATGCAGATGGGGTGATTATTATCTTGGAGTTTGCATGTGGAGTGCCAAGAAAAAATCTGAATTGACTGGAACTGTAATGTCTATTTGGTTTTTGGTTCATGTTTCATGTCTTGTCATGTGATTCCCTCATGTGATCCTGCCATGTGCTTCCCTAGTCTCTTGTGTCATGTTGTCATTGGTTAATTGTCTTGACTATATTCACAGGTGTGACTTGTTTAGTCATTTAGTCTGTGTATTTAAGCCCTCATGTTTGCTCTGTTACTTTGTCATTTATTGAAGTGTGTATACTGTTCTATGTTTATAGATCTATTCATAGTCAAGTTTTGTTCATTGTTTGTTTTGGATTTTGTTCATATTTTTTTTTTTCTTCGTGTTTTTGGATCTCTGGACACTGTAAATAAACTGCACTTGGGTTCTCTTCTTCATCTTCGTCTGCTTCCACATCAGCTATGTTACAAGAACCAAGGAGGTATACATATAAACTGTATCTATAAGCATTTTCAATAACCTCAATAAGGGTGGTTTCTGGGCTCACATGTTTTTCATCCAGACACTTGGAGAAATAAGTGATAAGGAACACAGCAAATAGTTCCAGAGTGTTGCAATGTGCAAAAAATAAAAAGGATGTAAGTTTCCTTTTTACAGGATTGTAGTTATTCTCAAGTTTTTTTTTTTTAATTGCTAACATGCATTGGTCAAAACTCTTTAGACGGCCAGTGAACTTAGAAATCTGTGAGCTCTAAATAGTGTTTTTTTTTATCATTTTTTCATTGCTTTCACAAAAAAAATTCTCATCCTTCTAAATCCATGAACTATTTTTGTCATTCATATTCTATCACCTGTAATTCATGCATTTGCAGCAGATTTTTTGACTGATAACCCACAGCTTTCAAAACAGAATAATAAGTGTTGTCATTTTCAGGGGCCGTTCTTCGTACGTCGCTAACTCACTTAGCTGGATTTGATTGTTGGCGATTTGGCATGATCTTGGATTGTTTGGTTCTTCGACGCTCATCCTGGACTTGCTGTCATAGCAACAGGTGCGCAAGCTTAAACCTGCTCGGGAACAGCTTATTTCATGTTAACAGGATTAGATCCCGGCTTCATAAGCGGAAGTCCACAATGTAAATGTGCAGCCCAGTTACTATATTGTGATTCTTAATATTCCAGATTAGTAATATTATATCAAATAAAAAAAAGGCAGGTGACTAAAATCTTCCATATCACAAATGTGAAAGCAAAATGGCCAAGATCTGTGCATGACTTAATAATTTTCAGAGATTCACATTTATGCACATAATTTGAAAGTGGTAAGGAAAGTTCCACAATTAAATATCAAGCTCACTGTATTACATACACTTATGCTGATCCTAACAGAACTGCATTTTTTCACAGGTGATTATGACATGTTCCTGCCTGCAGACAGGTGTTTTATGACCCCATTCCCTGACC
Source organism: Scardinius erythrophthalmus (assembly GCF_964197995.2). Classification (NCBI taxonomy): domain Eukaryota; kingdom Metazoa; phylum Chordata; class Actinopteri; order Cypriniformes; family Leuciscidae; genus Scardinius; species Scardinius erythrophthalmus. The sequence goes on from NC_138222.1 coordinate 2,314,277, forward strand.
CAAACCAGTTACAATGCAGCTCTAGCCAGGACAAGGGCACACAATGAAATTAACTTTGGCTAAAGGGAAGATTTCAGTGTCTGAAAAGTCTGAGGGTTGCACACCTGACAGGGCCTGTGACATTGTTGCATGTGTCATATTACACAACATTGGAAAAAAACACTTTTCATTAAATGTTTAATAAAAGACAAATATGCTTAGTTCCTTGAGTTTTATTTCAAGTGTTCTTTGTAAAGAAAAGCCAGTGGTCAAGTGCCTGCAACAAGAGATATTAGACACATGCCTCATGCAACAAATAAAAAGGAAAAGTGATACACTGTCCACCTGTAGGCCTATGTCTCCTCTGTGTGTGCAGACTCTTCTGTAGGCCTTTCTGGAGATGTGGAATCCTGCAACTTATATTGCAGACATACATCATACAAGTATAAATGAAGTAAAGTTATGTATGCACTTGCAGGTAGGCTAGTTCCTCCATATGACAGTCTGAGAGGGTTTATTCACTGTCCAGTGCAATGGAAACAAATGAACATTACAAAGTCTTATACTTTCTTTCCTTTGGTTTTTAAATGTCCACTTACTGCACATATTTCAGCCACCACTTTCTTGGGAACAGACACAAGTGTTGGTGTATTATGTAAAAGTGCTCAAAAGAGGAAAACACAATGTCATTACAATGAACTACACTCAGGAAAAATGTGATCAATAACTCATGGCAAAATATTTTTACATTATCATAAGTTAATCAGTTTTCACTTTCACAAGTCAAAGCAATTCATCATTACTCAAGATTTAACAGTTGAAATGACTATACGGCCTTAATTTAATGCAGCAAAAATGATTTTACAGTGTAGGCTACTAAGATCTTTTCTTTTTCCTCAGCCTTTTTCTTGGTTGCTTTTATAAACAGAACATCATTTATTTAACAGTGCCTTTTATAAAAGAGACTATAATATAACTAAAAATTACCATTATGTAGAATATTTTTGTACTTCACTTTTGTTCCCATGTTCTAGTGTGGTGACTCTGACATTACAATGAACAAAGTAATTATGCAATTATTAAAATACAAAAATATAGGCTATTAAGTGATAAAAACATCTAACATGGCCACTTCTAACGGATTTAAATTGTCTGCTACTTTTTGCCAGCCCTCTCTCCTGGCGTTTCCCTGGCGTTTTGATTAAACATTAAAATTCCGAATAAACTTCGACTATTAGTTCTTGCTCTGCTGAGGAGGAAAACTGTGCGCGCTCTTTGGCCACGCTGAGCAGCCAATAGCAGCGTTGCTGATCAATGTTTCTACTATCGATACATATCCCCTTTTAAACTTCACATGAACACGCAATTATCTCAGATAACTCAATCCAGCTATACTAATCATATACGGCAAGTGTGTTCGAAGAACCTAATTAGCCGGATCATGATTAGCACAATGATATCATCTTGGATGTCTCATTTGATCTCGGATGTTTTAAGCAACGTACGAAGAACGGGCCCCAGGAGTAAATTGAAATGTATAGAAAATCTTATCCAAATATTTACAATAAAAGTCCTAAAAGTGGACAGCATTAGAATGATATTGTTTGGATATATGGATCAAGGAAGACGGTGGTGGGGAAAGAAACTAATCCTCACATTACTGGACGTACAGCATGAGTGATTATGTAGCTTTGTTTTTGTTTTTGTTTTGTTTGTTGTTGTTTTTTTTTGGGGGGGGGGGGGGGTAATTATCTTTGCAGCCCTGGAATTAGGCAAGGCAAGGCAAGTTTATTTATATAGCACATTTCATACACAATGGCAATTCATAGTGCTTTACATAGAAGAAATTTAAATAATAAAAAGAATTAAGAATAATTAAAACAGTTTAGAAAAATAAAATAAAATACAGTACAGTCGGACGAACAGCATCACAGTGCTCATTCAGTAAATGCATTGCTAAACAGATGTGTTTTGAGTCTGGATTTGAAAGTGACTACTGTAGGAGCACGTCTGATCTCCTCTGGAAGCTGGTTCCAGCTGCGGCTGGCATAATAGCTAAAAGCGGACTCGCCATGCTTAGAGTGAACCCTTGGTGTTTCTAGCTGATATGATCCTAATGATCTGAGTGATCTGTTGGGTTTATATTCAGTGAGCATATCTGCAATGTATTTAGGTCCTAGGCCATTGAATGATTTATATACCAGTAATAATACTTTAAAATCAATCCTAAATGTAACTGGGAGCCAGTGTAAAGACCTGAGGACTGGTGTGATATGTTCATATTTTCTGGTTCTGCTCTGCGTTCTGTATGAGCTGCAACTGTCTTATGGTGTTTTTGGGAAGGCCAGTTGAGGAGTCCATTATAATAATCCACCCTGCTGGTGATGAAAGCATGCACAAGTTTCTCTAAGTCTTGTCTGGAAACAAAGCATCTAATTCTTGCATTTTTTTTCAGATGATAGTATGCTGATTTAGTTATTGCTTTGACATGACTACTGAAACTAAGGTCTGACTCTAGTGATTTGACCTGACTTGATGTTTAGTTGTTTGACCCCTAAAGTGAAGGTATGCGTTCACCTTGAGAAATTCATCTTTGTTTCCAAACACAATGGCCCTCATTTATCAATCTTGCGTAGAAACGGGCGTATATATTGGCGTAAGATTATGCTTACACTCCTCTCATCGCCTGATTTATGAAGCTGTGCGTACCTTTGAAATTCTGGTGTACGCAATACCTGCCCTTGATAAATGCCGCGGCTGAAATCGATCGTCATTAGAATAACACGCCCCTATATATTCAAGTCTCCGCTCCCCCCACGCCCTCATTTTACGCCATGGACACACGGAAGACGGCAAATTAAAGAGAAACTTCTTTGAGAAAGAGAAAGCGAAACCAGGGAAGTGGAAAGAAACAAAATTGATTTCTAGATTTTTATTATTAATGACGCTTATTGTTATTTAGAAGAAGAATGTCGTTATTATTATTTGTATTATTATTATTATTTAAAATAAGAAGAATGGCATTTATATTATTTTGTCAGTCTGAATTATTTTTTTGGTCATTGAAAGCCTTTCATTTCTAAACCCAGTCCGTGCATACCTGCCGGGCCTAACCCTGGCCTAACCATCGTTTCAAAGAATAGTACAACGGCGAGCACGTCGAGTATAAACGCCTCGTTCGTTTGGGGAGGTGCGCGCGCAGTCTGCGGAGACTCGCGCTGCGGAGCCAGGCGAAAGTATAAACAAAACGTCAGGTAAAGCGCACAGGCTCGCAACTTAAGGAATACATATGCCTACAATTCAAATGCTTTGGTAAAGTCACACAAATTAAACATTGAAGTCCATGTTGCACAAAAATAAAGACTTAATTTTATAATTACTATGTTGCTGTTTTTTTACAGTGGGTCATAATATATTATATCTTTTAGTTTGTCAGTGCGTTTTGTGGTGTTAGGAATTGTTTTTCTGCGCATTCCCGCACTCAAAACGTGCGTACACCACCTCCTGAGCAGGTGTAGGATTTGAGCGTGCCGTACGCCAAAGTCCATATTGATAAATCTCAAAGTCACCGTGGTTTTGGGTGTACGCCCGGTGTACGCTGGAAATTTGGTGTACGCACTTTTGATAAATGAGGGCCAATGACTTCAGTTTTGTCTTTGTTTAACTGAAGAAAGTTTTACAGTTAGTTTTAGATTACAGTTTTTTTTTTTTTGTTTTTTTTTTTCACAAGTAAATTACTATGCAAAGATATGGGAGGGAAGTGACTTTTTTTCACAAGGTGTACATTTTCAAAAGTCAAAATAAAAATCCAAAACTTATCCATGTAAAATGCTGTATTCTATTCTATCTGTCTCATGCAAATCTGACAGTCATGTGTCTTAATAAAGTCATAACATAATGGTATCTTTCCAAATCATTAGCTATAATGATTCATTAAAACAAACGACTGGACGTTGAAATGCATGACTTCAACTCATTGGGTATTTCTGAATATTCAGATTGATGCTTCTTTGTTTCCTCGCTCCTCAAGCCTGTGACCCGGAAACCTCCAATCAAAGTGAGCCGCCTTGACCAGCTCAATTCTCTGATTGCCCCACAAAGAGATGAAGAATGAGGAGTGAGGACGCTTCCAGAGGAGCGATGAGCGCCTCTACATCTGTCACAATAATTGTTTTACTTTTGCAGTTTAAATAAACCATATACCATACTTCAACAAGGCAACTTGCTTTATTATCATTTATTATGAATTTCATATATTCCCACAAAATAATCTGTGTTAATGTTAGTTAAAAATAATCCAGCTGTTCACTGTTTGTTCATGTTAGTTCACAGACACAGTACATTAACTAATGTTAACAAATACAACCTTTGATTTTAATAACCTATTAGTAAATGTTGAAATTAATATTAACTAATATTGATAAATGCTGTAGAAGGACCACAGGAGGGGTCTGATAGCGAGAGATTTACAGTGCAAAAGCTCCGATCCCTGAGCCTCATATGACCATTACCGGAAGCCCGTTTATAAAGTTATAAATATGGATATTTTTCTTACACAAACGCATGGCTTCGCTTCAAAAGGCCTTTATTAACCCCATGAGTCATATGGATTACTTTTATGATTGATGGATTCACTTTTATGGACTTGGAAACAGAAACAGCCATTCACTTCCATTATAAAGCTTGGAATAGCCATGATATTTTTTTAATATAACTCTTCTTGAAAGAAGAAATGGTTTACCTAGGACACCTAGGATGGTTTGAGGGTAAATTATGGGATAATTTTCATTTTTGGGTGAACTAACCCTTTACATAGACATTTTGATTTGAACAGACATTTAACAGACATTTTACAGTAATCTTGGTATATTGGTAAATGGGACTTGATTTAATAAAATAAAATCATGCACATGTATTTTGAACTCTGTTTTTCCCCTGAGTGAAGAATGAAAAAGAACTGCGCTGTATATCGGGGCCATAACTCCGTTTCAACACCGGTTTTTACTCTCATTGCCGCTTTGAACCCTGGCTAACAAGGCTGAAGCTTGTGCAGTGCTGTCAGAAGCATTCTGTGCATGATGAAATAAATGTATTAGAAACCTTGACATTTTGTATTATATTTCTTGTATAAGGCCATTTTGCGATTTCAGTGATCATACATTAATCAGTCAGATTTATGCAATTCATCTGGGTCGTACTTTTTAGGTCAGAAGAGGCAGAATACAGAAAAATCACATCACCGAGTAGTTTACTGCGTTTTCCTGCATTATGTCAAGAAATTGCTTGTTTTGTTTATTTATTTATTTATTTTTTTGCAAGAAGGACTTGCTGTGTTAAAAATAACTTGAGGAAGTGCTGTTGAAACCAGATGGTTGAAACAGTAAAAAGACTGCTCAGATACAATGGTTTTGTCAGTGTTTTAATTCTAGATAAGACCAGGTGGCATGCCTTGACAAACGGGAGCGAATAGGAAGTAGAAGTGGTTGAGGCTGAAAAGGAAGAAAAGAGGATGTCGACACTTTTTCATGGAGAAATGCTGATTTTATGTAAAACTCAGTTAAAACTAATGGTTACTTTAACATAATGGGAATTTCCTAAACTGGATTTTGAAATTAAACGCTAACCAGATTAGCAAGATTCAATTTTATTTGCTCTGTAAGGTTACCAAACCGTACAGTTAGTCCACATCATCAGTGGTGTTACTCAGTTTCTCAGCCTCAGTTATTGAGTATAGGCTCATAAGCAGTTGTTCTGTTGTTTAGAGAGAGAGATGCTTCACCACTGAGTTCCTGTGGCCTCTGGTGGTAGAAATTAGAATTACACACACAGAAATACAGATTTTATGATTTAAATCAGGGGTATTCAACGACAGTTTCAAGAGGACCGGTCTCTATATTTCCAGGTCCATACAATACTTTTTTGGAACAGTATTACATTTCCATCGAGCCAGCCATAATACTTGTAAGAAACATATTTGGCTGATAACAGAATATATCCAAAATTCTAACATTAAAACAAGCATTTTCTGTAAAACTGCTTTGAAACATGTATTGTGAAAAGTTCTAAAAAATTAACTTGAATTTTAAATATGTTGCTCTTGGTTTTGTTGTGTTTGGTGTTTTGCTATCCGTGCTTTTAAACCTCTGCTTGCATTTGCAGTTTTTTTAAAGATGTTTGACATGTTTAGCCACGTGCTGACAGGCCCAATTGGGTTTACTGTTGGTTAAACTGCATCTATTGTTCTCATTTGTAAGTCACTTTGGATAAAAGCATCTGCTAAATAAATAAATGTAAATTTAATGTAAATGTAAAAGAGAAAAATCCTAGACACTCAAAGTAATCAAAGATGAGAATATAGGGCCCTGAGAGCCAAAGCAGTGATGTCTAAGAAATTATTCCAAAAAAAGTAACTGTTTCTCCCAACTGGGGATGAATATAATTTCACAATTCACACACACACACACACACACACACACACACACACACACACACACACACACACACACACACACACACACACACACACACACACACACACACACACAAACACTTTGAATATTGGTGTTATCATCTGTAATAAATTGCTTATACTTTATAAAAAATATACTTTTAGTATTAAACAAATCACTGATTAAACATTAAGATCTACTGGATTAATTGATAGTCAAATGTATTCAAATGAACAACAGATGCAAAATAGAAAGTTTAATGTTCATAACATTATGAAAGGCAATTACTTTATAAGAAAAGTAAATAAAGATTAAACATTAAAAGAGTGAAAAAGTTAAGTTGTGATTTTGAATCTTGTAATAAATCAACAGAACAGATTCTGAAATGTTTGAAAAACCATACATTTATGATGATCTTTTGTGAGATTAGTATTACAAGTTTTTAAAGTTTTTAGTAAGTTTTTAAAATAGGAAAATCAATTACTTGTGAATTTAAAATGTTGTAATAAACCATCTGGCTGTACATTATCATTTATATAACAATGATTACAGCAAAGTTAAGATGACGTTGATGTAATCAATGTAAAATTTTAATGTTCAGCAAATGTAAAAAAAATGATTAATGAACTATTTAGATGTAAGGCCCTGTTCACACATTTAGCCTTGTTTACTTCTTCACATCAGGACTGGGCAAAGGGTCGACAGATGAATCTTTGCAGACAGATTGAATACCCAAATCCTCCAAGTCAATGACCAGGGTTCCTGTGCCAGTTGCTGGAGGATTACCTGCACACAAGCAGACATTAATAAAAGGCTATGACAGCAATAATTATTCTCTTAAAAATGAAACAACACTTACCATCATCCACGGTCAAAATGATAGCTGTGTATTTGCCATCTTTGACAAAGGGAGATTCTCTATCTGTAGGCCTCTTGACTTTAACCATTACTGTGTCTTGATTTACACTCAGCCAGCCGGCAGGATCACTGCCAACTTTATACCTGGAAGGAACCAAACATACAGGTTAAAACTAGAAATGTTCAGCAAGAGCAACTTAATGTTAGTTTGACAAAGTCTTTAAAATCATTTAATGTTCAAAGGTTATACAGGCATGCCGTAATTTTAATTCTAGGTAGAAGAGATTTAACATTGGAAGGTGTTACGTATTCCCTGGCTTAGTGGTTCATGTGTTATGTTAATTGGACTTAGTTTGCATTTCAGCCTTTTCTCTTCCTGTTTCCGGTGTGCCATTTTTGTAGTCCTTTGTAGTTTTTCAAGTTGATTAGTTCTGCGATCATTCACAGGTGTGTCTTGTTTGCCTATTACCCCTCTAGTATTTAAACCCCAGTGTTTCTTATTGTGGCAAGCAGGGTGGGGCCAAGAGCTGTGGGAACAGAACGGACAAAACAAAACAAAACAAAACAAAACAAAACAAAACAAAACAAAACAAAACAAAACAAAACAAAAAACGGAACGGAAGGGAAGGAAGCAAAAAGAAACGAAACGGAGCGGAGTGAAGCGTGTGCTAATGAACAGAGTGGAACAAAAAAAAAAAAAAACAGAATGAAACAGAATGAAACTGAACCGAGCGGAGCGTGTGCTAATGAACGAAACGAAACGAAACGAAACGAAACGAAACGAAACAAAACAAAACAAAACAAAACAAAACAAAACAAAACGGAGCTGAGCGTGTGCTAATGAGCGTGTGTTAATGAGCGTGTGTTAATGAGCGTGAACGGAACAAAACAAAACAAAACGAAACGGAGCGGAGCTTGTGCTAATGAGCGTGAACAAAACGGAACGGAACAAAACTGAACTAAACAGAGCGGAGCGTGTGCTAATGAGCGTGTGCCAATGAGAGTCACCTGCATGCTAAACTGGTCTTGAGTCGCATGGAGGGGCTCTGGGAGGATAAAAGGATGAGTGATGACAATGCAAGATGAGAGAGGACCAGGCCTGGGGCCCGTTCTTCGTACGTTGCTTAAAACATCCGAGATCAAATGAGACATCCAAGATGATATCATCGTGCTAATCATGATCTGGCTAATTAGGTTCTTCGAACACACTTGCCGGATATGATTAGTATACTGCCGTGCAAAGGCAAAAGACCGTAACTTCGTTTTTGGTCGAAAATGAGTTATTTACATTTTTGGCACATTCAAGACCTGCTTTATCATGTGGATAAGTATCTTGAATCAATTCCGTTTTTTTTTTTCGAGAAAATAATGATTTGTCTTAACAGTAACTTCCGTACAACAGAACACCGTAACATCAGTTACCGCTCTTTGGCTTTGTTTTGGAACGCTCAAATTACGAGTTACGGTGTTCTGCCTTTGTTTAGCCCCGCGTCAATATGAAGTTACTGTGCCGGTGTTCAATCAAATAATGCTACCTACCAGATTGTACGGTTATCTGCCTTTGTTTTAATGTCCATTAAAATTAAAATTACGGTGTAGCCTGTGTACTTTGTACAGTTGCCATCAGTCGCTCTAACTTCTGATGTCCTCAAAGCGGTCAGAACATTTAGTATGGTCTGAACCCGCTCCATCGACAAACGTGCGATATCGATCGCGAAGGATTATGCAGAGTTGACAGAAAAACGTTACACATTGCCATGTCAGATGAATACAACCAAGAATTAAAGCTCGCAAACTAGCTGGCAGAGTGCCAAAACTTCGCCTTCAGCCCCGCCCTAAACGCGGTCGAGTCAACGCTGGACTAATAGGAGGTATTTTGTCATGTCAAATGTATTAATAATGCCATCAGAATGCAACCAAAGCACAGGATAGCAATAAGTAGATGGCTATAAATAATTGTAAATCATACAAAATAAATACCATGATCACTAGATTTTATACAGGTGTTACTATAATGATTTTGTTAATGGTGATCAGCAACTAAATATTGATAATGTGGAAGTTACTGCCTTTTGCCTTGGCATGACTTCTCACTTTTTGCTGACAATACAAAGGCAGAGTACAGTAACTTTAAAATAGTGGTCAAAAGTCAAGTTTGAGCTCAAGATTTTTTTATGTATATAATTTCCATTACTAAAACATCTATTTGCCAGATTTCCAGTGTCCTACCTATAATTAATTTGGCGGGACAACTAAAAATCTTTAAAGTCATTTTTCTCAGTTCCACACTCTATTGACTTAAGGTCTTTTGCCTTTGTAGGGCAGTATAGCTGGATTGAGTTATCTGAGATAATTGCGCGTTCATGTGAAGTTTAAAAGGGGATATGTATCGATAGTAGAAACATTGATCTGCAAAGCTGCTATTGGCTGCTCAGCGTGGCCAAAGAGCGCGCTCAGTTTTTCTCCTCAGCAGAGCAAGAACTTTTAGTCGAAGTTTATTCGGAATTTTAATGTTTAATCAAAACGCCAGGGAAACGCCAGAGAGAGGGCTGGCAAAAAGTAGCAGACAATTTAAATCCGTTAAAAGAGGCCATGTTAGATGTTTTTATCAATTATTAGCCTATATATTTATATTTTAATAATTGCATTATTTCTTTGTGCATTGTAATGTCAGAGTCGCTAGAACATGGGAACAAATAAAAGTGAAGTACAAAAATATTCTACATAATGGTAATTTTTAGTTATAGTCTCTTTTATAAAAGGCACTGTTAAATAAATGTTTGTCTGTTTATAAAAGCAACCAAGAAAAAGGCTGAGAAAAAAAAATAGAAAAGATCTTAGTAGCCTACACTGTAAAATCATTTTTGCTGCATTAAATTAAGGCTGTATAGTCATTTCAACTGTTAAATCTTGAGTAATGATGAATTGCTTTGACTTGTGAAAGTGAAAACTGATTAACTTATGATAATGTAAAAATATTTTGCCATGAGTTATTAATCACATTTTTCCTGAGTGTAGTTCATTGTAATGACATTGTGTTTTCCTCTTTTGAGCACTTTTACATAATACACCAACACTTGTATCTGTTCCCAAGAAAGTGGTGGCTGAAATATGTGCAGTAAGTGGACATTTAAAAACCAAAGGAAAGAAAGTATAAGACTTTGTAATGTCCATTTGTTTCCATTGCACTGGACAGTGAATAAACCCTCTCAGATAACTGTCATATGGAGGAACTAGCCTACCTGCAAGTGCATAAATAACTTTACTTAATTTATACTTATATGCTTTATGGCTGCAATATAAGTTGCAGGATTCCACATCTAGAAAGGCCTACAGAAGAGTCTGCACACACAGAGGAGACATAGGCCTACAGGTGGGCAGTGTATCACTTTTCCTTTTTATTTGTTGCATGAGGCATGTGTCTAATATCTGTTGTTGCAGGCACTTGACCACTGGCTTTTCTTTACAAAGAACAATTGAAATAAAACTCAAGGAACTAAGCATATTTGTCTTTTATTAAACATTTAATGAAAAGTGTTGTTGTTGTTTTTTTGGCAATGTTGTGTAATATGACACATGCAACAATGTCACAGGCCCTGTCAGGTGTGCAACCCTCAGACTTTTCAGACACTGAAATCTTCCCTTTAGTCAGCCAAAGTTCATTTCATTGTGTGCCCTTGTCCTGGCTAGAGCTGCATTGTAACTGGTTTGGGTCAGGGAATGGGGTCATAAAACACCTGTCTGCAGGAACATGTCATAATCACCTATGAAGAAATGCAGTTCTGTTAGGATCAGCATAAGTGTATGCAATACAGTGAGCTTGATATTTAATTGTGGAACTTTCCTTACCACTTTCAAATAATGTGCATAAATGTGAATCTCTGAACATTCTTAAGTCATGCACAGATCCTGGCCATTTTGCTTTCACATTTGTGATATGGAAGATTTTAGTCAACTGCCTTTTTTTAATTTGATATAATATTACTAATCTGGAATATTAAGAATCACAATAGTAACTGGGCTGCACATTTACATTGTGAACCCCCTTTCTGTTCACATAATCCCCTTCATTGAGGCCTTGATGGCAGTCTATGGTCAGCCTATAGTCTGTACCAATGAACAGACTGAAGCCTGAGTGACATAGGCTATATACTGTAATCGGCATGGTCATGATTGCATGATCTTCATAAAAAATTATGATAGCCTTAAAAAAAAAACTGCTTTACAACATTGGGTCTTAAGTGGCTTGGAAATGCCACAAAATCTCCAATAGTGTAAAAGTAATCGCAAATAATCTTAGGGCAATGCAAACAGTTTGTGCTGTAGTTAAAGCCCGACTCCGACAAGTCGAAAATAAATGTGCGTTTCCAACAATTTAATAATGTAAACGACAATCTCACGAGTCACAAGAAAAAAATATATATATCTCAGAAAGTGCACTATCGCGCTGCGCTGGACTTCCCGTGTATCAGCTCCGCTTATGAAGCCGGGATCTAATCCTGTTTACATGAAATAAGCTGCTCCCGAGCAGGTTTAAGCTTGCGCACCTGTTGCTATGACAGCAAGTCCAGGATGAGCTTCGAAGAACCAAACAAACCAAGATCATGCCAAATCGCCAACAATCAAATCCAGCTAAGTGAGTTAGCGACGTACGAAGAACGGCCCCTGGACTTTACGTTATGTTTTTGTTACGTTATGTTACGTTATGTTTATATGCGGTAGTCGTCTGTGAGAAGCTGCTGCTTTATTTTCGTTTTGTTTTTAGGATTAAAGTTTTATGTTAAACGTTCGCTGGTTCCAGCCACCTTATTCCCTGAACTCAAACCTTGCTACACTTATGTTCCTTGTCGAGGCTTGTCCTATATGTATGTATGTATGTATGTTTGGTTCTGGCTCATTCTGTTCCCTGGTTCTATGGTCTCTGTTCTGATTTGCTATTATGTTTATTTTGTTATTAAACTCTTTGCATTTAGATCCAGCTCTCTGTTTGGTCAGCGTTAAAGAAGGAATATAGGCAGGGTGTCCAATGGCTGATGACTTGAGAATTGACCGTCCATAAATACTTTTTTACTGGCTGTGAACAGGCAGTTATGACAATAAAATATTAGATACCAGTGAAAATTCTCTATTCAAATTTTGATACCACAGTTAAAACTACTAACCTAAATAATATAAATGTAAAACATTATTAAAGACAAGTAAACACTCAGTAATAAAATAAAGATACAAATGAAATAAAATAAACTGTTTTTCTTATAGGTCTAACAGTAGTAAAGTAAAGAGTAAAAAATCTAATGTAAAACACTGCATAGTCTTCACTGTATAAATTAAATATAGATTAATCCATATTAAAGTTACAAAACTTATTTAGTCAAGAGCAGTGAGTGATTTTTTTTTTATTATTTGTTGATAATATGTTTGATTAACATTATCAGGATTATTAGTGTACAGATCCAATATACTGATACTGACACACATGCATTTTCTTTCTTAACTTTTTACATTCACCTAAGACATAACCGATTATGGACACTTGCAGAGAAAGGAATTTTTTGACATAATGTTGAGGGAATTTGTCATTTCAAGCGCAAGACGTGAAAGACAGCTCAAATTAGTATTTGAAAAGTTCATCAATGCAGATCTATAGGATTTCTATTGTTCGCTTTAAGATCTGGAAATTTCTAAAGAAAGTAGTCAGAATTTTCAAATGGGATAATGAAATTTCTCACATTATCTTCTCTGATTTTCCAGTCACAGTAATAACAGCTGTGCCAGTGGATGAAAAACCTCTTCCAGCATCGTCAGTAGCTGCAATTAACAAAGTATATCTGGAATATGTCTGAAAAGAAAGATGTTTTCAGGTGAGTTTGTTTACATTAAATCATTCATCAGTGCAAGATCCAGTCATCATTTCTCACCTCTCTGTCCAAGCCTAAAGCATTCACACGAATTCCTCCAGTAACAGAGTTGATTGTAAACAGGTTTGGTTTTGGCAATTCTGGATCTTGCTTGACGATTGAGTAACTGATAACACCATTGTTAGTATCCACAATATCATCTAGATCAGTGGCTGTGACTGTCATAAACTCATGACCTTCAGTGAGAGAAGAAGAAAGACTGATTCGGTGAAACTGAAGAGCCATTTGGGGAAAAAACTGCTAAACATTTTATTAAGAAACTGCATCATACACCTACCTATATCAGCAGCTTCACAAACACTTCCATTGAATTGTTTTTGTGTAAAAACAGGCTTATTATCATTTTGGTCCAGCACATTTACAATAATATGTATTGGCGGTTCTGCTATATTCACACCAACTCCAGCATGAGCTACAAGCTAAAGACAGGAGAAGAAATACAGGCATGTTAAAGGTGCATTGTGTAATATTTATGAGGATCTGTTGACAGAAATGCATTATAATATACATAACTGTTTTGAGTGGTGTATAAAGACCTTACAAAATTAACCGTTATGTTTTTATCACCTTAGAATGAGCCATTTCTATCTACATACACTGCTGGACCCCTTACACGTTAAGTCGCCATTTTGCGCCACCATATTTAGAAAACTTAAACGGACAAACTTCTCTACAGAGCGCGTTTCGTCACTCTTTTGTTTTTGCTTCTTCGTTGGTGTTTTTAGAGGCAACTTGCACCATCACTACATTGAATACGCACGAGCGATAGGCTGAGCTAAATTAGAGTTGCAGTTTTTTTATTTCCGTGTCTGTTAGCTTTATTTGATACTTCAATATGCAAGTGTAGTTATGACTTAAATTTTAGTAGGTATACTAATTACAATAAATGTACTGTATCTTCAAACATGAAAAGTAAACTGTGTGTCAAGCTATTTCACAAGGCCTTTTTTATCTTAGCTTTCAAAGAACTAAGAACAAGCAGACAATCCAACGCTGAAATGCACAAAAAAAAAAAAAAAAAAAATCAACGTACTCTGTATGAAGCTTTTTTTTCTCTGTCGAGTGGTCGAGTCACAAACAGATTCCCTGATAATCTGTCTGTAGTAAAAGTCCCCTTAGGCTCCAGATCCGCTCCTTCACCTGTGATACTGTATTCCATCTGAGCTTCCCTAGAATAGACCGACATTATCTAAATACAGAAAGCAATAAAATACAATAAGAGAACATGTTAATAAGAGACAATAACAAAAGTTGTCAATAACAGACAAATCTCTTTCTCGTTCATCTAATTTTAACATTCCCTTCATTACTTTCTCTCACCTGGGCCAGTTTCTGTGGGAAAGGACCTTTGCTATTCTCAAGTATATTTAATGGAGGAATAACCCATTCTCTCTTTGCTCTCTTCAGACCCGTTGAAGACTTTGGAAGCATCAGAACCAGATCATCAGCGGGAGATTCCATCTGAAAATGTTAGTAAAAAACACTGAGCAACAAAACGTTTTTGTTTACAGTTAAACACAGCACACAATCCATCAAATATCTGGATAATTGCATCTTTAGAATCAGAAAGAACTTTATTGCCAAGTATGCTTACAACACAAGGAATTTGTCTTCATGACAGAAGCTTCCAGTGCACAGACAGAAAGAAAGACACAGATAATAAAAATAATATATATATATATATATAAATTAGTGCTGTTAGAGATAACGCATGTGATTAATTTCAAAACCCTTAACACGTTAAAATAATTTAACACAATTAACGAAAATAACTTACGTGAAGTACGTCATTAACTTAATTTCCGTCACACAGTTAGATCACACTGAGCATCTACAAGTGTCTGTAACCCTGGTAGGAGGAAATTTCCACGATTCTGCATCTCTGTTTGCAATCAGATCATTTTAAACCTTTAAACTCTGTGAAAGTTTTCAGTGATTCAGTAATCAAATTCATTCAAACAATCAGATAAAAACAGCGCTAATGTAAAGAAGGTCAGGCTGATTACATCAGAGATATAAGAGAGAATAGAGACTCACATTGTGCTTTTAGTGTATTATTCATTCCAGTGTGAGCTTTGCTTAAAATACGAGCTCTGTCATATTCTGTGATTGTTTCTGAAGAGCGCAGTTTTGGTGACGTACAGGAGTCGTACAGTAAGCGTGTGAGAGTCTGTTATATTGATGCACAAACAAACTGTGTATGTGTGCTCTCGATCACCGATCGCATGCTGCATTTCTGTACAGACACGTTTCAGTTTACACACACACACTCAGGATAATGTTTGCTGTGTTTAGTAATTGTACGTTTATGCAGTCAGGTCAAGGAGGTTGATTTCGGAGTTTTTGGCTTCTTCATGTGGTCCTGGTCAGTATTGCAGTTTGGCTCATTTAAAATGTAAAAAAGCTCTTTGTTGTTGCTCTGTATACATACTATACACTGTGGAATCGTTAAAGTTTTTGTTTCCGGAAAGTTTATTTTTATTTTATTTATTTTTTCATGGGTGCTTTTGGTGTGCATAATTGTATTATATAATAGTAATTATATGGAATCCTTACATCATTTGGTTATTTGGTGTCCCTTTGGAGTCTCCAAGGGTCCTTGAGGCTTGCAGAAAATAGTTTTGTGAGAATCACCCTTCAATCTGATTGTTTACTTTGCTGGATTTAGCAAATTATGATAAAATTAATTTTAAACAAGATAAATGCCATATGCTTCATTTCACGATAAGTGTGTGATTAATTTGATTAAAATTAATTAAATCATCATATAAAGCAATCGTGTCGCTTCAGAAAATGTGGACTAATCTCTTCATGAACTTTTTGAAGCGATAAAGTGGTAGTTGCATGGACTGTCAATGGAGGGACAGAAAGCTCTCAGATTTCATTTAAAATATCTTCTCTTGTGTTTCGAATATGAAAGAAAGTTTAAAAGGTTTGGAACGACATGAGGGTGAGTAACTGACATTTCTTTTTTTTTTTTCTTTTTTTTTTGGTGTGTGAACTAACCATTTACAAGTTGTCAGATTTTATCAAGATAATTTTCTTTCCATTTTCTATAACCAGAAAGAAGAAGAGGAGTGAAAGGGTGTATGGTATGGTATTGTCTTCAACGAGCCCAAGAGGGCCCACATCACTCCTCTGTTCATCTCTCTGCGCTGGCTACCACTCGCATCAAGTTCAAGGCATTGACGCTTGCACAGATCTATCACAGGCTCAGCTCCCTCCTACTTTCACTCACTCCTACGAGCCTACATCCCTACCAGAAGCCTACGATCGGTCAACGAGCGACGTCTCGTGGTTCTATTACAGAAAGCCACAAAATCACTTTCCAGAACATTCTCATTCACAGTTCCATGCTGGTGGAACGCTCTCCCGCCCTCATCCGGAATGCAGAATCCCTGGCAACTTTCAAAAGACAGCTGAAACCCCATCTCTGTCGTGAGCACTTAACCTCATAAAAAAAAAAATAAAAATAAAAAAATAGAATTCTCTCCTTTTTCCTTCTTCCTTTAAATCTTCGCTTATCGGGCTTATGCTACTCTGAACAATGCCTGAACTTCGTATTTTGAGCACTTCTTGCGTTGTTTCTTGCCTCTTCACAATGACTTGCTTAATTTAGTCCTAATTTGTAAGTCGTTTTGGACAAAAGCGTCCGTTAAATGATTAAATGTAAATGTATGGTGGTGGAAGGGTAGTTATGCAAAACAGAGGAAGAGATAGAAGAGGCCAATAACAGGCACATTTTTGATTAAATAAAGGCCACTATAATGGACCATGTTCTCAATCATGGCTTTACTGTAATGCTGGGTGTACTCTTTGTGTGTTTTGGCCGTTCGTTTGCACGACAACGGTATTTTGGGTGCCTGAAAACGCAAAAGTTTTGAAAAAAAGTTTCAAAGTGCACATTTTTGAAAACGGTCTCCTTGTAAAAAACAAAAGTGCGAATCTCTGAAGACGATGACGTGATGATGATGATGATGATGATGACGTCATGCACATGCGTATTAGTCTACAGTGTTTTATCGCCATATAATGGCCTGGCAGCAGAATACAGGGTTTTTAGTCGTTTTAGCGGATCCGTGTGAATGGGGAAGGGAAAACGTCTCCGTTTTAAACATATCACTGTTGTTTAAACATACCCTTATGTACACAAGATAACAAAGGGCGTGTGAGGAACAGGTGTGAGTAATGAATCACTATGGCAACAAACAAAGCAGCAATGGAAACAAAAGCAAACAGGACAGGCTTGTACTGTACTGACAGCGGTTTCTTGTAGGAACTAGTTTGTACCTGTGGAGAGGAGATGTTCATGACCGTGTCCATGTGATGGTCCTCATGATGATGACGGACACGCTCAACTCTGACAGATACCGTGTGCTTCTTGCCACTGGAGTCCCAAGCGTCCACAGAAAACACCTTGTGGCCTTCATGAAGAGTCACTTGTCTCTTCAGTGTTACAGTCCCATCCGTGTTCACATCAAACCGCCTGTCAGAGGACTGGAAGAGCATTCTTGTTCTTCCATCGCATGCATTAAAAATGACTGTCAGAAAAAGAGATTCAATTGGCTTAATAAAGCATCTTGTCACGTATTTGAACCTGGAGTGGGGAACAAGACGGTGTGTCAGTAGCAGATGCTATGGGAACACCCTCCAGGTGTGATGATGATCTAAAATAGTATTGTCAAAAGTACCTGTACGTCAACGTTGTGATTAGTCAATGAATCAGTGTTACCAAGTTGATTCTTAATTTAATTTTTTTTTTTAAATCAATCCAGTACTCGCTGATGGAACATGATATCAGCTACATTGTTTATAAAGGGAGCGCTCTTTGCTCAGTTTCTGAGTACAACGTTTGCCCTGCTCCATCATGCCAGAGATGGTGATAAAGTCAGTGGAGTTAGTGATCTGTGCTTGAGTATACATCCAAACACTTTACGCATATCTCTGCTTGGACACAGAGATGCACACCTTTAAAAAAAAGCATAGTGTTGCTGGAAATTCTAACAAAACACAGGCAGATAGTTAAATTCCTGAATAAGAGAAATCTGTGGAGCGATCGCGTGTCCTTTTGAGGCATGACTCAGCGGGAGGGTGTCCTATAAAGCATCAGCTACTGATGCAGCATCAAGTGAATCTATGAACATTTATTTATTGCATACATTATTAACCAACACTTATTTGTGAGATACAATACTTAAACTTGAGTGAGACCCTTAATGTTGACTCTGATGAAAGCAAATTTAGTGGGTATACAGTATAAAATGTGACTGAATGTGTGCAGATCACAGTTAAACCAGTTTAATTAGAAGAACTAGTTCATTTAGATATCTGATTGCATTGGGTAAGGCATTAATTTGCCAAATACTAAAAATATATTAACAAAAACTCAAAGTTCAGTTGCTTTATTTAAAGAGAACACAGCTTACCTCTCCCTAGTCTTTTTCCTCGGTGAAGGTCATCTCTGTGCACTTTAAAAACCAGCGACTCCGACTCAAAGCCTGGAGAACATGAAGACTCCTCCGCAAATCCACATACAAACACCTAATTTGAAACATATTAAATCCCTTTATGTAATATATACACTTGATATTTCCCATTTTTCAATTGCTAGCAAGCATCAGTCAATACTGACA
Organism: Scardinius erythrophthalmus; assembly: GCF_964197995.2. Classification (NCBI taxonomy): domain Eukaryota; kingdom Metazoa; phylum Chordata; class Actinopteri; order Cypriniformes; family Leuciscidae; genus Scardinius; species Scardinius erythrophthalmus. The sequence goes on from NC_138222.1 coordinate 2,333,114, forward strand.
CCACTTTTTAAAAGTAAATCATTTTTAATTTTTGTTCTGTTTAAAGCCACAGTCTGCTTTACCAACAGGAATCTTGGCCAATCGGTGAAACTCAAGTCTCCAAATTTTCTGAAACCACTGTCTTAAAAATATGAATAACACCTTTTCACTTTATTGACCTTACTACCTTTGCTAGTGTTTTGAAAGAATGAGTTGATTTGAGACATTTATGACGCATTTTGGTAGTTCCCATGAAGACTCTTCCGCAAATCCACATGAAAATACCTAATTTGAAACATATTAAATCCCTTCATGTAATACACTTGATATTTCCAGGCTTAGGCCCAGAGAATGTGTAGTTGGCATATTCTAGTTATGGAGGCGCTATGATTCTTCCCATTAGCAGCCCTGTGGCATTAGCTGTTGTGCCAATTGGTAAGATGTTGAAAAAGTGAACTAACTATTGAGAAATGTGTCCTAGCAACTGTTGAAAAAAAAAAAAAAAAAAAAAAAAAAAAAAACCTGGTCCGCAAATGCTTCGGTTTCGCTGACTGTGTGAAAAGTTTTGACAGTGTCACTTCACTTTTTACCAATGCATTATTTGTAATCTTAAAAAAAAAAAAAAAAAAAAAATAACACTGTATTACATGCTGCAGATAAATTCAAATAAGAAACCTAAAATAAATCAATAACATTAAATTAAAAATGTGTTTCTTTTCACGTGGTACTTTTGTCCCAGTGGAACCTAATTTACAGACCAAGTGTGAATAACTACAAGCATATCACCCTGTTTGCACTCAGTTTGCAATTGTAAAGCAAACTTTTTTACAAAACACTTAATAAACACAATTAGACATAGCATTAGACAGATATAGCATTCAAAACTAACAGGTCTAGTTTTTCATTTGGAAAACACTGCCATTCAAAATGCCACACTCTATTGTGTATATAATAAATATTTTTTAATTAGATTTTCATGTTTTTAGATTGAAAGCACAAGGGGAAATCGGGCATTATAATGCATTTGAAAAGACTTGTAAAAAATGTTTAGTTTTAATATTAAAATGTATTAATGACTTCTATATAATAAATGTAAAAACAGACAGAAGTTAAACATACCCTTAAACATATTAGTGACTTAAAGATATTAGTGACTGAAATTTTACTTTGCCAAACTCTGTCTAATTACTGATAATATCAAAAACTACACAGAGGCAACAGCAACACAGTTGTGGATGTAAAAATGTTTAGCATTTATTTCTCACTCTCACTCCTGATATATAAATCCTATATAACTCCAATATATAAAATCCTACCTTGCAAAGGAAAACTACAGCTGCCAATCGCACAGTTTTCATTGTCTCTCAAAAGTCCTTCACGGATTCCTTTCTTGTTGGTTTTTAAGATTGTGCAGCTATTTCATCGCTTGCGTTCCCCAACACACATGCAGACGGGGAGTTTGTTAACTTTATAGGGGAGTTTTCCTAAGGGTGTGGCATATGGAGTGATGCAATGTGGCAAGAAAAATAATATAACTTGTCTGGAACCAATGAGGTGTAAGACTTGATTTTCCTGCTGAGACATAGGCTGAGATAAAATACACCCCACAATAAAAGGCACGCTGGAGAGAAGACCTCAAAGAAAGAGCACAGGACACTGTCTTGCCCAAACTCTTCTCCTTCCTCATCATATCCCGCTTTCCCTGATTCATTGTATACACAATATATTTGTACAAACCTTTTGTTCTGGTCTGTGTATATAAGAGTGATTGGCAGAGCAATATTGGAAACCTGTAACCAGAAAACCCCCATGCAGTGCCGAGTCAGTGTCTACACTCGAAACACTCTCACACACCACTGTGTGTCTCTGTCAGGTACAGGTACTTAGAGTCCTCTTTGAGCAAATTATGTTATGTAGCCTATTTATTATTTCTGAACTGGATTTTAATTGTGTAATTGGCATGATCCATTTCTACCTGACAAATAAAATGTTATACTTTATTTATTCTGTATGATTCTGAAATTATTTTTTTCCATTTAATGTGAGCGGGTTGAACTATTTTACCCTTAAGTGGCCTCTCTCTTCTTACTCATAACAAAAGGTGTACTTTTTTTAATAGTCGCGAGCTGCAACTCTCAGTGATAGTCACGGTGCGGATCCACTTGTCCGTGCGACACTTCTGTCGCGCCACACTCCACTATATTCCTATGGGTGACGTCAAGCAACTTTACTATCACTGAGAGTTGCAGCTCGCGACTATTAAAAAAAGTACACCTTTTGTTATGAGTAAGAAGAGAGAGGCCACTTAAGGGTAAAATAGTTCAACCCGCTCACATTAAATGCATCTTTATAGCATGCATTGTGTTTATCGTGCAATTTATAAGCGAAAATTAATTGTACGTGCATATGATACGCATGGGTAGGTTTAGTAGTGGTGTGGGTATATACGTTTGGGCAGGATTAGTGGTGTAGGCACTATATGTAGTATTACACGCAATAAAGTGGTAACATGCACGCGATAACTGCGTATCATATGCATGTAAAAACTAATTTTAGCGTATAAATTGCACAATAAACACAATGTGTGCTATAGACACGCATTTTCATGAGCATTGCATCCTCCAGTTTGTGTCTGTGAGCGCACATTCGTGACGTGCAGTCTCAAATATACCAGGTCCCTTAATGAATGAATAATTGAAAGTATGGGATACCCAAAATATACAAACGTCTATTTTACTATTTTAAACTATTTTAAACATTGTCTTTACTAACTTTCTGGGCCAGCAAGTTTCAATTACATAGAAGCCTATGGAGAAGTGAGACAGCTCTCAGATTTCATAAAAAATATCTTAAATTGTTTTCCGAAGATGAACAAAAGTCTTACGGGGTTGGAACAACATGAGGGTGAGAAATTACTGACAGAACTTTCATTTTTGGGTGAACTAACCCTTTAAAGCGGATAAATGATGTAATATTTCCTTCAGCTGAGACACTTCAGATGTGCACTGTTCATCATGATGGTTTTGAATTGCTTGAAATATGATTGGAATCACTTCAAAAAAGGAAAATACAGTCCAACGTCTGCAAGTCTGTCAAATTGGTTACATAAAGTTATAATGAGAACATCATAATTGTGTGTTTGGGACATGGATTTAATGGTGAGATTTTTTTTTTTTTGGAAATCAGGCTCTTTTCATAATTATATAAAATTTTGGGTAACACTTTATTTTACAGTGTCCTTGGTACATGTTACATGTACATGCATCCCAATCCTTATCCTACCCTAACCCAGTAAGTACATGTAGTTTATCAATATTACTCAGTACTTAAATATATCATTACTTTGTCACAATGATACCTTAAAATAAAGTGTAACCAAATTTTATTTAGTTTTATAGGCCAATATATAGCAATTATTGGCTTTCAAATATAAAGAATTATCAGAATCTGACAAAGTATTTATTTATCTCTGTGTTTGAGGCTTTGGACCACATCTTAAGTGAATAAGTAAGTGAATAAAGTAGATGAATAAGAATTTAATTATTATAACTAGCAATTTAATTACAGCCGGAGTTTTGTTTTTGTTTTGTTTTTTTGCAAAGAAGGACTATATTAAAATAGATTGAGGAACTGCTGTTGAAACCAGATCATTGAAAAGAGGAATTTAAACACTTCACAGACTTTTCAGATGCAATTGTTGTCAGAATCTTTAAACATTTGTTTTATGTGGTTTTCTCCAAGACCAGATGGTTCTGAGGAAGTCAACACTTCTCCAGTGTCAGCATGGAGAAACATGTGAAAACAGGGGGAACAAACTGTTTTGACCCTGTAAGACTTCAAATAAGGGTTACCGTAACACAATGGCAATTTCTTAACCTGTTAAGCTGAAAAATCTTGAAAAATCACTTGAAAAATCACTTTTGAAAAATCCCAAGAAATGACATACCCAAACTGAAACAGATACAGTTCATGAACCCTTTGTACTAAAAGCACAAGTATGATCTCATTTGAAAGCTGACACCTGGCAGTTTATTGTAAATGTAGAATTAATTATTGTCATAATGACAAAAATTGTTATAAATAGCTTCAAAGTTTTGTAAAGTTATTAGAAATAATTTTTTATGAAATATCCTCATGAAAATAAAATTGAAGTTGGCACTGGAGCAATCTAGAAATGCACTACAGCTAATGCCACATGTCTAAACATTTTATGTTTAAAATCTTAAGATAATAAGTCAAAAACTCTGTATTTAGTGAAATGTTTTTCAAGACCATGTCATGTGACTTTATTTTGATTTGACGCTAAAATGCTACTGATATTTATTGTCATCTTCTTACCATCTATGCAGTATATTGTCGTTTTGTGGTGCAAACGAGCCCCATTCAGTCTCAGTCTCCCCCTGCACACATTCACACCTCTCCAGCCTGGTTATGGCTCTAAATATGCATTTCTTTTGTCTGCATTATAGTTACTAACGACTGGCTATTCACAGGCTATTCATATGGTTTCAGTCACTAATTTCTTTTCTCAAAGTTCACCCTTACATTTTAAACTGTACAAATGCATTTCTTGAATAAAGAAACATTTCAGTAAGCATTTAAAAAAATAATAAAAATATAACTTCTAGGTGGCAGGTGCACCTAGGGCTAGCTAGCATGTTAGCTTAGCACACCATCAATACACGAAAATTTATGAGATTAAAACCATGTTTGTGCTTATAAACTTACTTTATAAAGCAAATCGAGTATTTTAAATAATTTTCTGTGATCTAATTTGGCTTCAGATAAAAAATCAGACAGAAAATATACTATTGGATAGTGTTCTGCACAACAATTCTATATAGATTAGTGTGGTGGTTATAAAAATATATAAAACTAATAATAATTAGTGTCATCAGAATATGTCGTCATTGAAAAATAAACTGAATGTCATTAATGCACAGTGTATGATGTTGGATGACGGCGATTGGTATTCCTTGCCTAGTATGGATGATCGATCATTTGATTATTTTTGCCTTGGGACTTTCACCTGCTGGGGGAGGGGGCGCGCTGCTCAGACAATACAGAGACTCAGAAGATATTGCAGCAGCTCCGTGTCCCGTGTCTTTTATTGACTCTTTATCTCCCCTAATCAGGCGGTTAGGGTACTACATTTTGGAGGCCCCAGCGAGATGAATGCAGTGTGAGTTGGCTTCCAGTGATGACAGCCCTCCTCCAGTGCCATTCAGCCTTCTACTCAGCCCAGGTGACCAGTGGAGTGAAGACGTTCGGTGTCCGTGTCGAGCCAGGGAGGAAAGTGCAAGCAATCTGAGGTTTATTTTCCATACCAGGAACGCTGCAGGATTCCAGCCTGCTAAGGGCACTTCTTCTATCACTTTGCACACATCTAGACGGAGTAACTCATGGATCACGTTGAGGATCTGAAGCTTGAGGTGATAGGAGCAGTATATGCTCTTTCACGAGAAAATTTGATCGAACTGTGTGAATTCCTAGGAATTGATTGTGAACATGTCAGTAGCAAAAGCCGGTCATTTTTTATTTCTGTTATTGTGAGACACATTGAGAGAGAGGCATTAGAGGAGCTTGAAGATGAGGGTATGGCAGAGCTTTTGTGTCTAAAAGACAAAATCTGTGAAATTCAGAGGGTTAATGAAAACAGTGATTCAGAAAGACAGACAACACCAACCACTAAGAGAGTGAATGTAAATCCAGTAGCAGAAACGACAGTAGCAGAAAACACAGAACAGGAAAAACTGCAAAAAGAAATTGACACATTACAATCAGCATTACAGAAGTTAATAGTGCAAAAACAGAGAGTAGCTAATCACACACCAAAACACACAGGTACACAACAGAACATAAATACTATACAGAGTTATTCCACATTGCCAAGTCCAAATGTACAGCCAGACACAAGCTCCGATCTGCAGTTCATGACACACAGACCAGTCATGCCACCCTGGAACAGAGAATTCAAGATATCAGGACAGATAGGTGAACCTGGACAAAAAGATAAACTCACCTTTTCAAGTTTGGCGCATCAAATCGAACATGGATTGAGCAGGGGAGTGTCAGAGCTTGAAATAGTGGATGCCGTAATAAGAGCAATCGCACCAGGCATGCAGCTGCGTAGTTACCTGGAAGGAAAACCAAATTTAACCCTCCCTGTGCTGAGACGTATACTGAGAGCGCATTATCAAGAAAGAGGTGCGACTGAATTGTACAAGCAGCTTACCTCCGAGGCGCAAAGTAGTAAAGAGACCCCACAAAGTTTCCTCGTTCGGTGTCTTGATTTGAGGCAAAAGATCCTGTTCGCATCCCAGGAAGCGGAATCCAGTTTGAAATATGACCCGAACCTAGTTCAGAGCATGTTTCTTCACAGTGTCCTTACTGGCCTGCAAAATGACAGTATTAGAAGTGATCTGCAACCTTACTTGACGACCATTGGTGTGAGTGATGAAATTCTTTTTGATAAAGTCAATGTTGCTTGTGCAAATGAAACCGAGCGGCAAAACAAGAAGAAGTTGATATATCAACACACCAAAGTGAATCCAGTGCAGGTTAATGAAGTTGCTGTTGAAAAGAAAGGAAAGACACAGTGTCACAAAAACACAGAGAAAGTTGAACCTGACATTTTGAGTGAGTTAAAGGAAATGCGGTCTGACATGGCATTGTTGAAGGATCTCAGTGCGGAGGTGTCTCAAATTAAAGAATCCATTCTACAACCTCAGATCATGTCCACACAGTTTTCTGCCAATGTGAGGAATCAAACCAACATGCCACCACCCCAGCCTCAGTACCCACCCCAGCCTCAGTACCCACCTCAACGTTATTTGCAGCAATATGACAGGAGAATGGGGGCATTCCAGCAGCCACAGTGGCTTCCTGGACATCGTTTTCATCCTCCCTCAGCTCATGTGAGAAAATGTCTGGCATGTCAGCAAAGCGGATTGGATGTATACTGTACTCACTGCTATAGGTGTGGCAGTAGCGATCATTTTGTGGCTGGTTGTAGAGTACGAGGCTCAACGATGTACAGAGAGCAGTCGTTAAACGGGACAGGGTCACGACTGCGGGACGAGGAGTGACCAGATATTCAACGATGTCCCCACAAAGATGCGCACAGTGTGGTATCACAGGTTCGGACTTTAGACTGCGACAATGTGCTGCCTGTAAACAAACATTGTATTGTTCTAAAACATGTCAAGCTAATCACTGGACAGTCCATGTAAACCAATGTAACCAAACAGCAAGAGTACACACAAATTCTGCAATGCACAGAAAGAAATGTGAAACCGACAAGTCTACACGTGCCGCCTTTGTAGGAAAACAGTGTCTAGTGCCTTGTTACCTTCAAGGGCTTCTTGTTGATGCATTGTGGGATACAGGATCTCAAGTTTGTATAGTGGATGAACAGTGGAAAAGTGAACATTTACCGAACATCAGATTGAGAAATGTGGCAGAAGTAATTGATGCACCTGAGGGACTTCATCTAGTGGCGGCAAACGGACAGGAAATACCTTATATTGGGTGGATGGAAGTAAGTTTCGGTTTGGCATTAAATGAAGTGGAAACAGATGAACTTGTAATACCTGTGTTGGTGATGAGGGGTAGTCAGCTTCGTCATCCCATCGTTGGATATAATGTGATCGAGCAAATGGTGAACACCGAGAGAATAACGCAGCCTATCACAAGTGAATTTCAGAGAACAGCCTGTCCTAATGCCGGAACAGTTCATGCCTTCATCAAACAAATCCATGCTGAAGCACCATGTGAATATACCGTCACAACAACAAAGGAAAATGTTCATGTGCCCAAACATACATCGGTACAAGTGGAATGTAGAGTGCAGACATACAGACCAAAGCAAGAGACTGTGCTCATTTTTGAGCCTGAAGTTAACCCACAGTGGGCAGAAGGGTTGGAGTTCTGTGAGACAATCGTAACCTTGCGGCGACATACAACACACATAGTTGTCAGTGTTCAGAACCCTAACGACCATGACTTACTGTTAGCAGGCAAGATGGTTATAGGCACAGCGCAACCCGTGCAGGCAGTTTATCCAACTTCAGCTTTTGAGGAACCTGGTTTAACTTCGGTGATGTTCAGTCAAATCAAAAATGAAACCAGCAATACTTCCGACGTCGCATGGGTTCCGCCAGTCAATTTGAGCCATCTCGGTGAGTCTGAAAAACAAATAGTTTCGCAAATGTTAAAAGAGGAAGCAGCTTCATTTTCCGAATCTGACAATGACATAGGTTGCATCGAGAAACTACAACTTGCCATTTCACTGAAAGACACTAATCCTGTTGCCCGCACTTACCGTTCAGTGCCTAAACCCCTCTACCAAGAGATGAAAAACTACCTGCATGATCTCATTGCGCAAGGATGGGTCCAGAAATCAAATTCACCATATGCCTCTCCTGTTGTCTGCGTACGAAAAAAAGATGGCAGCTTACGCCTTTGTATTGATTTCAGAGAGTTGAACCGGAAAACGCATCCTGATAGACAGCCCATCCCCCGGGTACAAGACATAATGGACAGTTTGGGGGGGGAACTCCTGGTTTTCGCTGCTGGATCAAGGTAAAGCATATCATCAGGGCTTCATGGCCAAGGAGAGCAGACCTTTAACAGCCTTTGTGACACCGTGGGGTTTATATGAGTGGATTAGGATACCTTTTGGCCTTATGAATGCCCCTTCTGCTTTTCAACGCTGCATGGAGGGGTGTCTGGATGAGCTAAGAGACAACATCTGTGTTCCTTACCTGGACGACACGTTAGTGTTCAGCAAAACCTTTGAAGACCACGTAGATGATGTAAGGAAAGTTCTGCGAAGATTGAGACAGTATGGAATCAAACTAAAACCGGGCAAATGTGAACTATTCAAATGTGAGGTGCGATACCTTGGAAGGATTGTCTCGGCGGAAGGGAGTAAGATGGACCCGGCTGATACAGCTGCCGTGAGAAGTCTGAAAGATAAAAGACCAAGCACAGTTGGACAGTTGAGAGCAGTCATGGGTCTGTTGAGCTATTATCGACAATATATAAAAGATTTCTCCAGAATTGCGAGTCCGCTGTACGACCTGCTGAAAGAAACCGAGAAAGAGAAGGAAAAATCCAAGGAGATATGTAATAGACAGGCTAAAGGAAAGAAAAGGGGAGTGCCATCTCACAGGCCGATTGTGTGGATGGACAAGCACCAAGAGATAATAGAGGGACTGATCGATTGTCTAGTTGAACCACCAGTACTTGCGTTCCCAGACTTCTCACAGCCGTTCATAATTCATACTGACGCATCAAATCAGGGTCTTGGGGCAGTTCTATGTCAAAAGCAAGCGGGAAAGCTGAGAGTTATCGCTTATGGATCCCGAACCCTGACAGTCGCGGAAAAGAAGTATCACCTCCACTCAGGGAAGTTGGAGTTCCTTGCCCTGAAGTGGGCTGTCACTGAAAAATTTAAGGATTATCTGTACTATGCTCCCACCTTCACTGTGTATAGTGATAATAATCCACTGACTTACGTTTTAACCAGTGCAAAGCTGAATGCGACAGGATGTAGATGGGTGGCGGAACTCGCGGATTTTCATTTTAACATCAAGTACCGGCCTGGCAAAGAAAATGTGGATGCAGATACTCTATCCAGGATGCCACTGAACATTGAGAGAGTAATGAAGGAATGCACTGAGGAATTGCCATCTGACTGTGTCGAAGCAACCATTCAATCTGTTGAGGCACCACACTTCAGCATCTCTTGGACTGCAATGATTTCTCTTGACGACACCATGGAGTCTGAGCATGCATGCGAGCCATTACCTGTAGAGGAGATCAGACAAGCACAGCGTAATGATGACCACATTGGAGCTGTTCTACAGTTTAAGCTGTCCAATGAAAAGCCGACAGGACATCTGTTTAAGACCTTGAGTGCACAAAGTAAATGCTTATTGCGCAGTTGGGACAAACTTTTCCTGGGAGACGATGGCATCCTCCGTAGAAAGACGAACACACAGAGACAGCTAGTCTTACCTGCAAGGTACAAGCAGCGTGTTTTGGGAGAATTGCATGATAACATGGGTCATCAAGGTCTTGATCGAACAATGTCTTTAATCAGAGAAAGATTCTATTGGCCACAAATGAAGAATGATGTTGATCACTATGTCACCAAGAGTTGTGTTTGCCTGAAACAGAAGAAACCATGTAGAGAGGCCAGAGCACCACTCCAGAATATCGTTACTACTCACCCGTTTGAGCTTGTTTCCATTGACTTCTTACACCTGGATAAATGTAGAGGAGGATATGAGTATATTCTAATTGTGGTTGACCATTTCACACGATTTGCACAAGCCTATGCAACTACCTCAAAATCGGCTAAAACTGTTGTTGACAAGTTGTTTAATGACTACGCTCTGAGGTTTGGTTTCCCACAAAGAATTAATCATGATCAAGGAGGGGAGTTTGAAAACCAGCTGGTTGCTCAGTTGAAGAAGATTTGTGGAGTTGCTGGATCAAGGACCATGCCATATCACCCCCAGGGAAATGGGCAAGTTGAACGTTTCAACCGAACGTTACTTCAGATGCTGAAGACATTGACGGGCAGAAAACTAATTGGAAAGAGTCACTCAACAAACTCATCTTTGCATACAACAGCACACAATGTGAAGTGACAGGATTTTCACCATTCTACTTACTGTTCGGAAGGTCCCCGAGATTACCTGTTGATCTATTGTTCAGTTTGACATCTGAAACCGGAACTACTGATTAGAAAGAGTATGTGAAGAGATGGAGACAAGAAATGCAGGAAGCATTGGAAATCACCAGACAGACTGCAAAGAAGGTGGCAGAAAGAAACAAGAGAAACTATGATGTAAAAGTGAGGGGTTCTATGTTGTGTCCTGGAGATCGCGTCTTAGTGAGGAACTTGACACCTAGAGGTGGAACTGGGAAGCTTCGAAACCATTGGGAAGATATTGTACACACAGTAGTGCGTCAAATAGGAGGAAAAGGCCCGGTTTTTGAAGTGAAACCAGAACATGGTAAAGGAAGATCACGTGTTCTCCACCGTAACCTCTTGATGCCTTGTGATTATCTCCCATTGGAGACTGATCTTGGAAAGGAAGAAAAGACAAAGGGAACAGTAAAAAGACCAAAACCAGTAAATAGAAGAGGATGAGGATGAAGGTTATCCTTACTATAATTACCTACCTGCGGCCCATCACCAGCAACCTGGGCGTGAAAACTGGCGAGATGAATACGTACCTGAAGTCCAGTTTCAGCAACCTGAGGAAGCAAACGGAGAGTTACATAGCGGAAACTTACCAGTTATCCTGCACAGTGAACCTGGAAAGGAAAGGGAAGAAATTGGTCAAGAGGGAGCAAGGGATCGTGGAACAGAAGTTGTAATGGAAAATGAGGAGATACCTCAACAGGTAGTTGATGTGATGGAGGAGGAACGACATATAGAAAGACCTGATGAAAAGGAAGACATACCTGTAAGACTGGGTGAACATGACAGGGAAATAGGACAGGAATACAGATGGCCTAAGAGAGAAAGGAGACCGCCAAAGACATTTACTTATGATCACTTGGGTACTCCTGCATGTTATAATGTAGAGCCTACAAACGCAACAGCGTTTCAACCCATGTCATATGAGATGCAGAACTTACCTCCATGGACTTACCCAACGCAGCACTATCAACCAATATACTTGTATGCATACTGAAGAGATTGAGGAAAGGGAGAAAAAGAATGGGGTTTGAAGAAGGAATATGATGCAGTTTCCAACACTTGCCTTTATTCATAGTTAACATGCAGTACACATAGGTAGTGAGACATTGCATACAATAAGTAGGACATTGAGATAAAACTACATTATCAGCAGAAATAAAATTTCTTATTTTGGGTTGAAGCAAAAGGAGAGTAATGTCGGGACGACATTTATTTTTGACGGGGAGAGTGTGGTGGTTATAAAAATATATAAAACTAATAATAATTAGTGTCATCAGAATACGTTGTCATTGAAAAATAAACTGAATGTCATTAATGCACAGTGTATGATGTTGGATGATGGCGATTGGTATTCCTTGCCTAGTATGGATGATCGATCATTTGATTATTTTTGCCTTGGGACTTTCACCTGCTGGGGGAGGGGGCGCGCTGCTCAGACAATACAGAGACTCAGAAGATATTGCAGCAGCTCCGTGTCCCGTGTCTTTTATTGACTCTTTATCTCCCCTAATCAGGCGGTTAGGGTACTACATTAGCATTACATTATAAATATAATCTATTATTATGGAAATACCTGGCATGGATTGAAAAACACAGGTAACTCAAATATCATAGCAAACATGTTTATTGTCTTCAAAATGTCTGTATCTGCATGTTACAGCCATAGTTACAGCGCAATCTCTTGTTAGCTGTGTGTGTGTTCGAGGCTTCCTGGATTGTCACATGATTATGGCACTTCTTCATGTTCTAATACTGTGCACAGGGCGGCGAGGGCGCCCTCAGGCTATTGGTATGAATTGAAAACACATTAACAGAGTATGCAAACGCTCATAATGATTACATCGACGCATTTGGGTATAAATTCAATAAATATTATTCCTGTCTATAGAAATCTGATGTAAAGCTATGAGAATATATCAATATTTCTCCAAATCTGCAAATTTTTGAGCTAAAGCCCAGAGGGACGTTGTATTGTGTATCGCTGTCATGACGACGGCACGGGAGTTTTTTTATGAATGAAAGCGGCTGACGTGCATAATTCACATCAAAGGTATCGACTCATTTTTTCATTTCATAACTCCTGACACAAATTAAGAAATAACTGTCGCTATAAGTTTCTCAGAATACAATAGTGGTCAAATTCTGTCTTATACTCAGTCTTATATCTTTTTAATGATGTATAGTTTGTCAAGGTATAACATTAAATCTGATAGTAACTTTGAACTATATATAAATAAAACCGCTTCAGTGCGCCCGCGCTCTGGCAACGGTTAACAGGTTAAACTGGATTTTGAAATTAAATTTGGACCAGATTTTTACTTGCTCTGTAATGTTACCAAACCATCATCAGTGGTGTTACTCAGTTTCTCAGCCTCAGTTATTGAGTATAGGCTCATAAGCAGTTGTTCTGTTGTTTAGAGAAAGAGATGCTTCACCACTGAGTTCCTGTGGCCTCTGGTGGTAGAAATAAGAATTACACACACAGAAATAAGATTTTTAGGTTAACAAATACAACTTTTGATTTTAATGATGTATTAGCAAATGTTGAAATAACCATGAAGTTAGATTAATCAATGCTGTAGAAGTGCAGTTCATTGTTAGTTCATGTTGACTAAAGTAAGTAACTTATAAAACCTTATTGTAAAGTGTTACTGGATTGTATGCTTTAGATCAATGTAATGTCATCAGTAAGAAGGCTGTTAAAAGTTTTAGGACCTTTTAAATGTTTTTGAAAGCAGTCTCTTCTGCTCACCAAGGCTGCATTTATTTGATCAAATACAGTAAAACTGTAATATTGTGAAATATTATTGCAATTTAAAATAACTGTTAAATTCTATTTATTTTTTTTAAATGAATTTATAAAGTGTATCACGGTTTACATAAAACTATTAGGCTGCACAGCTGTTTTTATAAATTTATAATAATCATAAATGTCAGAAACACAGGGTTAGGACTAGTGTGAAAACTTGAACATAGTCAAAAAGGTGAAACCAAATGCAGAAAACCAGATGACAGTTCTGGGAAATATCTTCAAATCTTTTATTTGATGAAAAGGAACGTCCAAACTTTCCTAGGATATATTAAAAAAAAATAAACTCCAAAAAATTTCCACAAATAGTAAGATAACAGTTCCAAAAAGTAAATCCAAAAAAGTCCATGAAGTAAATCCAGAAGGAATTTGAAAAAAGTTCACAAATAGATCTGTGAGAACTCCAAACATTTCAAAGAGCAAAAGTCAATAAAACAAAACAAAGGAACCATACCAGGAACTAGAGATGTTACATTTGACACTGAAGCTTCAAAGCGCGTATCGAGAATGCAGCGCAATTTCTCATGAAGCTCCGTGCCGGAGCAAGTATCGTCAGAGAATGTATAATAAGGGGAGAACTTCCACTCTATGGAAGTAAAATAATGCCAAATGTTTTTGAAACAAAAAAGCCTGTTGAATTGCACTTATTGTAACAATAGGCATTGCATTAACCATGCTTGCATTTTAATGCATCATATTTTTTAGGGCTTGCATTTTTATGGGCTGAAATTCAACATGGTTGAATATTTAAGCTGTGAATATTTCAATTCAAAACATTTCAAACACATTTTCATTATTAAAAATTCAATAATCCATATTCACCTTTCATATTTCACTTTCCAAAATATTCAAACTGTTTAAAAATGCAACCTATAATATTCAACAGGCAATTTTCGGTCCATTTTATTTTGCTTTGCAAATTCGCTTCCACAAATTCAGTGGTTCAAATTCGGCAGTAAATTCAACATTGGCATCCAGGAACTGCAGGAAAAGCAGTAGATTACCGAGCATACTCTCCATCTGCTGTTAGTCGACCTCACCAGCAGGAAGTGCAAAAGCGCGTGTTGTAAACGAAGACCAGCACGTGCTGATTGCACGTGTTCTGGGACATGTGAGGGTGTGAGTAGGGAACCCACTGCTGAAACTTGCCCGGCCCTGGTTTGTCCTCATGGATGAGGTGTTGGGACAGAGGCATTGCACCAACCCCCTGTCAATCCCTGAGGACAGACCAGGGCTGAGTTCAGCAGTGTGTGACCAAGAAGAGGAGGAGCCAGGGGCAGCACCAGCACCAGCACCACGAAGAAGGCGAGACAGAGAGGACGAGTTTTTGGACTTGATTAGAGAAGACATGGGACTGCAGAGGCGAGGAGAGCACTGGAGAGTAGGGAGAGGATGGACAGGCTGTTTTCTCTTCTTGAAAGAATTATTGAGAAATATATATATATATATATATATATATATATATATATATATATATATATATATATATATATATATATATATTCTTGTTTAACTTTTTTTCACCTGTATTTTTTTAAAGGAAAAAAATCTGTACATTTATTTATTTTTATGCAACTTTAAATGTGTAAATAAAAGAGAATTCATTGCTCTGGACATTGTTTATTTTTGTAATGACAGTCATAATTTCTACATGAAACAAATTCTTCTATACCTTTTTTTCCCCCAACTATTTACAACATACGTTAAACATATCAAAATCAACATAAACATTTAAATTTACAGTACAAAAAATAAGAAAAAATGATGTAGACTTTTATTCAGCTGAGTGGCAGACCCTGGTGTCCTGCTGGACTGGGATGGGCTCCACAATATTGACCTTGGTAAGGCCTCCTGCTGGTGGGACATCATCTGGGATGCTCTCCAGAGTGTTTGACTGCATATTTTCAATATCCACTAAGTTGTCTACCAACAGGTTTGCAGGGCTGACTCATGGAATAAATATTATACTTTATTACACTAAAGTACTTTTAATAACCACTAATACAGCATTGGGGAAAAACTACTAGTCATATATTTCAAACCTTAGTTAAGCAAAACTATCTTGCATACTCTAATGTACTGAAGGTATCAAGAGTAAAAAGTAAAGGAATTCTGCAGGAAAAAAAAAAAACTTGTCAGGGTTTTTATGATGTTTTGCATTTATATTACTGCATATGTTGCATTTTACTTCTGAATATTTTCAAGGTTGATACATTTAAACTATATACTTTTGTGTAGTTTAATGTAAAACAATGCATCATATTGTAAAATAACAATTTTGTAGTGTTGCTGTCCTGTGTGAGAAAATTACTTTGAGTATTAACGAAGTATGTAGTTCCTTACATACCACCACTGGTTATTTTGAAAATTAAAGTAACAAAATGTAGGCCTATTGTCACAATATTAACAAATTGTTGCTAACTACAGCTCCGCATCTGAAGCGCTCGGACCGGTCTAGCCTAGAGGATTGTTCTTGTCGCCTAGCAACAGTGACTGACAGCTGCCGATAAAGAGGAGGAGTAACATTCGCACGGGACTTTTTATATTCAACTGGGTTTTATATTTAAATAGGGTTGAAAACCTGTGTAAATATATTTACCATGGTCCATTTATGTGCATAATAAAAAGAATACACTAGCCTACAAAATCACATCAAGGTAAAATATAAATGAACATTTGAATCTTCGGTTAAGCTGAAAGTACATGACCTGAAACATCCTTAATACCATGTCCTCCAGTAAAAATGCAAAACATAAAAATGACAATAGCCAATTCGGGCTCCATAGCTGTTTACTCAATTATATCAAAAGAGTTATCAGGATGGCAGCATACTCTTGCACCGTTGCTTGGCGCCTGGAGCAGTAATCGGGAACACCTGGTTGCGCAATTAGGAAATCCTATGGAGGCTACATGGTGCGTCCTTCGGAGGACGCATAGGCTGCATCATTTGAAGTCCGCGGCCTTTGAAGGATGCAGCCTTCACATTGGGACACAGCTAGACTGAGGGAGAGAAACAGAGCACAACACAGGGCACACAAGCATTTTCTCACAACAGATTATATTAAAAGACCCTGGGACGTAACATTCATTATTAGTTCATGTCAACTAAGGTAGTTAACTGAAGTTTAAACTAAACCTTATTGTGAAGTGTTACCGTGTTTTGTTTGGGAAGGATTACACGAGGGGTCTGATAGCGAGAGATTTACAGTGCAAAAGCTCCAATCCCTGAGCCTAGTATAACCATTACCGGAAGCCCGTTAATAAAGTTATAAATATGGATATTTTTTCTCACACCAACGCATGGCTTCGCTTCAAAAGGCCTTTATTTACCCCAGGAGTCAAGTCACCTTCATTTATACAGTGCTTTTAACAATATAGATTGTTTCAAAGCAGCTTTACAGTGATAATAGGAGATTACAGTAACAGAGATTGTTTTGGATTTACAGCAGCTCTAGAATAAAGTTATTGTCCATCTAACTTAGGGGCCGCTAACACAACAGAAAACTCTAAAGTTCTTTCTGCGCAAACTTCAAAAATGCGAACCCGTGAGGAGTCGTATTGATTATTTTTATGATTGATGGATGCACTTTTATGATGCATAGATGCACTTTTATGGACTTGGAAACACAAACAGCCATTCACTGCCATTATAAAGCTTGGAAGAGCCAGGATATTTTTTAATATAACCATGATTGTATTCGTCTGAAAGAAGAAATGGTTTACCTAGGACACCTAGGATGGTTTGAGGGTAAATTATGGGATAATTTTCATTTTTGGGTGAACTAACCCTTTACATAGACATTTTGATTTGAACAGACATATAACAGACATTTTACAGTAATCTTGGTATATTAGTAAATGGGACTTGATTTAATAAAATAAAATCATGCTCATGTATTTTGAACTCTGTTTTGAGTAAGTGAAGAATGAAAAAGAACAGAATACTGTGAGTATCGGGGCCATAACACTGTTTCAACACCGATTTTTACTCTCATTTGACGCTTTGAACCCTGGCTAACGCCCATTTCACACATACTCCATTTGCAGTGCGTATGCGGTGCGTATTTTTTTCCGTACCCATGTTAACAGGTTAGAGCTTTCACACTGCACGCGGATGCAGTCCGGCGATCCGTTCCAGTTGCGGTGCGTATACAGCAGTGCAGAGATCGTTTCTGCACTGAGTCTATTTTTGCTGTGCTGCAAACGCTGAATTAAAGTGACAGCGCATGTTTCATGGTCAAAATGAACACAGATTGACCTGAAAATGTAGTAATTGCACCATAAATGCATTTAATTAAATAAATGTATTTCATTAAATACTACTTTTTTTCACAGTCATCTTTTTACTTTAAGACCGGGGTAAAGCAAGGAAAACTACAATTAACTTCAACAAGGCGACATAATGAACAACACCCGTCTCATTCGTGGAGGTGGAAAAACAAGTTATTTGTGACATGCAAGATTTATTGTATTACAATATAAATGCAAAAGAAAAGGCATGGGAGTCGGCTGTTTTTGTCATTTTTAAGTTTTAATTTAAAATGTTTGCTTATTTTAATATAAGTACATGGTTAAATATTTGACCACTTACTTGAGCAACTTAATATGAGTAGAAGTAATGCATGGCAAGGCCTACGTTGTTTAAATTGTGTTTAAACGTGCATACGTCTATTAAAGAGTGTCAAACAAAGTCCTGTTGGGAAACAGTCTGTTTCATGCTCAACTGTAAGTAAAACGTTCATGTTAATGTTGAAGTTTTATTAACTGGTGAAATTTTATCTTTGTGCTTATTGAATATAGAGGATTTGATGCAGGTAAATAACAGGAGGCATTTTGTGTTTTGTAGAAGGACTTTTCTGTATCTGCTGAATGAATTTGTACCAACTTTGTGGTCCTGGTTGGGATTATGCCACATTGAGTACTACTACGAGGTTCATGATTTGATTGCTGCTACGGACTTCCTTTGACGGGAAATATATATGTTTGATGACTGTCATCTACAATTATTGGGTTTTGTTTACCATCAAACCTCCACATCATTAGACTCCTTAAAGACAATCAAGACTTGCATCTTACTTCAACCCATATACAGAACTATATATATCTTTGTGTGCTGGGTGTTTTTGCAATACTGTTTGAATGTTGTTTCTTTGTTTTGAGTCTATTTTGGTGTTTATATAAAGTTCACAAAAGGTGCTTACTGTAACGATCACCAGCTGGAGTGCCCTTGAGAGCCACCAGAGGGCACTCCACATAGGACTCTCCTATTCACTCACAAACTACAGTTCCCATAACTCACTGCCTGGACTCATCACTTATCACTGATCACATTCACCTGTACCTCATTCACTGATTGCATTCACCTGTCTCATCCTGTTAGTCTGTCTATTTATACCATGTTCATTCATTCACTCACCGCGAAGTCTTGTTGTACTGTTAGTCTGCAATTCCGAGCATTTTCCCTGGTTTCATGTTTCTTGGTTTTTGGATATCTTGCCCTGGTCCCTGGATTACTCTCTTGCCTCTGGTCCCTGCCTGTTTTGTTTGTTTGTTTGTTTATTTGTTTGTTTGGACTGCCTACCTGTGTTTTGACCCATTGCCTGTACTTTGGATTACGCCTTTGGATTGCCCCTTAAATAAAAGCTGCGTTTGGATCTACCTTCTTGTCTCGGAGCAGTTCATGACACTTACATTGCCGTTTTTATTTACTCATTGGTTTAAAACATGTTGATGCTTATAACCCTCCCTACAAACAGATTATTAATTAGCATTTACTCAGAGTAGCACGTGTTGATTATAAAATGGTTACTTTAACATAATGGGAATTTCCTAAACTGGATTTTGAAATTAAACGCTAACCAGATTAGCAAGATTCAATTTTATTTGCTCTGTAAGGTTACCAAACCGCACAGTTAGTCCACATCATCAGTGGTGTGACTCAGTTTCTCAGCCTCAGTTATTGAGTATGGGCTCATAAGTAGTTGTTCTGTTGTTTAGAGAGAGAGATGCTTCACCACTGAGTTCCTGTGGCCTCTGGTGGTAGAAATTAGAATAACACACACAGAAATACAGATTTTATGATTTAAATCAGGGGTATTCAACCACAGTTTCAAGAGGACCGGTCTCTATATTTCCAGTTCCATACAATACTTTTTTGGAACATTTTTACATTTCTATTGAGCCAGCCATAATACTTGTAAGAAAAATATTTGGCTGATAACAGAATATATCCAAAATTGTAACATTAAAACAAGTATTTTCTGTAAAGCTTTTAAACCTCTGCTTGCATTTGCAGTTTTTTTGCAGATGTTTAACACGTTTAGCCACATGCATGCTGACAGGCCCAACTGGGTTTACTGTTAGTTTAACTGCATCTATTGTTCTCATTCACTTTGGATAAAAGTGTCTGCTAAATGAATACATGTAAATGTAAAATCCTAAACACTCAAAAAAGTAGGGCCCTGAGAGCCAAAGAAGTGATGTCTAAGAAATTATACCAAAAATGAATTAACCAAAAGTAATTGTTTCTCCCAATTGGGGATGAATATAAATTCACAATTCACACACACACACACACACACACACACACACACACACACACACACACACACACACACACACACACACACACACACACACACACACACACACACACTCTTTGAATATTGGTGTTATCATCTGTAATAAATTGCTTATACTCTATAAAAATATATATATTTTTAGTATTTAGTATTAAACAAATCACTGATTAAACATTAAGATCTACTGGATTAATTGATAGTCAAATGTATTCAAATGAACAACAGATGCAAAATAGAAAGTTTAATGTTCTTAACATTATGAAAGGCAATTACTTTATAAGAAAAGTAAATAAAGATTAAACATTAAAAGAGTGAAAAAGTTAAGTTGTGATTTTGAATCTTGTAATAAATCAACAGAACAGATTCTGAAATGTTTGAAAAACAGTACATTTATAATGATCTTTTGTGAGATTAGTATTAAAAGTTTTTAAAATAGGAAAATCAATTACTTGTGAATTTAAAATTTTGTAATAAACCATCTGGCTGTACATTATCATTTATATAACAATGATTACAGCAATGTTAAGATGACGTTGATGTAATCAATGTAAAATTTTAATTTTCAGCAAATGTCAAAAAAAAGATATAAATGATTAATGAACTATTTAGATGTAAGGCCCTGTTCACACATTTAGCCTTGTTTAATTCTTCACATCAGGACTGGGCAAAGGGTCGACGGATGAATCTTTGCAGACAGATTGAATACACAAAACCTGACCAGGGTTGACCAGGGTTCCTGTGCCAGTTGCTGGAGGATTACCTGCACACAAGCAGACATTAAAAAAGGGCTATGACAGCAATAATTATTCTCTTAAAAAATAAACAACGCTTACCATCATCCACAGTCAAAATTATAGATGTGTATTTTCCATCTTTGACAAAGGGAGATTCTCTATCCGTAGGCCTCTTGACTTTAATCATTAAATTTACACTCAGCCAGCCGGCAGGATCACTGCCAACTTTATTCCTGGAAGGAACCAAACATACAGGTTAAAACTAGAAATGTTCAGCAAGAACATCTTAATGTTAGTTTGACAAAGTCTTATCTGGTAGTTTAAAATCATTTGATGTTCAAAGGATATACAGGCATGCCGTAATTTGAATGGGTAGAAGAGATTTAACATTGGAAGGTGTTATGTATTCCCAGGCTTTGTGGTTCGTTTGTTATGTTAATTGGACTTTTAGTTTGCATTTCATCCTTTTCTGTTCCTGTTTCCAGTGTGCCATTTTTGTAGTCCTTTGTAGTTGTCAAGTTGATTATTTCTGTGTTCATTCACGTGTCTTCTTTTCAGTGTTTCTTATTGTAGCGAGCAGGGCAGGGCCAAGAGCCGTGGGAATATAAAGCGTGTGCTAATGAGCGTGTGCTTAAAGGGATGGTTCGGAGTAAAATCAACCTAGGGTCCTTTGCACCATGACCTCGAGACAAAGACTACCCCCCCCACCCCCACCCCCCAGAAGCCTTTTTTTTTCCCTTTGTCAAACATTATTAAAGTTAGAGCTTATTTAGAGATATCAGCCGGTTGGCTTAGTGCAGGCGCTAACGGATCCAAGGCTGTATCTCGTAAATTACCGCACTAATAATGCCCAGAATGGTACCAAACTTCTACAGTAGCACAAATAGGTTCTGTACTCATAAAATGAGGCATTGGAAAGTTTGTACATCAGGAGTTTATTTAAATAATACTTGTCTGACGGCTCATGCTACCGCTAACCCGGACATCGACGTCACTTCAGTGGTTTGGGAAAAGTGGTTGGCTCGAGGTCATGGTGCAAAGGACCCTAGGTTGATTTTACTCCGAACCATCCCTTTAATAAGCATGTGCTAATGAGCGTGTGCTAATGAGTTGTAGATTTGCTATTATGTTTATTTTGTTATTAAACTCTTTGCATTTAGATCCAGCTCTCTGTTTGGTCAGCGTTAAAGAAGGAATATAGGCAGGGTGTCCAATGGCTGATGACTTGAGAATTGACCGTCCATAAATACTTTTTTACTGGCTGTGAACAGGCAGTTATGACAATAAATATTAGATACCAGTTAAAAAAATCTCTATTCAAATTTTGATACCACAGTTAAAACTACTAACCTAAATAATATTAATTTAAAACATTATTAAAGACAAGTAAATAGTCAGTAATAAAATAACAAAGATACAAATGAAATAAACTGTTTTTCTTATAGGTCTAACAGTAGTAAAGTAAATAGTAAAAAATGTAATGTAAAATAACACTGCATAGTCTTCACTGTATAAATTAAATATTGATTAGTCCATATTAAAGCTACAAAACTTATTTAGTCAAGAGCAGTGAGTGATTTTTTTTTTTATTATTTGTTGATTATATGTTTGATTAACATTATCAGGATTATTAGTGCACGGATACAAAATACTGATACTGACACACATGCATTTTCTTTCTTAACTTTTTACATTCACCTAAGACATAACCGATTATGGACACTTGCAGAGACAGGAATTTTTTGACATAATGTTGAGGGAATTTGTCATTTCAAGCGCAAGACGTGAAAGACAGCTCAAATTAGTATTTGAAAAGTTCATCAATGCAAATCTATAAGGTCCCATGACATGAAATTTTCACTTTCTGAGTTTTTTTAACATTAATATGAGTTCCCCTAGCCTGTATATGGTCCCCAAGTTTCTAGAAATTTCAATCGGTGTAAATCGAGCTTTTGCTATCTTTCTCTGCCTTTGAGAAAATGGACGCTCAATCTCGCTGATCTTGAATCTCCTCTTTATGACGTCATAAGGAGGAAATGTTACCTCCCCTGTCTCTGCTTTGCCTGCCCAGAGTATATTTTCCGCCCATGAGAAAAAGCGATAGGAAGTAGGAACGCGCACGATTTTAGTTTGTCCATGAGAGATATCATGGCTTTTGAGCGAGCGAAGCATAACAATTGCTCAATAATTGGATGTACAAATGAACACCGAAGGGTCAGTACAGAGCTGGGCTTGCTGAACGTCTGAAACTAAAGTCTGGATCACTCTCTTTGGCTCAGCTACACACCTCGGACAAGTAAGTCAACTAATGATATATAAGTGTGTTGCTTTACTGTTTATGGTTACCTAGATTGTTACACGTAGAATGTGGCTGTAACATTACCTATGCAGTTTATGTGTGTGAATACACACACTGTAACGCGAGTGTTGTACACTTTTTTGTTATTTGGATAACCGTTTTCCTGTTGGTCATATGGCGCGTGCGATATCCGCATTTCAAGATTGCAGAGCTTGATGTAATTGTAATAAGATAAATACAGACGTTACAGATCTCTCATGAAAAGGCAACAGTAGGTTAGCGTTAGCTACATGATAATAACTGTAAACCATCCGAATAAAGTACCGTATCCAGACATAATATTTTAAACTAACCATTCGGAAACATCCTGCTGGAGCCGCAGAGTTGCAACTTCTTCATCCGTTGCTTCTCCATCCGGATTAGATTCTGGGTCAAACTGAAATGCTTGAACGACTGAGCGTCTTCGTGCCATTGCTATATATCCAACGTGCATGGTACCGTTGCCGCAAGATGGTCAAGGCCACACCCACCCTCCACCTCGCCCCGCCTTTCTGCTCCTCATTATCATTTAAGGCTACAGACACCGAAACGGCCTGTCTGAAGGAAGCTCATTCTGGGACTGGCTTGTAGTGGCTATTATTCTGCACCGAGGCTGAATTTTTGGAAAGAGATTTCAGATACAGTACTAGGGACCACTAAGTCCTATATTAAAGCCTACAAAAAGTAGCATGTCATGGGACCTCTATAGGATTTTTATTGTTCGCTTTAAGATCTGGAAATCTCTAAAGAAAGTAGTCAGAATTTTCAAATGGGATAATGAAATTTTCTAATATTTCTCACATTATCTTCTCTGATTTTCCAGTCACAGTAATAACAGCTGTGCCAGTGGATGAATAACCTTCTCCAGCCCTGTCAGTAGCTGCAATTAACAAAGTATATCTGCACCATTTCTGAAAAGAAAGATGTTTTCTGGTGAGTTTGTTTACATTAAATAATTATTCTTCACCAATGCAAGATCTAGTCATCATTTCTCACCTCTCTGTCCAAGCCTAAAGCATTCACACTAATTCCTCCAGTAACAGAGTTGATTGTAAACAGGTTTGGTTTTGGCAATTCTGGATCTTGCTTGACGATTGAGTAACTGATAACACCATTGTTAGTATTCTCAGTATCATCTGCATCAGTGGCTGTGACTGTCATAAACTCATGACCTTCAGTGAGAGAAGAAGAAAGACTGATTCGGTGAAACTGAAGAGGCATTTAAAAAAGAAAAAAACTGCTAAAACCATTTTATTGAGAAACTGCATCATACACCTACCTATATCAGAAGCTTCAGGAACATGTCCATTGAATGGATTTTGTGTAAAAACAGGCTTATTATCATTTTGGTCCATCACATATACAATAATTTCCATTGGCGGTTCTGCTATATTTATATCAACTCCAGTCGCATGAGCTATAATCTAAAGACAGGAGAAGAGATACAGGCATGTTAAGAGCCAAATATCTGAGGTTGTTTGGAAAACACAATTAAATAAATTAAGAGTGTTATCTTTTAGTACATGTCTGTTAGCTTTAACACATCAATATGCAAGTGTAGTTGAAGTAAACTGACTTAATTTTTACTAGATATACACATTTCAAAAAATCCATCCTCTCTGTAAACACATGAAAAGAAAAGCCGTTTTCCAGAGACTTTTTATCTGATTAACTGAGGACAGCTTTGAAAGAATTAAGAATGACCAGAAAATCCAACACTGGAATACACTTAGAAGTATCTGCTGATTTTAAAAGTTAGAGACTAAAAATAAACATACTCTGTATGAAGCTTTTCTTTCTCTGTCAAGTGGTCGAGTCACAAACAGATTCCCTGATAATCTTTCTATAGTAAAAGTCCCCTTGGGCTCCAGATCCACTCCTTCACCTGTGATCTTGTATTGCATCTGAGCTTCCCTAGAATAGTCCGACTTTATCTAAATACAGAAAGCAATAAGAGAACAAAGTCAATAACAGACAAACCTCTTTCTCGTTTGAACTTTCCCTTTATGACTTTCTCTCACCTGGACCAGTTTCTGTGGGAAAGGACCTTTGCCATTCTCAAGTACATTGAATGGAGGAATAACCCAACCTCTCTTTGCTCTCTTCAGACCCGTTGAAGGCTTTGGAAACATCAGAACCAGATCATCAGCGGGAGATTCCATCTGAAAATGTTAGTAAAAGACAATGAGCAACAAAATATTTTTTGTTTACAATTAAATACAGCACACAAACCATCAAATATCTGGATAATTTTTGCATCTCAAAATGTTTACTACAGCTATTGATTATAAAAATCTGTCTGGGAAAAAACAGTATAAATATATGGGCAGGGTCAATTTTTTGGGGTCCCTATTCAATAAACCAGTTTAGGTCGATTCGAGACCTCTGTACATTATTCCCTTTTATTAAATGGAGTAGGCAAGCAGGACGAGGCTGAGGGTCGTGAGAATGGCGCGCATCTCACAAAAGAGCTTCGGAAGCAGAAAAGGAGGAGCGACGACAGTGAAGGAAGAGAGAGGACCAGGCCTGGACTATTTTACATTATGTTTTATTTATGTGTGGGCGGCAGTCGTCCGTGAGGGGCTTTTACTTTAGTTTTTTGTCCATTTATTTTGTGATTATTAAAGTTTTGTCAAACGCTCACCCGTTCCCACCCCCTTCTTCCCATAACAACATACCTCGCCTCATGGAGTGTAATATAAAAGAGTGTAAAAGTTTAGGTAATCATAGGTTTTAGGCTTTAGCATTGCATAAATGAAACATATCAGCAGACTCATTGTGTGTTTGAGACCAATCAGAGAGAGCAGTAACAAATTATATTCATCAGTAGGGATTGGAAATTTCATTTAACACAGACCTCCAATAATTAGTCCTAAACATGTACAGAAATTGAATTGTGCATTTACAGAACCATAAACCACACATAAAAACTGAAGTGTCCAATAGAGGTCAGGCTTGTACTGTACTGACAGCAGTTTCTGGAAGGAACTTGTTTGTACCTGTGGAGAGGAGATGTTCATGACCGTGTCCATGTGATGGTCTTCATGATGATGATGGACACGCTCAACTCTGACAGCAACCGTGTGCTTCTTGCCACTGGAGTCCCAAGCGTCCACAGAAAACACCTTGTGGCCTTCATGAAGAGTCACTTGTCTCTTCACTGTTACAGTCCCATCCGTGTCCACATTAAACCGCTTGTCAGAGGACTGGAAGAGCGTTCTTGTTCTTCCATTGCATGCATTAAAAATGACTGTCAGAAAAAGAGATTCAATTGGCTTAATAAAGCATCTTGTCACATATGTAAACCTGGAGTGGGGAACAAGACGCTGTGTCAGTAGCAGATGCTATGGGAACACCCTCCAGGTGTAATGATGATCTGAAATAGTGTTGTCAAAAGTACCAGTACGTCAACGTTGTGATTAGTCAATGGATCAGTGTTACCAAGTTGATTCTTAACTTATATTTTTTTAAATCAATCCAGTACTCGCTGATGGACTCGCTGATGGGACGTGAAATCAGCTACATTGTTTATAAAGGGAGCGCTCTTTGCTCAGTTTTTGAGTTTAACGTTTGCTCCATCATGCCAGAGATGGTGATAAAGTCAGTGGAGTTAGTGATCTGTGCTTGAGTATACAGCCAAACACTTTACTCGTATCTCTGCTTGGACACAACAAAACTGCTTGGACTCTAACAAAACACAGGCGGATAGTTAAATTCCTGAATAAGAAAAATCTGTGGAGCGATCGCGTGTCCTTTTGAGGCATGACTCAGCGGGAGGGTGTCCTATAAAGCATCAGCTACTGATGCAGCATCAAGTGAATCTATGAACATTTATTTATTGAATACATCATTAATCAACACTTATTTGTGAGATACAATACTTAAACTTGAGTGAGACCCTTAATGTTGACTCTGATTTAGTGGATGTACAGTATAAAATGTGATTGAATGTTGCAGATCACAGTTAAACCAGTTTAATTACAAGCAGAAGAACTAGTTCATTTAGATATCTGATTGCATTGGGTAAGGCATTAATTTGCCAAATACTAAAAATATATTAACAAAAACTCAAAGTTCAGTTGCTTCAAGGTTTTATTTAAAGAGAACACAGCTTACCTCTCCCTAGTCTTTTTCCTCGGTGAAGGTCATCTCTGTGCACTTTAAAAACCAGCGACTCCGACTCAAAGCCTGGAGAACATGAAGACTCCTCCGCAAATCCACATACAAACACCTAATTTGAAACATATTAAATCCCTTTATGTAATATATACACTTGATATTTCCCATTTTTCAATTGCTAGCAAGCATCAGTCAATACTGACACCACTTTTTAAAAGTAAATCATTTTTAATATTTGTTCTGTTTAAAGCCACAGTCTGCGATATGATTCTTCCCATTAGCAGCCCTGTGGCATTAGCTGTTGTGCCAATAAGGTGTTGAAAAAGTGAACTAACTATTGAGAAATGTGTCCTAGCAACTGTTAAAATTGTAATACTGCAATGTGCAAATGCTTCGGTTTCGCTGACTGTGTGAAAAGTTTTGACAGGATCACTTCACTTTTTACCAATGCATTATTGGCAATCTAAAAAAAAAAACTACTGTATTACATGCTGCAGATAAATTCAAATAAGAAACCTAAAATAAATCAAAAACATTAAATTAAAAATTGTGTTTCTTTTCACATATGGGTACTCTTGTCCCAGTGGAACCTAATTTACAGGCCAAGTATGAATAACTACAAGCATATCACCCTGTTTGCAATTGTAAAGCAAACTTTTTTTACAAAACACGTAAAGGAGAACTCCGGTCAATTTTAACATTGAGCTCATTTTTTTGTAAATTTGGAGTGCTGTCAGTACAGAGAACAACGACAAAAATCGGTGTTGCCTACACCGTGTTATCCTCTTTTTAAAATTTGCACCCTGTTGACTTCAATGGGGCAAGTTTTAAACCTGCTTTTAGCCTCTTAACATCCTTGATGTGTCATTACAAGTGCCCAGCCATGTGAGTGATTCCTTCTGAGTGAACACGAGTGAATCTGACTGCAGTAGATGTAAAAGAAATGGATAAAAATGATGTTAATTCAGCCAGCGCACATACCTGTATTTACATCCTGTTTTCGGTCGAAGTCCAAAGTAGTCGATTGTCGAGTTCACGCGCGTGATAATAGGTAACTAAACCTATGCGCATGAACTCGACAATCGACTACTTTGGACTTCAACCGAAAACAGGATGTAAATACAGGTATTTGCGCTGGCTGAATTAACATAATTTTTATCCATTTCTTTCACATCTACTGCAATCAGATTCACCCGTGTTCACTCTGAAGGAATCACTCACATGGCTGGGCACTTGTAATGACACATCAAGGATGTTAAGAGGCTAAAAGCAGGTTTAAAACTTGCCCCATTGAAGTCAACAGGGCGCAAATTTTAAAAAGAGGATAACACGGTGTAGGCAATACTGAATTTTGTCGTTGTTCTCTGTACTGACAGCACACCAAATTTACAAAAAAATGAGCTCAATGTTAAAATTGACCGGAGTTCTCCTTTAATAAACACAATTAGACATAGCATTAGACAGATATAGCATTCAAAACTAACAGATCTAGTTTTCATTTGGAAAACACTGCCATTCAAAATGCCACACTCTATTGTGTATATAATACATATTTTTTAATTAGATTTTCATGTTTTTAGATTGAAAGCACAAGGGGAAATCGGGCATTATAAGGCATTTGAAAAGACTTGTAAAAATGTTCAGTTTTAATATTAAAATGTATTAATGACTTCTATATAATAAGAGTAAAAAGGGTTGGGGGGGGGGGGGGTCAACTCCTTAAACATATGAGTGACTGAAATTTTACTTTCCCAAACTCTGTCTAATTACTGATAATATAAAAACTACACAGAGGCAACAGCAACACAGATGTTTTTTTTTCTCTATTAAACATTTGATGTAAAAAAGTTCAGCGTTTTATTTCTCACTCTCACTCCTGATATAAAAATCCTATATAACTCCAATATATAAAATCCTACCTTGCAAAGGAAAACTACAGCTGCCAATCGCACAGTTTTCATTGTCTCTCAAAAGTCCTTCACGGATTCCTTTCTTGTTGGTTTTTAAGATTGTGCAGCTATTTCATCGCTTGCGTTCCCCAACACACATGCAGACGGGGAGTTTGTTAACTTTATAGGGGAGTTTTCCTAAGGGTGTGGCATATGGAGTGATGCAATGTGGCAAGAAAAAAAATATAACTTGACTGGAACCAATGAAGTGTAAGATTTGATTTTCCTGCTGAGACATTGGCTGAGATAAAATACACCCCACAATAAAAGGCACGCTGGAGAGAAGACCTTAAAGAAAGAGCACAGGACATTGTCTTGCCCAAACTCTTCTCCTTCCTTATCTCTGCATCCCCCTCTCCCTGATTCAAGTCACTAAAACTTCACTTAGAAGGTCTATATACCACATATTATGTATCTTTTGAGTTTGTATAACTTTTTTGGTATAACTTTAAATGTCTCAGTCCGATTGGTAAAATCGCCTTAATTTCATTGCAGTCATTGGTATTTTGAGAAAGATTAAAATTTTTGGCTGGGGGGGGGGTGGAGTCTCTTCAAGATATATGATCATTCTCCCCTCTCCCCCGAAACCAACATGAATAGACCCAAAACAACTCACAATATATGTATATAACAATATAATACAATACAATACAATATTATATTCACAATATATTTGTACAAACCTTTTGTTCTGGTCTGTGTATATAAGAGTGATTGGCAGAGCAATCTTGGGAACCTGTAGGCCTAACCAGAAAACCCCCATGCAGTGCCGAGTCAGTGTCTTACACTCGAAACACACTCACACACCACTGTGTGTCTCTGTCAGGTACTTTTCTTATACTCTTAGAGTCATCTTTGAGCAATTTATGTTATGTAGCCTATTTATTATTTATGAACTGGATTTTAATTGTGTAATTGGCATGATACATTTCTACCTGACAAATAAAATGTTATATTTTATTTATTCTGTATGATTCTGAAATTATTTTTTGTTTAGTATAGATTAATGTGGAGTCTGGTGTTACCTCTAATCTCTGTCCAGGATAGATCAAACTGTAGGTACTAATGAATGAAGCATGAGGCACATCATTAAGGAGACCTTCTGATTTCTGACAATCACTGAGAGTTGCAGCTCGCGACCATTAAAAAAAAATGTATACCTTTTGTTATGAGTAAGAAGAGAGTGGCCACTAAATGCGTCTCTATAGCACGCATTGGGCCCTATTTTAACAATCTGAAATGCAAGTATCAAGCACAAAACACAAGTAGCCTAACTTTGTGGGCGGGTCTCGGGCGCTGTTGCTATTATACCTGCGGGATAAATGACTCTTGCACCCGACGCAAATCTAAAATGGGTTGTTCTGAAGTAGTTTCATTACTCATAGGTGTGGTTTGGGCGTAACGTGAAATAAACCAATCAGAGCGTCATCTCACATTCCCAGACGCGCTTGTTCAATGGCGGATTGCTATTATAACGGCGGATTTGCCAGACGCATTCCAGGAGCGGTTCACAGAGCGTAAAACACAGAGAAGTGACATTGGGGATGGACAAACCCACCCAAATTAGCTTCGGTTAAATAGGCGTGTAATAATTTGGGTAAATGTGTAAGCTAGATTTATGCCTATTTTTTCACATCTTCATGGACACAACAATGATTTCCCTCGTGTGTTAATATTTTTCCTTGTAATAATGTATGATCTGCTTCTGTGTAGATGAGAGAATCAAAGTGTATGTGCGTTGTGCACACGCTACATTGACTATGGCCAAGCATGTGCCCTTAAAATAGCATATGAATAACATGCGCATACAATGCGCCACTGACTTTAGACTAGGTTTCTCCTGGTCAGTGGCTGAATTGTTTTCTGAAACTGCAAAATAGCACCAGGGAACGTTTGCACCGTAATTGCACAATAAACACAATGCGTGCTATAGACACGCATTTTCATGAGCATTGCATCCTCTAGTTTGTGTCTGTGAGCGCACATTCGTGACGTGCAGTCTCAAAGATACCAGGTCCCTTAATGAACGAATAATTGAAAGTATGGGATACCCAAAATATACAAACATCTATTTTACTATTTTAAACTATTTTAAACATTGTCTTTACTAACTTTCTGGGCCAGCAAGTTTCAATTACAAAGAAGACTATAGAAGCCTATGGAGGAGTGAGACAGCTCTCAGATTTCATAAAAAAATATCTTAAATTGTTTTCCATAGATGAACGAAAGTCTTACGGGGTTGGAAGAACATGAGGGTGAGAAATTACTGACAGAACTTTAATTTTTGGGTGAACTAACTCTTTAAAGCGGAAAAATTATGTAATATTTCCTTCAGCTGAGACACTTCAGATGTGCACTGTTCATCATGATGGTTTTGAATTGCTTGAAATATGATTGGAATCACTTCAAAAAAGGAAAATACAGTCCAACGTCTGCAAGTCTGTCAAATCGGCTACATAAAATTATAATGAGAACATCATAATTGTGTGTTTGAGACATGGATTTAATGGTGAGATTTTTGGGGTAAATCAGGCTCTCAAAAATTATATACAATTTTGGGTAACACTTTATTTTAAGTCAAGTCAAGTCTATTTATATAGCGCTTTTCACAACATAGGTTGTATCAAAGCAGCTTCACAGTAATAAATTAAAACAATACATCAATGTTTGTTTCTAGTGGAACGTCCACGTTTGGTAATGCTGATCAATAGTATCGTTGATTGATTAATTAAATTAAATATTCCCAAATATCCCCAACTGAGCAAGCCAAAGGCAACAGTGGCAAGGAACCGAAAAACTCCATCAGGTGACCTAATGGAGAAAAAGAAACCTTGGGAGAACCCGGGCTCAGTCGGGGGCCAGTTCTCCTCTGGCGCTTATGAACTAGAGGTCGGATTTAACTGTAAGATTAAAAGTATTATATGAATGCCTGGCTGAAGAGATGCGTCTTTAATCTAGTTTTAAACGGGGAGAGCGAGTCTGAGCAACGAACAGTATCAGGAAGGCTATTCCAGAGTTTTGGAGCTAAATGTGAAAATGCTCTCCCTCCTTTGGTGGATCTGGATATCCTAGGTATGACTAAAAGCCTTGAATTTAGTGACCTTAAAGAGCGCGATGGATTATAGGGCGATAGAAGATCGGTTAAATAGACTGGAGCTAAGCCGTTTAGGGCTTTATAAGTCAGTAGCAATACCTTGTAATTAATACGGAACTTTATAGGTAACCAATGTAGTGATGATAAAATTGGTGTTATATGATCATATTTTCTTGATCTAGTTAGAACTCTAGCGGCGGCATTTTGGACTAACTGTAGCTTGTTTATTGAGGATGCAGGACAACCAGCTAATAAAGCATTACAGTAATCTAGTCTCGAGGTCATGAATGCATGAACTAGCTTTTCTGCATCAGAAACAGATAGCATGTTTCGTAGCTTAGCAATGTTTCTAATGTGGAAAAAGGCTGTTCTTGTAACATATGAAATATGATTTTCAAAAGACAGGTTGCAGTCTAATATAACACCCAGGTCTTTTACTGTAGAGGATGAAGTAACAGGACATCCTACTATGTTAAAGTTGTATTGTGAGAGGTTTTGTGGGTGGTTTTTTGAACCGATGATTAGTACCTCTGTCTTGTCTGGATTTAATAAAAGAAAATTGCGCGTCATCCAATCTTTTATATCTTTAACACACTCTGTCAATTTGGATAATTTAGCGTTTTCATCCGGCCGTGATGAAATATAGATTTGAGTGTCATCAGCATAACAATGGAAACTAATTCCATGTTTCCTTATAATATTTCCAAGTGGCAGCATATATATTGAGAATTATAGAGGGCCCAACACAGATCCCTGCGGCACTCCATAGTTAGTCGCGCGTAGCCAGACCTTCAGACTGACGGCTGAAGGTCTGGAATTCATAGCAGCTTTCTTTGGCCAAGGCCCGCCCATAAGGCCGTTTGACCGACATGTCAAACAACCAATTACAGTTCGTTTCGTTCAGCGTCACGTTTCGGGGCGTGGAAATGTCCCCACAACAACAGACCGGCGTGCAACAAGTCAGTCAGCATAGAAAATCAAAGAAGGAGAAGAAAACAAGCAGTAAGTCATTGATCTGTTCGTGCACGTATACTTTTGAGAATCCTACGTTTAGCTGATCTTGATAAATGCTCATTGTCACTCAAGTAAACACAACAGTTTTTCTTCCGCAATCACACGTCTGCGCTTTGTTTCCCGGCTGACCGGAAATAAACGCGACACTCGCGCCCCCCGGAAATCCGATAAAATTCAACCAATCAGATGACGACTTCGACATTCCTGAAGTGTTTCCAGTTAAGTGTACCATATGCATCAGACGTTTAGCCAACGTTCCGTGGGCGTGACGTCTGAGGCTGAGACTACTCCATAGTTTACTGGAGTTATGATCGATTTTTCTCCATTTAAATAAACAAAATGGTAGCGGTCAGATAAATACGATCTAAACCAGCTTAATGCTTGTCCTTGAACACCAGTATAATTTTGTAGTCGATCTAAGAGTATTGTGTGATCTATAGTATCGAACGCAGCACTAAGATCAAGTAAAACTAATATTGAGATACAGCCTTGGTCAGAAGCTAAAAGTAAATCATTTGTGATTTTAACAAGCGCAGTTTCAGTGCTATGGTGCGGCCTGAATCCAGACTGAAACTTTTCATAGATGTCATTTTCTTGTAAGAAAGAGCCCAGTTGAGCGGACACAGCTTTTTCTAGTATTTTAGACATAAAAGGTAGATTTGAAATGGGTCTATAATTTGCTAGATTATGTGGATCTAATTGTGGTTTCTTAATGAGAGGTTTTATAACTGCCAGTTTAAATGTTCTTGGAACATAACCTAAAGATAAAGACGAGTTAATAATATTGAGGAGAGGCTCTTCCACTATAGGTAACACTTCTTTCAATAGTTTAGTTGGTATAGGATCAAGTAAACATGTTGTTGTTTTAGATGAAGTGATACGTTTATTTAACTCTTTTTGTTCTATAGTTGTAAAGCATTGTAATTGTTCTTGCGGGGTGATAATTGAGGCTGAATTATAAGGCGCAATTGAGGATTGAACGTTTACAATTGTGGTTCTGATGTTTTCTATTTTCTCAGTGAAGAACTTCATGAAATCATTACTACTAAACTGTAACGGAATATTTTGTTCAGGAGACATCTGTTTATTTGTTAGTCTAGCCACTGTGTTAAATAAGAACCTAGGATTGTTTTGGTTGTTTTCTATTAGTTTGCGGAGATGCTCAGCCCTGGCCTCTTTTAGGGCCTTTTTATAACGTGACATACTGTCTTTCCATGCGATTCTAAAGACCTCTAAGTTAGTTTTTTTCCATTTACGCTCTAAATTACGGGTTTCTCTCTTTAGAACATGCGTAGTATTGTTGTACCATGGTGCTTTACTTTTCTCTCTGACCTTTCTTAATCTAATGGGTGCAACAATATCCAATGTTCCAGAGAGAATGGTGCTCATAGTGCTAGTTAATTCCTCAAGTTCATCTGTTTGTTTGGGTTCACTGAGCAGCTGAGACAGATCAGATAAGCTATTTGAAAAATTATCTATGGTGGATGGAAGGATTGTTCTGCCTAATCGATAACACGGTGCAGCATGATATATTACAGGGGTACGTAATATGCAAGTTACCATGTAATGGTCAGTGACATCGTCACTTTGTGGAATG
Source organism: Scardinius erythrophthalmus (assembly GCF_964197995.2). Lineage (NCBI taxonomy): Eukaryota > Metazoa > Chordata > Actinopteri > Cypriniformes > Leuciscidae > Scardinius > Scardinius erythrophthalmus. The sequence continues at coordinate 2,368,051 of NC_138222.1, forward strand.
ATATCTATATCGGTTGGATCGGTTCCATGTGATATAATTAAATCGAGTGTATGATTAAAACGATGAGTTGGTCCGGTAACGTTTTGCTTGACCCCAAAGGAGTTTAATAAATCTGTAAACGCAGCCCCTAGCGCATCATTTGAATTATCTACGTGGATATTAAAGTCTCCAACAATTAATGCTTTATCGAAATTAACTAATAGGTCTGAGAGAAAATCTGCAAACTCTTTTAGGAAATCAGCGTAAGGCCCAGGCGGTCTATATACGGTAGCCAAGGCTAGAGATAATAGGGATGTTTTTCTAGCATCTAAGAGCGTAACATTTAGTACAAGTACTTCAAACGAAATAAACTTATAGCCAGTTTTCTGAGTAACATTGAGAATATCTCTATAGATTGTTGCAACACCGCCGCCACGACCAATCAGACGGGGCTCGTGCTTATAGGAGTATCCTGATGGAGTAGACTCATTTAGACCGAAATAATCATTTGGTTTAAGCCAGGTTTCAGTAAGGCAAAGTACATCGAAGCTATTATCTGTGACTATTTCATTTACAATAACTACCTTAGGTGTGAGTGATCTAATGTTTAGAAGACCTAGCTTTAGAAATTGTTTTTGATTACTAATAGCAACATTTTCTGGTTTAATAACAATTAGATTTTTCCTAGATCCTGCAGTAGATTTATTATTTAATCTCACTAAATGAGGAATAGACACAGTTTCTATGCAATGTTCTACACTATTTATATCAGTTAAATTGGTGCAGCAGAGACTATGATTTGGACTTTTGGTTACTAGTCAAAAGGTATTTAACATTTTGGAGATGTTATCTGACAGAAGATCCGATCCGAATCTGCTTGGGTGTAAGCCATCAGCACGGTAAAGCCTAGGACGCTCCCAAAACAGATTCCAATTATTTACAAAGAGCAGTTTCTGCTCATTGCACCATGACATTAACCATTCGTTTAGCGCGAATAATCTACTAAACTTTTCATGACCTAGACGGTACGTGGGAAGCGGTCCTGACACAATGATCGTTATATCAGGCGATGTGCTGCGTACCGTATCGATCAGATTCCTGAAGTCTTTCTTCAGAACTTCCGTCTGGTGCAGCCTGATGTCGTTCACTCCCGCGTGCAAGACCACAGTTCCGACGCGCTCGTTATCGTTCAGAATCTCGGGAACGCGAGCAGCGATTTCAGAAACACGAGCACCAGTGACTATGTAAAGCAGTGAAAGCAGTGACTATGCACCTTACTTTTATTTAACATAGCGTGTATGTGTCGAACGATGGAATCGCCAATGATCACAGCATCGCATTCTGTTTCGTGAAGAGGGGAGAAGCGGTTTTGTGTGGATATCTCGAAAACCGGGAGGGTCGGAGAGAGTTTTCTTGGTCTAGACCTGACTCACGTCTTCCGCTGCGGAAATATCCAGGCTTCGTGGTGGCATGTTGGAGCCGGAGTGAACGAGACCATGGCTGATCGTGACCTCGACGCTCGCCGATGTTGAGAAACGCCCGGAGTAGACGAGGTCGGAGTCAGCGGGTTAGTAACGTTAATCTCTGATTTGTGAGCATCGGCGCGTGATGTTTCAAGAGCCAAATGCCGGTCTATCAGCTCGGCTTTTCTTACTAAAAGGTTGTGGATCTGTTTCTCAACAGCTTCCAGCTCAGACTGCACCGCGTGCAGCTCAAATGTGTCCTCACCTGCACCAAAAGGTAGAATACTTACATCTGATATATTCGCCATTTTAACAGATGGACAGTAAGTTAAGTTAGCAACGATACTACCAGTGATGCTATCAATATTAATACTAATTTATGGCTGAAGTCTTGGATATAATCCGTCTTTTTAGTGGTACGGGTGTAGAGTAGACGCACGATAGGCGAAAAAATGTTTGTTTGTAAATGAGTGCGGAGAAGTGTACTTACAGTGTATTTACAGTGTACTTACCATAGCAATAACAGTAAAGTATGGATAATTACATGCATCCCAATCCTTTTCCTACCCTAACCCTAGAGTAAGTACATGTAGTTTCTCAATATTACTCAGTACTTAAATATATAATTACTTTGTCACAATGACACCTTAAAATAAAGTGTAACCAAATTTTATTTATATTTATAGGCCAATATATAGCGGTTATTGGCTTTCAATTATAAAGAATTATCAGAATCGGACAAAATATTTATATCAGTGCATCCCTAGTTTTTTTCTCTCTGCGTTTGAGGCTTTGGACCACATCTGAAGTGAATAAGTGAATAAAGTAGATGAATTAGGATTGAATTATTATAACTAGCAATTTAATTACAGTCGTAGTTTTTGTTTCATTTTGGGTTTTTTTTGCAAAGAAGGACTATGTTAAAATAGATTGAGGAACTGCTGTTGAAACTAGATGGTTAAAAAGAGGAATTTAAACACTTCACAGACTGTTCAGATGCAATTGTGGTCAGAATCTTTAAACATTTGATTTATGTGGTTTTCTCCGAGAGCAGACAGTTCTGAGGAAGTCAACACTTCTCCAGTGTCAGCATGAAGAAACGTGAGAAAACAGAGGGAACATGCACTGTTAGACATTTTATCGTATTTTTGCGGTAACTTACTGGCAGCACTATTGCCAGTAAGTTACTGTAAGTTCTCCTTTACAGTAGCGCACCTGTAAATGTGTTTTACAGTATGATGCCCTTACTGCAAATTAATTTTACAGCTAGATGCCCATACCGCAATTTAATTTTACAGTATTATGCCCATTTTACACTATTTTATTATTTATATTTTACATGAATGCTACTGAATTTAATAAATTCCAAAAAAGTGACTTGAGTCCATGTACATCAGCATGTTCTTTATTCACTGTCACAATCAATTACATCCATTTTATTTATTTATTGTGATGCAACATTAGGCAAGGCAGTTTTATTTATATAGCACGTCATACACTTTGGCAATTAAAAGTGCTTTACACGGTAGGGAATTAAAATAATCACAAAATAAAAGCAAGGAAAATTAAAGTGCCCCTATTATGGATTTTTTGAAAATGACCTTTCATGTAGTGTGTAAGAGCTCTAAGGCCTCGTTTACAAGTGAAATGTGACCCAATTCTGATTTTTTGCTCATATGTGACACAGATCGGATGTGTTCTATGAACGTGTAAACAGGAAAAAAAACGCATGCATTCGGATATTTCGAGATCGGTTTCAGGCCTCATTTATATGTGGAAATAAATCAGATATAAATCAGATATGCGCCAATACGACTGTCATGAGCCTCGTTTACACTGCAGGTCTTGATGCCCATTTCTGATTTGTTGCCTATATCCAAATTTTTTGACCATCCGGTTATACGTTCTTTTAAATTGTGACCCATATCCGATTCATGTGTTTACACTTGCCATACTATCTGAAACATTGTGCATGCTTAAAGGGTTAAATTATCTTGCACAGATGGACGAACGCGAAATATGCTTGATGCTAGCTCTGCGATATATGTGAAGTTCGCCAAACATCACCATGATTATGAGGCGGAGGAGGACGAAAACGGCCATCATTTCAGCCTGTGCATTTGCTTCAGTTATTGTGTGTGAGAGAGATCAGGACTGGTGGGAGCAGATTGTGGCAGGCTTTAACAAGAAGCAGTGGGTCTGAAATTTTAGGATGAGCAAGCCAACCTTTGATATGTTGTGTCAACGTTTGTCCACATTCCTTTCCTACGACGACACAACGTTTCGTTGGACCATCCGTTCCTTTGCAGAAGCGTTTCTCTCGTCATTCAACCGCGGAGACGTTGCCTAATGCCTCAGAAAATCCGAATATATTATGAGAAAATTAAACAGTTTTTTTTACCTTTGATGCACGTAAACCTGTTGTAGGTAAGTGTTGTAGTAAATAGCATATGTGGCGAGCACGACGAGGTCGAGGGCCGTGGGAGGACGGCGCGAGGCCGGTGGCGCGATTGATAATGAGCGACACGTGCACGACACACCGGTCTCGCATCTCTCACGGAGGAGCGGAAGCATAAAGGAGGAGCGACGACAGTGAAGAGCGAGACAGGACAGGCCTGGATTTTTATTTGATGTGTTGTTTCTGTTTTGTGTTGCCAGCAGTCGTCAGTGAGGGGCTGCTGGCTTTTACTTTCATTTTTGTATTTGTTTATTTATTTATTAAAATGTTGAATGTTCGCCGGTTCCCGCCTCCTTCTTCCCATAACAACATACCCCGTTACATTGGTGCCGAAACCCGGGAAGAAGGAGTGACACGCTGTCGGAGAGCCCTCGCTGCTGGGGGGGATCGCGGTGCTGAGGAGGTCGGGCAGAACGAGGGAGCGACGGCCGCCGATTGCTGCCCGAGGCGATGGTGCTGGAGCGATGGAAGATCTGGTGGGACGGAGAGCTCGACACCGTGCTCCTGGATCGAGGAGGGGTGGCTGCCGTCCAAGAGGGAGCGGAGGAGTCGCTCCCGTTCGCCGTGGGCTGGAGCCTGTTGCCGTCGGCCATGATGGGGGCGGAGCAGGGAACGGGAAACTCGCTGCCGGCTGCCCTCGACAGGAGGAGTCACCGCCGGCCGCCAGGAGGTGGAAGAGCGTCGAGCCATTCCCCAACGAATGTCCAGTACCATCGCATGGCACCGCGAGTGACTCTCAGCCGGTTGAGGACCGAGCGGCAGTGTGTCCGGGAACTGGATCAAGAATTAATTTTTTTTTCCTCTCTCCCCTCTCTCGTCTCTGTCGCTCCTCGTGCTTCCGTCTCCTTTTCCCTCACCTCGTCTATCCATACCTCCAGCCCAGATGCCGCAGCCGCCGTGATTGGTAAAATGTTGAATGTTCGGCGGTTCCCGCCTCCTTCTTCCCATAACAACATACCCCGTTACAGCATAATAGGGGCACTTTAAAACAGTTATACAAACAATTAAAAAAGATGTACAGTACAGTTATAAAATGAATTAAAAGAGTAAAAAGATGATACATAGATAAACTTCTCATCTGGCAATACACCGGTGTATCATATTTTTCAAAACTCCCAATTTTACTCTGAGATTTTTCCATGGTGATCACACTGTGTCTGTGGTGTTCTTGCGGCACGCCTAAGAAATCGACGTATCCAATAAACCCGTACATGACCTCGTACATGAGGAGCTCTAGGACTGACTCACGGGGTAACCTCGGGTTCACTGCCCCATCAGTCCGCACCCCAAAGATTTGTCCGGAAGCTCTAGGAATGGAATCGATCCAGTCCGCACCCCACAGAACGTCAAGTTTAATTACACGTCAAACTCACTACTTCACCACAGACAGAGGTCATCAGCATGGTTTCATCTCTCAATTTCCCCAATTAAGTAATTTATGTTTTTCTCTTACCCAATTCGCAGTGCCATTTGAATTCAGTTTAGAATCAAAAGGAGGACGCAAAAAGAGAACTGAATTCATAACAAATCAAAGCAGGGATCATGACAATATGCAAAAAAAAGCATGAAGAATGAAAAAGCATCCCAGTTGGTCTTGACTGGCCTCCATACCGGACCGGTAAACCACTGATGGCTGATCTGAGAAAAAAAAAAAAAAGAGAAAATGTGTGAGAAATGGTCATGAGTTTATTTAATCTAAATTTGTTCATGGACAGACGAGGTAACAACTTGTGCAACATCAGTTATTACCAGTCGAGTTAGTTTAAATAGTATAGCTTTATTGCACATCCCTTGTTAGGGAACTCTATTAATTGCCTGAATGTACAATTACGTTAAAGGTACACTGAGTAACTTTATGGCCATTCAAACTTAAATCTGAAATAGAAAGCTTTTGTAACATTACAAATGTTTTTACTGTCACTTTAGGTCAATTTAATGCATCCTTGCTGAATTTAAGTATTAATTTCATTCAACAACCAAAAAAAAAAAAAAAAAAAAAAAAAACCTGACTGAACAGTAGTGCTTTCTATTTCAGATAAATGCTGTTGTTTTGAACTAAATATTCAAAGAATCCTGAAAAAAAGTGTTCAACTGAAAATAATCAGAAATGTTTCTTGATTCTCACAAGTGTTCCTAAAAAGAAATGTGTAGAGCCCTGCAAGTTATGCATTACAATATGTTAATCACATAATGCATCTGATAGTTAGTCAAAACATACTTACAAAGCCAAAGATGCTCAGTGCTGAGGCTCTTAAAAGAGCCTTTGGGCTGTTAGCTCATGTTGACACAGGGAAAAGAGAGAAATAGAAGAAACATTATTTTTCATCAATGATTATTGGCTAATGACTAGCCTATATGTTATGAACATGATAATTGACAGATCTAGGATGACTGCTAGATTGGTCAATTAGGCTACACAATTATCAGATGACAGTTTTACCAATAATTAGCATAGAATTAAAAAAATATTTTGCAATGAATATTTTTTTAATTAGTCTGCCTTTACATTGCTTTAAATGCATTACTATTTTAACATGTCATAAGTGACATGCAGAGTGAATCCAGCATTTATGTATGTCGCTGTCACATCTCTTACATACACTTTGTTAATGAGAGTTTTCACGAGCCTGCATAATAGCTGGGTTTCAGTCACGTGATTATGATGACGCGCGAAGGCGGGGCGATTTCAGATGGAGGGCAGGCAGGCCCGGCAGGCAGGAGGTGGGGGAAAACCTCCTCGGCAGTCATCATGAAGCGGAATTATGCTTCAGGAAGCCAGAAAAGAATGAAGAGAAAGGAAGAGGAGGATAAGAAAAAACAAGATAGTGGTAAGTAGGGGTGTAACGATACACGTATTCGTATACCGTTCGGTACGAGGCTTTCGCTTCAGTGCTCTTTCAGGGCTTTGTGCTCCTGTCTGCCTCGCTGCCTGCTGTGAGTGTGTTTGTTTGATTCGGTGCGATAAGCTCCGTCTTAGCCATATATTTCTTTGTTTTGAACCATCATTTTACTACCATTTCTAGTTGTTTATACTACTACATTTTACCCAACATCTCAGATTAACCTGACATCGCTAGCTTTTGTTATTAGTACTACTAGCACAAAACGCTAGTAATTCACTAGCCTGTTAACGCGCCACCCGTGCGCTCAGCTATTTTATTTATTTATTTTTCTCTCGCGCGTCCGCGCCTTTGAGTTCATAAAAAGCTCAGGTGAGTAAGAATCAGTCAACAAACACGGTGAGTAATGTCTTGTCCTGTTATTGTCACTTGCACTTCATGTCACATGTTTAGTATAGGGATCGCTAATGTGTCGTCATCATGACGTATTCTCAGTGGGGAACGCAAAGCATTTTGGGAATCCGCGGCACAAACATTTGGCGCCAGACTTGATTGCATAGACTAGAGGGAAGAGTTCAAGATGCCGTCTACCTGCTGTGTTATATACTGCAATAGTCGTTCTCACGATAGAAGTGGCTTAAAGCTTAAGAACGGAATATCCTTTTATCGTTTTCCAGCGTGGAAAAATAATAGTACAAGCCATGTTTCAGAGGTGACAAAAAGGCGACGAATGGCATGGATAGCAGCAGTAAGGAGACCCAAGATTACCTTCGATAACACTCCACCACACATGATTCAAAGCATTTTCACAAAGGTAAGTTACAATTATTCTCTGTAAATATTATGTTGTGGGCAAATAACCAGCGTGTTTTGTTTGACTTAGCAGTAACCAGACCAATTAGATTTGACGTTAGGCCAATGTTAACTAGCATGCAATGGCTAGAAAATTAGCTTAAGTTACTAAATCAGTTAATCAGTTTTAAATGATGTACATCTAGGCTACATACTAGCAATTTATTTGGTGAATGTGTTTGCAGGCAAACCTGCCTATGAAATGTTGGAGTGTGATCCTGACTGGGCCCCTTCTCTGTACCTCGGCCATACTGAGGTCAAAGCTACGAACACAGACCGGTTCAAGCGGTTTAGGAGAAGAGCGACGACGAGGCCACAACAACAGCAACCCTCATCGCTAGGCACTGACAACCCTTGTCCTGAGGCTGAGTTGGATAATGCAGGACCTTTATACCCAGGTAAATAGTAAAAGAATACAATATACACTACCGTTCATAAGTTTGGGATCAATAAGATTTTTAATGTTTTAAAAGAAGTATCTTCTGCTCACCAAGGCTACATTTCAGAAATCACTCTAATATGACGATTTGATGCTCAAGAAACATTTATGTGTATCAGTGTTGAAATTAACATCTTTGATGAATAGAAAGTTCAAAAGAACATAATTTATTTGAAATCTAAAGCTTTGTAACATTAAACACTACTGGTCAAAAGTTTGGGGTCAGTAAGAATTTTAATTTTATTTTTTGGGGAAAGAAATAAAATAAATCAATACTTTTATTCATCAAGTTAAATTGATTAAAAGTTAAAGACATTTATAATGTTAGAAAATATTCTATTTTAAATAAATGCTGTTCTTTTGAACTTTCTATTCATCAAAGAATTTTATGAAAATTTTGTACACAACAGTTTTCAACATTGATAATAATAATAAATGTTTCTTGAGCATCAAATCGTCATATTAAACTGATTTCTGAAGGATCATGTGACACTGAAGACTGGAGTAATGATGCTGAACATTCAGCTTTGATCACAGGAATAAATTACACTTTACTATATATTCACATAGAAAACAGCCGTATTAAATTGGAATAATTTTTCACAACATTACTGTTTTTTTTTTATTGTTTTTTATCAAATAAATGCAGCCTTGGTGAGCAGAAGATACTTCTTTTAAAAACATTAATCTTACTGACCCCAAACTTTTGAACGGTACTGTATGTTGCCCCCTGTGTATAGCTAATCTGGATTCCTTAGGAATAGAGGTTGTGATACAGGTATGACACAATTTCTTTTTATTGTTACTGTCAGACACTACACCTGCAACTGAGATGGAAGGTCCCGTGAATCCACACCCATCGCCGGGCACTGTCCACACCGGTCATGAGACAGAGTTGAATGAAGCAGGACATTTGTTCCCAGGTAAATATTGGTAACAGACGCAAGTAGACTCAAATATATTTTATGTCCAATGGTCCAAAGGCCAGTCATTTCTAGGAGGTCGTTAGGCATTTGGCATGCTAATATAACAGTCTTGAAATACTTGGAGCAGCTATTAGTAACAAAAGTATGGTGTGAAAGTCACAGTGGGCCCTGGGCATCAGGCAATTACAGAGATTTACAGTTTATTCTTCTTATTGTTATTACAATTAGACTACTCTGCTCCTGTGGCTGAGATGGAAGGACAAGAGACTCAGCCCCTACCACCAGCCCCAGACAATGCAGGGAGAGAGGAAGATATGGAAACTGAAACATCAGAGGATGATGGTGCTCCAATGGGGAATGCAGATGAACAGCAGAAGTGCACCATGTGTGGCCTCAGACTCAAAGAAATAATCCGCTTGCAGGAGGAGAATCGAAAACTGAAGGGAGAGCTCTCCAAAAAGGCCCTGGATGAGAATTTTCTCAAAGACAATGATTCAAAGGTGAAGTACTACACTGGCCTTCCATCTTTCAGTCTATTGATGGGTGTGCTGATGCAAGTCATTCCCAGTCTACCAAAAACAAAAGAAAGAAAACTCTCCCATTTTCAAATGCTCCTCCTGACCCTTATGCGCTTAAGACTTGATCTGCCTGTCGAACATGTTGCACACCTCTTTGACATTAGCCGACAAACCGCATCCAATCTGTTCATTGAGACCATCAATGTACTGCATGCACACCTCAGCCCTTTGGTGTACTGGCCAAAGCGACATTGTATACAGGCAAGCATGCCACATCAGTTTGTAGAGATGTTTGGGAATCGTGTTACTGTTATTATTGACTGCTTCGAGCTTTTCATTGAAAGGGCACAAAATCTACGTGCAAAAGCACAGACATATTCAAACTACAAAAGCAGGCACACAATGAAATATCTCATTGGCATAACACCACAAGGTACCATCTCTTTCATTTCCAAAGGATGGGGGGGGCGTGCCAGTGATAAGCAGATCACCGAGAACTGTGGCTTTCTTCAGAAGCTCTCGCCTGGAGACCTAGTGTTAGCGGACCGTGGATTTGATATTAAAGAAAGTGTTGCCCTTGTGGGTGCTACGCTGAAAATACCTGCCTTCACCAGGGGCCACAGCCAACTTAATGCAAAAGATGTGGAAGAGACCAGGAAGTTAGCTCATGTCAGGATCCACGTGGAGCGAGTGATAGGGTGTATGCGCTCTAAGTTTAACATATTAAATGACACGATACGCCTGGGATTTGTGGTGCCTTGTGAGGGGGAGGATAAAACTTTGCTGGATAAAATTGTGGTTGTGTGCTGTGCTTTGACCAATATGTGTCCAAGTATTGTTGTGAAGCCATCGTGTTAGAATTATACACCATGCTCACATCTAATATGTAAATATGTTTTTTTGTTTTCCAAAAGATTTTGTAATGTCTCTTCTCACATGTAATGATTTTTAGCCATCTCTGTAAATAAAATACACAAAGACTGAATGAAATTCTGCCTCCTTTATCTGTATTAACACAATTACAAACTCAATTACATAACTTGAATAGTAGTAACAACCAACTTAATTTCAGTTTCTTTACATATTTAACATGTAAATACATTTAGATCAAAACATTTACATTATAAAGAATCCATGGAAAAGAACTGGAAATGTATGAGGGTAGGTTGTGGGTGATAAGTTACAGACATGTGCAAGCATCGCATTGCCATGACTCTTCTCTGGCTGGTGCGCTGCTGAGTCCCACGCAACCTAAATGGAACCACTGTATAGGACAGTTCTGATTATCGCAAGCAACCATGTCATCAAGCTCTTCAGGCTGTCTGCAAATGCACCACAACACAGCCTTTTCACATGCCCTTCTTTTGCTCTGGGGGGTGTTACCTGGCTGCAGTGTGGCCAATTTGATTGTGTTTTTTCGTGCTCGTTTTTTGTTTTTGTTTGTGGGCTGTGAATCAAATAATGGCACAGGTAGCTCAACTGGTGGCACAGGTAGGTCAGCTGGTGGCACAGGTAGGTCTGCTGGAGGCACAGGTAGGTCAGCTGGTGGCACAGGTAGGTCTGCTGGAGGCACAGGTAGGTCTGCTGGAGGCACAGGTAGGTCAGCTGGTGGCACAGGTAGGTCTGCTGGAGGCACAGGTAGGTCTGCTGGAGGCACAGGTAGGTCAGCTGGTGGCACAGGTAGGTCTGCTGGTGGCACAGGTAGGTCAGCTGGTGGCACAGGTAGGTCTGCTGGTGGCACAGGTAGGTCTGCTGGAGGCACAGGTAGGTCTGCTGGAGGCACAGGTAGTTCTGTTGGAGGCACAGGTAGGTCAGCTGGTGGCACAGGTAGGTCTGCTGGTGGCACAGGTAGGTCAGCTGGTGGCACAGGTAGGTCTGCTGGTGGCACAGGTAGGTCTGCTGGAGGCACAGGTAGGTCAGCTGGTGGCACAGGTAGGTCTGCTGGTGGCACAGGTAGGTCAGCTGGTGGCACAGGTAGGTCTGCTGGTGGCACAGGTAGGTCTGCTGGAGGCACAGGTAGGTCAGCTGGTGGCACAGGTAGGTCTGTTGAAGGGGGGGTGCAGGTAGGAGCTGGTTGGACAACCTTGTGTTTGTGCTTGGGTGTTTTACCTGGATGTAATGTGGACACTGTTTTTCTGACTGTGTTCTGTGCTCGTTTTTTGGGTTTGTCTGTGGGCTGGGAATCGGCTGATGGCACAGGTAGCTCAGCTGAAGGCACAGGAGGTGGGGGTTGAGTGTAGTGATGGGCTACAAGCTCAGGTAGGACAACCTTGTAAAAAAAATTTTGTGCGGTTGGCAAAAGCATCTCCCAAAGTTCTACGTCAGGCATGACTCGCACAGTTGTAAGGCTTTTGGTCGTCCAAACAACAAAGTCACAGAACTGTGACTCTGTGACAAAGATTTGTGTTTGTACCTGTTTGTAGTACTTGTGGGTCTGCTTCAACTCCATCCTTCCTTCTGTGAACTGCAGACAAAACTCCTTGTCAGTACATGCCTGCAGAATGCTATGGTCCTGGTGCTTAAAAGGGCATTTAATCTCCACACATCCTTTCCCGCAACATGCACAATGCACAAGTGCATCAGGAGTCGCGCCTATTTCAGGGAAAGAAGGGTTGATTATGAATCCACAGTGTTCCACTTTCATGTCCCTGTGCCGCAGCTCCGTCTGTGTGATGTAGGAGACCCTTGCCGTATCCTCTTTTTCTCTCCCCCATTTAATGGCCTCTGGGCCATTGTCAGTCTGTCTCAGTGAAGGTTTCTGTGGATAGCACACCTTCTCCACAGTTGACTTTGCTGGTCTGGTTATGGAGGTGGAGACAACAGCGTGCATGATGGAGGCGGTTATCCTTCCAGCCCGTGTGCTGTGCCATATGTCAGACTTGTGCTGCTGTCTAGTGTTCTTTTCCAGTGCAGCTGCCTCTGTGGCTGTCACTGCCACAAGGTGTGTCAGGCCCTCACAGTGTTGAAGCAGGACTGACAAGTCACAGCCATCCATTCTTGGTTCACGAAGACGCAGCAGTGACTTGGGCAGGACACATGGCTGAATGGGGTCAGCATAGAGGTGGCAGAATTCCTCCATTACAGAGCACAGTCCGGACCTGTGTGCATGCATGAGGTCTGTGAGTGGTTTTAAATCAGCAAGTGTCTTCTGCGGTAAACATGTGCCACCTGAGCGGGTCCGGATCTTGGGTGCTGTGCTGGTGTCTCCACAGACTGACCGATCAAGTGTCTTTTTTCGGGCTGAGCTTGTTGTAAAATCAATAGTATGGCCAGGCACTCCCTGCACTTTGGTTATATTGGAGGGCATCACCCAGTATGCTTCAACATCTGTTGGAGTCACATTTCCCCGCAGACGCACAGCTGTATCGATCTTGTACAGGAGGGCTGCCACATGTGCGCACTTCTCTGCAACGCCAGCCATACAAGTGCAGTGAGCGCTCTCCACTTCCCCACATGCTGTAAGTATGACCCATGGCTGTAGGGGCTTCTGGCTGAGTCGCATGGAGTGATTCACCTAAGACAAAAAAAAGCATTATTAATAGCTTGTAGAGAAATACAAAACAATACTGACAATAGTTTTATATAATTAGTTTATTAATTAAATTAATAAAGACTTTGAGATATGTTTGGTAATTGTACCTGAATGAATTTAAAATTAGTTTGCTATATTTCAGATCAATATATTTGTTTTCCTTAAAATTTTAACTAACAGTAACTTTGTTCTCATCTTAATTATAAATAATGTATTTCTGTATAAAATAATACTACCATTAAAATACATTTGATTTTCTTTTTTAATCTAAGTGTAACTTAATAATAAACCGATTAGAGCTCTGTTTGAGGACAAGAAATTAAAACCAATGCAATATGATGAATGTCCAAAAGATGGCATTGACAGACTGTTTTTAAATGAGGGTGGATAAATATTTTTTGCTTTTAAACTGCTTTTAAACTGTGTGTGTGTGTGTGTGTGTGTGAGAGAGAGTGTGTGAGAGAGTGTGTGAGAGAGTGTGTGTGTGTGTGTGAGTGTGAGTGTGAGTGAGAGAGAGAGAGAGAGAGAGAGAGAGAGAGAGAGAGAGAGAGAGAGAGAGAGAGAGAGAGAGAGAGAGAGAGAGAGAGAGAGAGAGATTTTGGGTCTTGGGTGACAGTTGTAGGTTACAGTTTGACAAGAGTTTAAAGTTTCACAAAAGCACAATGTTGTGTTTTATTGCGAGTGTACACAGATATAAGTAAACACTTTGCACAATTGAACAAAATGACAGAGTATGTTTTTATGTTTCCACTGTTCGATCGCGCCCGTGCCTCTCCCACACACACACACAGACACACCAAGACACACAAACACACACCAAGACACACACACACACAGACGTTGGTTTGTTGAATTCTGACTGCATGCAGATAGATGAGAGAGAGCGAGGAGTGTGGTGCTTAAAACATTAGCATACCTTTGAACGGACGACAGTTTTCTGTCCCACTTTAACGATCTCCAGGTCCTGGACCCATCCATCTGTAAAAAAGACCTGGGCTTGCTGCAGCGACTTGAAGTTACTGAAAACTTCGTGTGTGTATGCACTAACACTTAATATCATATAGTTGTATATATATGGGTGCTGGAAGTTGGGCAACAGTTTGACGTCCGTAGACCAGTCGCTCTGCTCGTAAGGATCCAGTCCTTTGATTCCCTTTATTTTCTCGTCATATCTCGTTTTTGCATTAGGATTTAGTTTTAGGCGGTATGGTCCGACAATGTTTTCTTTAGCCCGCTGCATTTTGTAGGATTATTCTGTTTTTCACGTTAATTTTTCATTATTTTCATGCCAGAATACTAGCCTGCTATGACAGCCGGGCCAAACATACCCATAATTCTTTGCGTTCTGAAGAGGTTGCCGCCCATTTTGGTCACATGTCTTAGCGATCTCTATAGGCTTCTCTGTCGACAATATAGGATTTATATGTGATAAATGTAAGGAGACAGTTAGGTTGACAGAGAAGATTTCAGAATTAGAAACACGCATCCAAACTTTAATTGAGGATAGTAAGAGTGCTAGTGCTTTAGATGTTTTGGATGCGCATAGAATAGAGAACTCTTTACATGACGCGGTTCTGGCTGAAGTAGAGCCCGTGCAGCCGGGCAAATGGGTGACAGTGAGGGATCGCTCTAGTCGCGGATCTAAAAACCACTCTTCCGTTCCGATTACCATAACAAATCGATTTGCCCCGCTCAGTGAAACACCCACTGAGAATGATTGTGCCCTAGTTATTGGCGATTCTATTGAGAGTGAGGAGTCACGTGCCGACTTGGGTTGATTTGGGCGGGGTCTGAGCCTGTCGGCCATGATGGAAGGAGACGCTATCGGTTGCCAGGGGCAACGCCTTCAGAACTACACAGAAGCGCGACTAAACATTCCAGAGCTCTTTCATTTTTGCGCATTTATTAGGCTATTATTATTAGGCTATTTATTATTTCAGCGGGACACAGACTGATCTACGAATACGAAAAAGAAAAGGAAGAAAGTAAAGCAATGCAAAAAGATAAGGCGAAAGAAAAGGGACCTTACAGGAACAAGCTCACACCAAGCGCAAAACAGCGGTATTTAGAGAAGATAACATGAGATATAATTTGTCTTGTGTTGACCTAACGGGCGATCTTTGGTCTTGAATCTTGTTCCCTGGCCAAACTGAGGGCTAAGTGAAATTTCATAACTTTATATTTAGGCTATTTAACTTTACCGTTGTTGTAATGTTAGACTAGAGCGCTGACTTTGTATGTTTGACTGAATCGTTTGCTTTATTTCTTATTGTATAGCTTCTTGTACTTTTTACTTATAGGCTACTTTTATAATGACTATTATTGATAAAACTGAAATTCAACAAAAAGAGACAGGGTTTAGTTTTGTATTTTTATTTTATTTTATTACAGTCATGATCAGAGTACAAATGCACATAATATATTGCCTGAACCATATTAATAAGTTTAATATTTTTAAAATTTAAACGAAAAGAACAATTTAAATATAACAATTTTTAAAAAAAGTTTTGTTATAAATATGCTAACGTTACGTGTAGTGAATATAATAAATATGCGTTGCCTGAACCACATTTGTGTAATGTTTAAGATTTCTTTAAATGAAAACGAAAAGAGGCAGTGTAGTGTTTTATAACATATTTCGTTTTATTGTTGCCTAAAATGTACATACAGAGATAACCGGAGTAGCAGAGCGAGCTGAGTGACGCGCGTCCTCGGGAGTCATTCTCCTGAGCTGGACTTGGCATTTAAGTCCAAACTTTGCGTACTTGCTATTGAGAAATGCCTAATGTCGGCGCTTGGCTTCTTGTGACAAACACTGGAGCAGTTTTTACTTCCAGGCATGGTAAAACAGTGCGGAATTGCGAAAACCTCCTCTACTACCGAGTTAACAACACACGTAAACAATGATGTTTTGCCGCTGGAATCCTGCCAACATGGCGGATCGGGGGAGGGGCTCTATACCGTGACGACAACTCCTCACTCTCAATTACACGGAACGTGAAAATAGAGACACCAACCACCATAGTCACATGTTTGCCGGGAGCCAGAGCGCCTGACATCAAAGCAAATTTAAAAGTGCTGGCTAATGCTAATCGTAAATTCTCTAAGATCATTATTCATGTCGGCACTAATGATGTTCGACTACGCCAGTCGGAGATCACCAAAATTAATATTAAAGAGGTGTGTGAACTTGCAAGTACGATGTCAAGGACTGTAATTTGCTCTGGCCCCCTTCCTGTTCGCAGGAGTGATGAGATAGTTAGTAGATTATGTTCGCTTAACGGTTGGCTGTCTCGGTGGTGTCCGCTTAATAATATAGAATTCATAGACAATTGGAAAAGTTTTTGGGGCAAACCTGACCTGTTGAAAAGAGATGGTATTCATCCCTCCTGGGATGGTGCTGCTCTTCTCTCTAGTAATATGGCTCATAGTCTTAGAGCTCAAACATGACAATCTGGGGCTCAGGTCAGGAAGCAGACAGACTGGCTTAACCGACTGTCTGCTAGCGGCCTCGCGTCACCAAGGTCAGATAAATCCCATCACATTGAGCCTCTTTCACCTAGCTATCATCATATAGAGACTGTGTCTGTTCCCCGAATTTGGAAATCCAATAAACGTTTAAACCCAACTAAGGTTAAATATTTAATTGATGTTCAACAAATAAAAAACAGCTATAATACAGATGAGCAAATGCTAAAGCTTGGGTTGCTGAATATTCGATCGCTTACTTCAAAAACACTCGTTGTTAACGATATGATTTCAGATAATAACCTAGATGTGCTGTGTTTGACAGAAACCTGGCTAAAACCAAACGATTACATTACTTTAAATGAGTCCACCCCGCAAGATTACTGTTATAAACATGAGCCTCGTCTGAAACGCAAAGGATGTGGTGTTGCTGTAATCTATAGTAATAGTTTCAAAACCACTAAGAAATCAAGTTTTAAATATAATTCTTTTGAAGCATTGGTGCTTAATGTAAAAATATATAGTGTAAACGATAAATCACGTTTGAGATTTGTGCTGGCTACTGTATACAGGCCACCAGGGCACCATACAGACTTTATCAAAGAATTTGCGGACTTTCTATCAGAATTAATATTGACTGCAGATAAAGTACTAATTGTTGGTGATTTTAATATACACATCGATAATGAAAAAGATGCATTGGGATTGGCATTTAAAGACATTGTAAATTCAATTGGAGTTAGACAACACGTGTCAGGACCTACTCATC
Organism: Scardinius erythrophthalmus; assembly: GCF_964197995.2. Classification (NCBI taxonomy): domain Eukaryota; kingdom Metazoa; phylum Chordata; class Actinopteri; order Cypriniformes; family Leuciscidae; genus Scardinius; species Scardinius erythrophthalmus. The sequence continues at coordinate 2,385,295 of NC_138222.1, forward strand.
GTCGTAATCATACTCTAGATCTAATATTATCACACGGAATAGATGTGGATGCCGTTGAAATTCTGCAGCAGAGCGATGACATCTCAGATCATTATCTAGTCTCGTGTAATTTGCATTTAGCCAAGGCTGCAAAGCCGACTCCGTGTTACAAATATGTGAGACCTATCACTTCTGCTACTAAAGATTGCTTTATTAATAATCTTCCTAATCAGTTTCATCATCTCAGCATCTCAGATAGCTTAGAAGAACTAGATATTACAACAGAAACGTTTAACTCTCTCTTTTCCAGCACTTTAGACACAGTTGCTCCGTTGCGCTTAAAGAAGATTAAAGAAAATAGTCCAACGCCGTGGTACAATGAGCACACTCGGGCCCTTAAGAGAGCAGCCAGAAAAATGGAGCGCAACTGGAAGAAAACAAAACTAGAGGTATTTCGCATTTCATGGAAGGAGAGCTCAATTACTTACAGAGAGGCTTTAAAAGCTGCTAGATCTGCTTATTTTTCAACCCTATTAGAAGAAAATAAACATAATCCTAGGTATTTATTTGAAACGGTGGCTAAACTAACGAAAAATAAAGCTTCAAGCACCGAAGTTTCCAAGCAACACAGCAGTAATGACTTTATGAACTTCTTCACTTATAAGATTGATAATATCAGGGACAAAATTATAACTATGCAACCGTCTACTACAGTATCGCATCAGGCAGTGCATTGTAGTCTCCCTGAGGAAAAATTTGATTCATTCGTTGCTATAGGAGAGGAAGAATTTACTAAACTCATTAAATCATCTAAATCTACAACATGTATGTTAGACCCTATACCGACTAAGCTACTGAAAGAAATACTTCCAGAGGTCATAGATCCTCTTCTTAATATCATTAATTCGTCTTTGTCTCTAGGATACGTACCAAAAAACTTTAAGCTGGCTTTGATTAAACCGCTTGTTAAAAAAACGCAACTTGATCCTTCAGAATTAGTCAATTACAGGCCGATCTCGAATCTACCTTTTCTGTCAAAGATATTAGAAAAGGCGGTATCCTCACAACTGTGTTCCTTTCTTGAAAGAAATGATATCTGCGAGGATTTCCAGTCCGGATTTAGACCGTACCATAGTACCGAAACAGCTCTCGTTAGAGTCACAAATGATTTGCTCTTATCATCCGATCGTGGTTGTATCTCTCTATTAGTGTTACTCGATCTTAGCGCTGCATTTGACACCATCGACCACAACGTTCTTTTAAATAGATTAGAACATTATGTTGGCATTACGGGAAATGCACTAGCATGGTTTAAATCATACTTATCTGACCGTTATCAGTTTGTAGCAGTAAATGATGAGATGTCTCATCGATCACAAGTTCAGTATGGCGTACCACAAGGCTCAGTATTAGGACCGCTGCTGTTCACTCTGTACATGCTACCCTTAGGAGATATCATTAGAAAACATGGAATTAGCTTTCACTGTTATGCCGATGATACTCAGCTCTATATTTCTTCAAAACCTAACGAAACTAATCAATTCACAAAATTAACGGAATGCATAGCGGATATAAAAATTGGATGACTTGTAATTTCCTACTTCTAAATTCTGAAAAAACAGAGTTTCTAATTATTGGACAAAAAACTTCCTCACGTAATAACCTAGAATACTGTCTAACACTTGATGGCTGCTCTGTTAAGTCTTCGTCGTCGGTTAGGAACCTGGGTGTGCTCTTTGATACCAATCTTTCATTTGAAAGTCACGTGTCTAGTATCTGTAAAACTGCATTTTTCCATCTTAAAAATATATCTAAATTACGTCATATGCTCTCATTGACAAATGCGGAACAATTAGTTCATGCGTTCATGACCTCAAGGCTAGATTACTGTAATGCTCTACTGGGTGGTTGCCCTGCACGCTTAATAAACAAACTACAGCTGGTTCAAAACGCAGCAGCTCGAGTTCTTACCAGAACCAGGAAGTATGACCATATTAGCCCGGTTCTGTCAAAACTGCATTGGCTCCCTATTAAACATCGCATAAATTTTAAAATATTGCTGATTACTTACAAAGCACTGAATGGTTTAGCTCCGCAGTACTTGAGCGAGCTCTTAACGCATTATAGTCCGTCACGTCTATTACGATCTCAAAATTCCGGCCAGTTGATTATACCTAGAATATCAAAATCGACTGCTGGCGGTAGATCCTTTTCCTATTTAGCACCAAAACTCTGGAACAGTCTTCCTACCATTGTCCGGGAAGCAGACACACTCTGTCAGTTCAAAGCCAGATTAAAGACACATCTATTTGACCTAGCTTTCACATAATACATTATAGACTTCTATAATTTAATGTTATGCTGCATAGATTAGGTCAGCCGGAACCGGGAACACTTCCCAAAAATCCTGATGTACTCGTTACATCATGAGAAGAATGGCATCTACGCTAATTTTAGTGTCTGTGTTTATCCCGAGGTTTTTCCTGCAGCCTGCCGGATCCAGGCCGTATCCAGATCTGACGAAGGACCTTCACCTGGACCGATGACAACGCAGTGCTGAAGTGCCAACTAGTCTCTCCCTATGGAGGATCCCACTACCACTCTACAGATAAGGCGTTGTCGGGAAAATTCGTCTCGCGGTCCTACCCCAAAGCAACAAATAAAATTCCTTATCAAAATTTATAAGGAAAAACAAGTATTTTGTTTAGGCTTGGCTTGTAGGGATTTCCAAACCTGCGTATATTCTAACGCACATAACTATAGAACCCATTCTAAATGCTCATGTGAACGCCATCAGCGTTTCTCACAGGTTCGCGTTTAAAGTCTGTGTAGAGAGAATGGTGTCGTCTTAGCGGCCCCTAATTTAATAACAAATGATCATTGCGACGGAACCAAATCAATTAAAACTAACTTTAGATGGAAATAACTTAACTCTGCTGTAAAGCCGAAACAATCTCTGTTACCTTAAATTATACGCTTATCTCTGTAAAGCTGCTTTGAGACAATCTACATTGTTAAAAGCGCTATATAAATGAAGATGACTTGACTTGACTTGACTCAGTGTTCGGTATGCATTTTCAAACCGAACGGTTCGTTGGATCATTTTTCCTGCCGACCAAAATTTCGTTATTTCAAATGTAGGCGCGTTGCGCGTGGCAAGCGCGCTCATAATGTAGAGACGCCGGCGCGACCAAAACATTGCCCAACATCAAATGTGCAAACGTAATGCAAGCGGAACGAAACTGGGCTACTCGTTATTGTGTGGTTGACGGACCGTTGTTTATCACTTTGGACCAGTGCAGTGCGAGCCGATCGTGATCACGCGACACTGTTACTACACAGCGTTAATAAGAGATCCAGTAAAGAAAGCATTTGAATTCGCCACATAAGTAATAACATCGCTGCGAGATCTAGTGAGAAACATTCACATAGTTTGGCAGGAATAGTAGGCAATAATGCCTTCAAGTAACATTACGTCGGTTTAATTTTGACATTATGAATACAATGCCCTCAAATGTTAATCTTAACTAAAATAAACATTTGTTTATAACTACTACAATATTCCATTAATTTTTTTCCAAGGAGCTGTTTTGTTTTATATGCTCCTAAGAAGAGTCAATAATAGCTCCAGAATTGCTCAAAGTAAAAAGAAATCATATTTTATGATGCTAGTTTTAATTAAAAAAAGAAGAAAAATAAATAAATCAAGGAAATTGGCATTTCTTTCTTTTTGCTGTATCGAAAACATACCAAACCGTGTGTATCGTATTGAACCGAACCATGAATTTTGTTACACCCCTAGTGGTAAGTGATAAATTACACTGGATAAAATAGCTCCACTTGTCTTGTACAAATGGTGTAATTTTGCAGCAGGTAGGCTAGAAAAAATATGTTTATGTTAGCTACCTGCCTGACGGCAAATGCTGCTTGTAACAAACAGTTAGTGCAACTTTTTTTTCGAACGGACGGAATTATAATATGTTTTTTTATTGGGGGGCCTCCATGTCCATTTTGCTTGGGGCCCCCAAATTCCTTCAAACGGCCCTGAGGGCAGGAAGTAAACATGGAGAATACGTCTATGGAGGAAACCGTTGCGGAGAGTCCGTATTGTACGAATTTAGAACCAGTTTCAAGAAATAGATACAAGGAGTTAGTAAACTGATATGTTGGACGTGACCCGCTCCTCATGAAGATGAGTGAGTTTTCGGTTGAACTTGAAGATTTGCCGACAGTGGAGGCTGTTGACATCACCAACTATCTGGTCCTTCAGACATTGTACTACACTCATGACTACTAACTTACTACCAAGTTCAGGGACAGCTTCACATTGTAGACGCTGAGTACTGTGATTTTGTTGTGTGGAACCACAATGACATTTTTGTTGAAAGGATTTTGCCTGATCTTGAATTTTGGGATGATGTTATCCCTAAAGTTGAGTGCTTTTTTAGAAACGGTATACTTCCAGAAATACTGGGACAGCAAGTTACAAACTCACATGTGTAATGTAATGAAAGGATCCAGGCACTCTTGAAAGTGGGCTGTGTGATATTGCTGTTATATCAATACGGTTGTATGAGACAAGATTACATTTTGACTATTGTTATGAGTGTGGTCTTTGTGAGTTCTGGCTGTTGTATAAGTTAAATGAAAAGATTAAATGCCATTGAGAAGACAGAATTATACATGGTGGTTTATTTACAAGATTAGTTCTCTTACGAGAGTACTCTCGTGTTGCGTAAGTTTAGCTTACGCTACGGGAAAACTCCTTTTCTCGAGAATACTGAAGCAAGAAAATTATCCTTAATTTTCCAGAATGTAAAACGCATTTGCTGCAGCAGGCAGACATAGGCGACCGGAACGCAGACTTCATTCTACCCCTGTCAATTCATGCGAAAGCATGGGAATTAATACCAGGGGTTTCAGAATGGGTACTAAAGATAGTGAAACAGGGCTACTCGCTGCAATTCGCTCGCAGACCGCCGCGCTTCACAGCACTGGTCAAAACATCGGTGAATCAAGAAGTAGCACACCTACATCGCGCCGAGATAGCGAATTTGCTGAAGAAAGGGACAGTGGAACATGAGATTTCTCAACGGCAATCGGGTGAAAGAGACAAATTTAGCCGTCTAGCTCCATAGACTCCCATTCATTCTGCACTCATGGGCGATCGCCCCCAGTGGAGCTCTGGTGGAACTACAACCTAAATTCGGTACAATAGGACTTAATAGGGAGTGGCCAGGCTCTCCGAAGACGGGCTCTGGTATTGTTTTCAGAGAAACACGTGATCAACGAAAAACGAAGCCTCACTTTCTTTCCAGTCACGTGAATGCTTCACTTTGCGTGTTGGAGTGTTTTAACCCAGACCACTACTCTACAGGTTTTTGGAAGTTTAAGTCCATTTACTAACATTTTTTATATATATATAAATAAGCCTATAGCCTATGTTACATGATCATATATTCTGACACATAAACAGCATAGAAACCATAAAATAATTAGACCAACATTTACTTGCATCAATCAACTAAATGGTTGGTATTTTTATAATTAGTATTAATATAATTGCTACATTTAATTTATTGCCACAATTTAATTTGTGAATTATATTATCAGAAAACTGAACATTTAGCGTTGTCAGGCTTTTATTTGAGCTTAAAGGAGAAGTTCACTTTTAAAATGAAAACCAGACAGTTTTTGGGTCCCATTGACTTCCATAGTATATTTTTTTTCCTACTATGGAAGTCATTGGGACCCAAAAACTGTCTGGTTACTGATATTCTTCTAAATATCTTACTTTCTGTCCAGCAGAAGAAAGAAATTCTTACAGCTTTGAAACAACATGAGGGTGAGTATATGATGACAGAATTTTCATTTTAAAAGTGAACTTCTCCTTTAATGGATTAAACAGCGGCGCTGCGCACTCAGCTGCTCATAAACATGGCTGCTGTAAATTTGACCTGCCACCGTTTTCAACACTCTTGATGCTTCGAATCTTTTCCCGAAACATTCAGGGGAAAGCCCCTGTGTTTCATGAGACTTTATTTGCCCATCCCTACCAGGTACACAAATTAGATTTAGATAACTCCAAAAGAGGCACAGCAAGAGAATGACCTAGACTTGGTCATGGCACTGGAAACACTGAGCAAAGTACTCAGGAGACACAAACAGGGAACAAGGCACAGGTAACAACCAGAGACTGAAAACCAACAAGAGACGCAATGGGGGCCTCTAGTGGCCAAACATAAGTCTAAAACCCTGACAATAAAAGTTTCTTGATAATCAAACATTATATTAGAATGATTTCCTAAGAATCATGTGACACTGAAGACTGGAGTAATGATGCTGAAAATTCAGTTTTGATCACAGGAACAAATTACATTTTAATATATATAAATAGAAAGTTATTTTACATTGTAATAATATTTCACAATATTAAATGTGTTTACTGTATTTTTGATCCAGTTAATTCAGCCGTGGTGAGCAGAAGAGACTTATCTCAAAACATTAACAAATCTCACTGACCCCAAACTTTTGATCTGTAGTATACTAGCGCCTGCCACTCCACAGACGAGGAAAAGAGAAGGAGAACAAGAGTAATATTGGGAGTTCAATGCACTCCTGAACAAGAAGAAAGTCTGTTAAGCTGGTAAATATCCCGCAACTGTTGACATATTGTCATTTAATCCTCTTGATCAAGGTTTGCAAACCTCTAAGGCTCAGATATCCAAGGGTTTGTTAGATTGTGATGGAAATGTATGTAAATCAATGTACAAATATTTAAAATCAAATACACATATTTATTATCATATTTACATTAACATTATAGCATACTGTAAGTATGTGAACTCCCTGAACCTGAAGGCATAAACGGCTAAATCTGCCACAACAACAATCACTGCTGATTGTTTTTAATGCAACTGAAATGTATATAATTTGGACACTAGATGTCAGTATGACTCTTGCTCTCTCACTAAATCTGGTCTAGTCTTATACTTCTTCCTTTTACTCAATTCTAATAATTTCCCCTAATATTCACTCAAAAATACTGATGCATCAAAGTCAAGTTGGCATACTGAATCGACTCCAGGCATTGGATTATTGATTATTAATCAATAAGAATTGATTATTTTTGGAATCTATTAAAGAAGTCATTGATCAGACAAGATTTTTTTTTTTTTATCTTAGATCTTAGTTATCTCATCGCCTACTGTACGTTTCAGTACTGAAGTTCATAGAAGATATGAGGTGATTCATTTGTGTTGTCTCAGTCTGGAGTTGATTATCAAGACAAACATTACAAATATGCCTTTAACACCCGTGCCATATAACTGTAATGAGGGTAATGTTACAAATCTAACAGTTAAAAAAAAAAAACTTCCTCATATTATGAAGCACATAAGTTGATAAGAAAAAATCATATTTTAATGCATGTTTAACTTGACGTAAAACTGAAGCAGGCCTTAAAGAACATAAAAATGTGTAACTTTTGAAGTTTAAACTGATTGTTTATAGTTTAGAATCATCAAAGATTCCGTGCATCTCTACATTCTTCTTATAAATAAAATAACTGTTTTCTAGGGATGCACAGATTACCGATAATTATTTATATTTGAAAGCCAAGACATATTGGCCGATCAATCTAAATCAAAATCTTTATATAGTTTTTGAAAACCTGATTACAAAAACACAAGTTTCACCATTAAAATCCATGAATATTAAACACGCAATTATAATGTTCTCATGATCATTTTATGTAGCCGATATGACAGACTTGCACACGTTGCACTTTAATGTATTTTCCCTTTTTGAAGTGATTCCAATCATATTTCAAGCAACTCAAAACCAGAATATTGAACAGTGCGCATCTGAAGCGTCTCAGCTGAAGGACATAATACATTATTTATCAGCTTTAATATATCGGCCAAATGTTCTTATCGGGCCGATAACGATAACATTAAAAATTGACATATATCGGCCGATATTGATATGGTGGCCAATATATGTGCATCCCTAATGCTTTCTATTACTTATAGTATCTTTCAGTCTCTATATTTAGTCATATATAGCAAACAAACTGCTTTACATTATTTTCCAGCTGAATGGCACTTTCCCATTGATGTGTAAACGCTTTAATGAGACCCTGAATCACCTTTTCAACAGGTTTTCAGCCTATTGCCTCTCACAATGAGGCTCCATTGTTTCCGTCAACCTCCCTGAGCTTGAAAAACCTGTTTATAGATGAGGAGTGAATACACTTCCCACACGCCACATGTTTCTGCAAAGACACCTCATGCATGCAGTCTCTCCACTGTCAGCAACAAAAGCAGACTTGTTTTTACAAGCTGTTCTGTACAAACACTCCTTCTATTAAGTCGTAATATAGGTCAGCTACACGATCAAATTCCTTCTATGCAGCATCCTCCCAATTTACATAATAGTAAATACAATATGAATGTATGAAATCATATTAGTTTACTAAAACTAAAACATGGTTTCCTGGAAATGTTGTTTTAATAGTTAATCATCCATTTTTCTGTGTCTCCAATATCACTTTCCACCCTGATAGCAGCCTTTTGAAATATATTCCAAGTAGTAAAAGCCAGTTTTGCAATGATGATCTCAGAAAGTGACCATTTTTCCTGAGTATGACATGAAATCCTTTCGACGTTTCAACACAAACATGTTCATGTTTTAAAGCATTGATGTTTTTAGTTATATATCGGGCACCATATCGGTATCAGCCGATGTTCATTTTTAATATTATCGTTATCGGCCCGATGAGAAAATTTGGCTGATATAATAAAGCTGATAAATAATGTATTATTTCCTTCAGCTGAGACACTTCAGATGTGCTCTGTTCAACATGATGGTTTTAAATCACTTGAAATATGATTGGAATCACTTCAAAAGGAAAATACAGTAAAGTGCAAGTCCGTCAAATTGGCTACATAAAATTATGAGAACATTACAATTGTGTATTTGTGATTTAATGAGACTTTTGTTTTTGTAATCGGGCTCTGGATTTAGATTTATTGGCCAATAAATCGGTTATCGGCTTGCAAATATAAAAAAATTATAGGCATCGGCTAACATTTTCATATCGGTGCATCCCTACTCAAAATCATTCATTTGCATTGTACATGTTGATCAGGCAATTGACTGAGCAAAACCCGTTGTGCGTAAACAATACAAACTGAAGTAGGGGGTTAAATGGAGAGATTTTGGGTGTGGTGAGATTCCTCAGACCTCAGATCAAACTCAGGCTCTTCCTCCCGCTATAATCCCTGCCGTCTGTCTGAGAGAGTAATGTGTCACCTATTTAAAAGCCCGGGGGACAAAGAGATTGTCAAGAGAGGCTATTTAGTATCAACAAACGTTCTGGAGAAATGCGCTGTGTCACTGGAGTGACTCTATAAACAGTCAAACCAAAAATTATTCAGATACCAGATGTAATTTTGTAAAAAAAAACAAAAAAACAATTTCACTAGTGTGTGCAGGACACTAGTTAATTAATGTAAGTGAGGAAAGCAAAATAAAGTAAACTGTGACATATTATACCCAATTATTCTTCATACAGAGAAACATACCAGTGTTTCATACCAGTAACATTTATAAAAATTTGGGACCAAAAATGGTTCAGACACTTTGACCTGATCATGTTTTGCTGAAGTGTTTTTTCTTTAATTGCCAATGCTCTTTTTACACACAGACTGAACAAAATGAAGCATTGCTTGGTGATTGGTTGAGCTAAACTGGTATTATCTAATTGTAAATTTAACAGCTGACAGATATTCAACATAATTCATGTGTGAGACAGTCTAACAGAAGGATGGACAAAACCAGTCAAATATCAACTGATTCTTGTCATATTTTATTACCATTTTCTAAACTAAGCAAATAAACTGTGATAATGTGAGAAGGTGTCTGAATAAATTTAGGTTTGACTGTATATTATTGTGCAGTTTGGGTCTTGAAGAAATCACATTTCACTACCAGATAGATACACTTGAAGCTTATACCTCAAGGATATTATTCAAATCAGAGATGTCAGAAGCAATTTTGAAACAGAAAGGAGTGACTTGACGTCATAAATTCCCTCCCTGAGAACCGATAATCAGCCTTATATCTCCAGTATCTGCCTTGTGACATCACACCAGTTTCCAGTATTTGGCTGACCTGAACTAAAGTCTCAGCTCTACTTCCTTGTTTTTAAAGCCCTGTCAGACTGTCTATGTTTGGCAGGCTAGTATTGACTCAGGGGGAGGGTGTTTAATCTACATTAAGACAACTACATGCCTCTAGCTATAAGGCTCAGTAGGGGATGGGAGGTCCTCTAATGCATTTCTAAGTAACAAAAGGCCCTCCGCAACACAAGACCAGTCTTGTCCAGTGGCTGTGAAACCAAGGTGTTATCAGCTGCTTTCTCTTTCAAATCTGGGAAGACGACGAGTCATACGAACATGACACCGCAAGCATATATGATACCGAAAGTTGTACGCGCATAAACATTTCATGGAGCCTAAAAGCCCTTCTTGGATAATGATGGGCTTTTAAGGCTGATGGACGCGAGAGGTCAATCGCTGTGGGAAGCACTGGAAGACACTCGAGCTGGAGTCCATGTTGACAAAGTTTAACAGAGTTCATATAGCCATTAACAAATAAGCAACATGCTGTACATTGCACTGGGTAAAAGCTCTCATAATAGCATACAGTTGCATTCGTAATTATAAGCACAGGAAATATTGATCTGACTGGTCATAGTATCGAAGCAGAGCACTTTGAAGTGGGTTGATAGTGTAATGCGGAACTGGTTTCGCATGGCGAGATAAGACACCATCCCCCATATGCTTTTAACTGAGCCTCGCCCAGCTTTAAACACTCGCCAAACATCCACAAACTTGTTTGTTTAACCACATAACACAGCTCAGAGTGCATCCAAAGGTTTCTTCTCAGACAAATCCTATAGTTACGGTTATATTCAAAACTGTTAAAGTGACTATACTTGCCGTCTAGGGGAAAGAGTGCGACATGAAAGACTTTGAACGATGATACATTTATTGGCTTCATTTGGGACTTTTGATTCAGGAGCTGACTGGGCCAAAACAACATATGAATTTTTAACTTTTGAAGTGTTAAACGATATGAATTCTTGAATATTTGGCATTGATTTTTGATTCAGCTTAGCCAACAGTATATGGGAACCAGACAGCGTTTCATATGGCGGCTGGCAGACAAGAGTACAGGATCTTTTCAAACAAAAACAGCTCAGCGTAATCATTAACTCGGACCTCCACTGCTGGCCTTGTAATGCATTAACCAGTGTAAATGATTTCACACTGAATGCTATTTACTGTACATAAAAAATACTGCCACAGGCGCTCAGCAAAAACTCTTCTTCACTTGCAATGAATCAGCTCAAAATATAATGGGCTTCCCTTGTGAAAATACTTCTATTTTGCATTGATATGATTTAATATCATGAGAAATTTTTATGTTAAGGTTAAGATAAACCTTTTTAGAGTATACTGTACTTCTTTTTACACTGCTCCCTTGTGGGTTAAGTTTAAAAAAGTGAGCGTAAGCTTCAGGTTGCCTACAATGATTGTATGAGTATTACATTTTTTTAAAAACCGAGATGGAGCAGTGCAAGTAATCTATTTTGTATGTCAAAACCTTTATGAATTTAATGAGAAATTTGATGTATAAATGTATTTGTCGGCTGGATAATTCACAGAATGCTATTATTATGCTGTTGTCAAACTCTAGGTAAAGTGTGGTGCGATACCAGTCATCAATGAGAAACTATGATTGTCTATTTTAAATGTTTTGTGTTGTATGTAATTTTGTGTAGGATGTTGTATGTTTTCTTTCTAATGGACCATGAGTCTGGAAATAAAGTTGAATTTAATTTAATTAATATGCACCTTTTATTAAAGGAGCTACATGTAAGAATTTGTATGTATTAATCGCTTTTTTATTGCCAATGTGTGAACAGCTTGTAAAGAAAATTAATAAAGGAGACCTTCCCCGAGGTTGTCTATGAAAGCCTGTGGGCAGATTTTTATGAGAAGGTCTCGGGGCATTTTTGCCGGGAAAATCAAACAGATGTGACGTTTAATACGCTCGCGAACCTCTCTTCCGTTATATGGTAGATGAAACGAATGTGTTCAGAATAATGTCGAAAGAGCCATTCTGTACTGTAATGTCAATGTGTCATGCAAAGAAAAGGGATTCATTCAAACTATAGTCTCATCAGGGGCGTCATGCAAGCCAAAATTCTGGGGGGGCACAATCTGAGACGTTGCAATTGTTTTCTGACGGTGATATGGATCATGTTAGGAGGGGTCAGGGGGATAATTCTGGCTGCTAAACATACCATTTCAATGCAGTTTGGGAGGGACAGAAATACCTTAACGGAGCTAGCAGCAACCCTCCTCCATCTGAGGACTAAGTTAAAGCATCTATTTTGTAAGTTTATGTAAAAGACAGGTTGATGAAAGAACTGTAAGCTCAAATTCAAAAGCTTTTGAAGTCTACTTCATTAAAGCATGTTTACACACACACTTACTGTACACTTAGGCCTACTACACATGATTTTAAAAACAGTATATTGCAGTTTTTATGTTATGATTTTAAATTGGTATGTGACCTAAGAACGATCTTACATTAAAGGTACATAAAGGTGCTGAGGTCTGACTTTGTGGTGCTCTGAAATTAAGTTATTTTAATATTAATATGTGATGAAGGACTTTGAAAGAAGTTTGACAGATTTCAGTGCTGAAAACAATTGAACCAGCTGGAGACTTTGACACAAGACAAAACAGAACAGATGTTTCAAAACCGATCAGATAACGTTACTATGGCTTTGTATGGCAGTAACGTTAGCCAACTAGTTTACGGTTAGACTAGGCTAGCTATCGATAACGTTACACTGACACAACTTAAGTTAATGCTCTGAATTCGCAGCTAATATCAAATCCATAACTTTAAGTTAAAATTTCCAGGTCAACCACAGATAAGCCTACTACCTTTTAATATCATCCGATAACTAATTCAATGCCGATTTGTTGCTTTGCCCACTTACTTACCACTTCAAGACCATCTATAAAACATTGCCAGCTCAACGTGCAAGACGCTTGAACATAGGCTACACAGCAAAGATTCTAGAGCGCTATGCGCGTAGCGCTCTAGATTTGATACACAGACACCATATTAGGAAAAACAGGCGGGCTGATGCTGACCGATTTATTACACATCCAGAAGAATACATTTGAGTCGTTATAGGCTCTGTTATGGAGCATAATAGGACTAAAGTTGAGACAAAAAAATTATCAGGGAGGAAAAATCTTTGAATGGGCATGACGCCACTGACTCTCATATATCCCAGATCTATGGAAGCTTGTTTCCGCCACAGCATAAAACATTTCAAATAACAATTACGACTTTTTAAGCTCACAATTACCAACATCTTGCAATTCTGACTTTATTTCTCAGAATTGCGTGATATAAAGTCAGAATTGCGTCTTATAAAGTTAGAATTGCAAGACATAAACTAGCAATTCTGACTTTTTTTCTCGCAATCGCGAGTTTATATCTCGCAATTCTGACTTAATTGCACGCACCTGCGTCTTTATTTCACACAATTCTGAGATAAAAAAAATCTGAATTCTGAGATAAAAAGTCGCAATTAAAGGAACCGTATGTAAGATTGTGGCCAAAACTGGTACTGCAATCACTTTCAAATTACTGTAGAGTGGTGTGTCCCCTCCCCCTCCCCCCTGACTCGAGGTTGCCAGATAGGCTGCAGGATCCAGCAGGAACGTAGGCTGATACGTAGCTGTGGTAACTAGAGCAGAGCTGGCAACCCGGATGCCGAAACACTACTGACTTCGTGATTGGTAGATAGGTGGAGGGTGGCGCTTCAGGCCAAAACACAACATGACAACATCAACATCAGTTGAGGGCTGCAACTTCACTTTTAAATGTCAATATCCTGGCCGGACTACTGTTGTCAGTGATATAAGTATTTGAAATGAACATGATTTCTTAATGTCTAGTGACATCAGGGCCATTTTATGATTAATTGAAATACATTTCTTACATACGGTTCCTTTAACTTTTTATTTTTTATTCTGTGGTGGAAACAAGCTTCCATAAAGATCTATACAGTCTATAGCTAGTCTCAAATTTATAATCAATCTATCATAACTGTGTTATTTTAATTCACCTCATCTGTCGACATTATGAATCGCAGAGCTGGTTCAACGATATCCACATCTCTATGATCAGATGCTTTCTGAACTGCTGATTTCTCACCGCTGGCATTTCTGTTGTGTTTATGTTGTTTTTGAAGCTGGCAGCACATATTTACATATTCATCTAAACGTCGCTCTCAGCAACATGGACACCGTTGGGATGCTTGTTAAAAGTATCAGTATTTCCATCTTCTTTTTACTTAAGCAAAGAACGAAAAAGTAAATGAGCAAATCCCAGTCTTGAAATACGTTCAGTCTCTTGTACATCTCGAGTCGCTGGCTGCAGTTCACTTTATGGCCAGTGGTGTCACTAATAACAAGGGTTTCTGAATTCTGTATATCTTTGAATAATATTTTCTTTTTGAGAAAAAATTTACATTTCAGAATTCAGATGTAGCCGATTCTTTATTATAAGACATTTATGAATTTCTTTTTTTTTTTTTAAATCCTAAAACAGGGCCACTGTTTTAAGAAAGAGATGTCCTGTAATGTTATTCTCCCTTCCAAGTGCACTGATTAGCATTTGTAGCAACAAACATTTTTTGTTAGTACGCTATGTCTGAACACAGTCAAAACACAACTACACATATTTAGACCTAATGTCAAGGACTAAAAACTGAAATTATGTATACAGTCAGCAATGATTAAGAGGCACACACATTAAATTCAAGTAGCAATCGTGACATATTAACTAAACTCATATGTGACCATGGACCACAAAATCAGTCACATGGGTCATTTTTTTTTTTTTTTTTTTAAATGTATACATCTCCTGAAAGTTGAATAAATAAGCTTTGTTAGGATAGGACAATATATGTTCAAGATACAATTATTTGAAAATCTGGAAACTGAGGGTGCAAACAAATCGAAACTGAAGAAATCGCCTTAAAGTTGTCCATTTCTGTTCACGATTCACTCAAAAAAAAGAAATGTTTATATATATATTTACAGAAGGAAATTTACAAAATATCTTCATGGAACATGATCTTTACTTAATGGCCTAATGATTTTTGGAATAAAAGAAAAATCAATAATTTTGACCCACACAATGTATTGTTGGATATTGCCACAAATATACTCGTGCGACTTGTGACTGGTTTTGTGATCCAGGGTCACATTTCATACTAAAAAAACGAAGATGTGAAGATGCATTTCCAAATAAAAAAGGTTTCTCATGCCCAAACGATCTCTCTCCATTGGTTCGGTCTGGGAATGTTATGCAGGCCTTGTTCACATTCTAGAGTATTTCATGTTTTCTCCTGCAATATTTGTCCTCTGGGGCTTATCAGCGACAGATAAGCAGACTCCAAACAAATGATTAACAAAACATGCATTGTCTTCCAAGGTGCTCCGATGAATTTCAAGCCTTTCTCCAAATGCACACTGTGGAAACACATTGATTTGTATTAAGCTTTGATGGACAAGTATATAAAACCTCACAACTACAAACAGTGCTTAGACTAGGGTTGTCGTCATGCTAAAAAGACAGTGAGTCTCTACAAAGACAAAAATTAGAAAGACACATTAAAGCCAACTTCAGAACTGATAGCAATTAGTTCAACAGTTTCCCCAAGGATGAAGAACACAATGTGCTCCTTTGTATGTTTTCTTGTATAAAGGTCAACTGAATAACATTCATATTTTCGTGTTTTGTAAGAAGATCCAAACTCTCACAGTCAGAGTACAGTTTAGAGACCTAACTAACATTGAAAACAGGCCATGAATATTCATCCAGCAAAAAATTAAAAATAAAAAATAAAAGAAGGGGGTTAGTCTTGCTTGGGGGAACTTATCCTGATCTGGTTATTGAACTGAACTGAATCAACATTGAACTGACTCGAGCTGAATAATGGCATTTATGTTTTCTATAGAAGCTTGTTTCCACCACAGAATAAGGGTTATCGTGGTGTTTTATGTCTCAATTTTATTTTTATTTTTATTTTTATGTCCCACTTTATTTTTCCTCGCAATTGCGAGATATAAACTTATAAAGTCAGAAATGTGAGATGTAAACACACAATTGTGTACAAATGTCAGAACTGTGGGCTGACTTTTTTCTCAAAATTGCAAGTTTACATCAAACAATTTTGATTTTATAACTCACAACTGCAAATTTATATCTTGCAATTCTGAGAAAAAAAGTCAGAAGTATGAGTTTATATCTCTCACTTAACTTGTAATAAGTTTATAAAAAGAAAAGTCAGAATTGTGAGATAAAAAAGCTGAATTGAACTTGTTTCATAAAGAATGAGCTTTACATTATTGAACAGAACTATCAACAACTGAAGAATAATGACACTATTGTTTTGCTACTGCTTTACAGCAGAATTACACTCATATTTGATCAAATTTGCATCATTAATTCTGCTATTTTCTTGTTTATCATTGTGAAGCTGCTTTGAAAACATTTTTATTGAAGCATTAAAAAAATAAAGGTCACTTGACGTAAATTTGGACACATAACTATACATCCATTTATTATAGCGAATGATCTTACACTGACAAAAACAACAGATAGTGATATATATATTTTCCAGAAAGACAATTATAATGATAATGGAGGAGCCAATATATCTTGTTGTTTACAAAAAGAAAAGAAGAGCACAAAGATAGAACGGATGAATACACTTATTCCTTGGAAACCATATGCTAATTTTTACCACACTCTGTTGGAAACAAAATACGTATGGTTTCATGATCACATTGGAAACTCGTGATCAAACTCAACACTAAGGAGAAACTAAAAACGATCTTTGGTGGCCTGAGGCATCCCAAGCTGAACAGAAAGCAAGAAAGAGGCACCCGAAATTAGTTATGGATATCTGGGTAAACCGTTAAATTAATAAATACATCATAGGGTCAGTAATATAATACAAAGCAAGCATTATAAACCATGTTAGAGAGGTTATTATTGAGGCATTGTGTGGGAAGAGGCCTGATGACTCTTGGAAAGCCATAACCATTGTATTACTAATCTTGAAGTAAATCATCAGGGTCACAAGAAATACCAATCGAATAAGTAACTAACATGGAAGATGTGCAATATGATTTACTGAAATCTAAGCTATTTTTGCTATTTCTTCACATGACCATATTGTGAATGGGATTCATTGAGAAAATAATGCACTATTTGTATACTGTATGAGCAGTTGGCACTGACATAGGCTACATGGTGTATTAAGTTTTCATTTTATAGGCATGGTCAATAAACAATTTCTCTTATCAAAACCTAAATTTTCATGTATTTGTTAACAGAAACATAGTATATTTTGATTAATGTGGGCTATTAGTTTCAGTAAATCGAGGCAGTAGATTCATCATCGTTATCAATTTCATCATCAGCAGACAGAGGATGTGTCTAAGGGGATTTTACAGTGTAAAGCCATGAAAGGAGTTCTTCAGTTCAGCAACATGAGTGAGCAGTTGAACAGATAGTCTTTTAAAGAGTTAATTGTGTGGGATGATATGCAGGATGTTTGAGAAGCGCAGCGTTTCGATATTTCACACGAAGTTCACTAATCCGGGGATTTTCGAACTGTGTTTTTTTTTTTTTACCTGTGTGTCTGCCTCGAATAGCTACCCATATTTGGACATGGTAATTACCGGATGGGCGAGGTCACCTGGCTGCTGACGTCAGAGCAGAAATACCTGCTGGAAACCATTTCCTCAATTTGCTGCTGTTGAGAGGTTGGAAAAACAGCAGCTCTTTACTTAAAAGCCTCGAAAGATTAAAAAGCTGAAGGATTTTGTGTGGATTTTGGCGTGTCGAATGGCTTGTGTGGGGATTGTGCGATTAGGAGTTATAATTTTTCTCTTTCAGGTAAGTTAAGTTTTTTTTTTTTTTTTTGTCTGGCGTCGAGTTGTGGACCTAAACGGTGGCGCGCCTTCGGACACTAACGGCTTGGTTTATTATAAAATATTTTTTTTTGTTGACTTTATTTTTGTAACTAGGTATTTTCGTGTGGATATTCGGAGGAGTCGACATGTACACCTGGGTTTGAGTCGGAAACAGTAGTTTTAAAAGTGCACAGAGATCACCTTCACAGGGGGAAAAGACTAGGAAGAGGTAGGTCAATACAAATCTCTTTACAACACTGAAGCGTTTTCAAAATGTTATTAAATATTCAAATATAACGGGAAGTATGCTAATTCAAAAATGCTATGTGTGGTCTATGCTAGAGTCTAAGTTAAATCTGGTCTCACCTCAAGTTTAATTGCTGTGTCTCGAGTTTCGTCAAAAGTCGGTGTGGTCGAACATTGTTTTACAGCACTTATTTAATTCAACCTATTTCGATTCTTTAATAGCCGTTTATTAGATCTAGAGACTTTAACCTCTTAAAGATATTGGCAAGTTAGTACCTTGTTTTTGTTTCCTGGTGTGACAGCAAAGAGTTTTTATTTGTGCAGGTTAAACTGTTGTTTTTCTGTGCAACACTTAGGGTTTAACTCCACAAATGTTGAATTAAATCACATTTTAGTTCTCTCATTTGGCAGCATGTGAGGTGTTTAAAGTCTCTATGAAATCTCATGCTTCAGTAGACCTGCAGGTGTTGTGAAATTCAGATGATCTCATTCTGAGTTTCTGTGGGAGTGAAACCAGGAGATCAGGGTCAACAAAACATTTAAGATTTAGCCTATCCCCTCCTTTTTTTTTTCTTTTCACTCATTGAAATATATAAACCCAGTTATATTTGGTTCTGTCATACCCAGTGCTTTATTAGCCACAGTGTTTATTAAGTGTAAGAATTCCTATTTAATGCATTGAAGGTACTTTCCATGAGAGGTGATTCAACTTATCTTAGTTTCGATTTTATGCCCTCATCTCACAAGCATTGTTAATTTTAGTCATTTTTCTAGAGCCATTATGTGAGTTAATACAGCATTATTCTGATTTATTCTTTCATATTAACTTATTTTATTTAAAAAAAAAAAAAAAAAAAAAACCTTTTTGTTTGGACATTAACCAGTCTTTGGTTTCATATTGCAATAGATCTGTAAGTTTACCTCTGTACATCTTTTATAGGATTTTCCTTTATTGTCCCACTAATGGTGGCTTATTTCTAAGAGCTGATTGGTTTCACCACTTCCGACCTCTAATGGATGCACTATTAGCCATAGCAAAACCTCTGTATAACTGGATAGTGGTTGTTTAAATGAATTATGCTGCAGTTTTGGGAAAAGGATTGACACAGTAAGCATCATTCTGAAGTTATTTGGCATAAACTAGCCTAAAGCATGCATGTAAGCTCTACCACATCCAAACAAACATTGAATGTGAATATTGCAAATTTCAATTATTTTTTTATCACTGTTTCATAATTTTTTTCATAACACTTTACACCCTTATGTATAATGCATTATGAAAGTGTTTTTAATGCAGTAACTCTGCCTTGTAATGCACCTTATAATGCATTGTATGTTCTCATGAATAATTGTAACCACGTTTATATAATACATTATGCTTCATTGAACGCACATTTAGAAAGAAACGTGCATTAAAACACTTGACAAACGACGAATTTCAGATTCTGCAAATATTATAATGCATTTTATCTTTGGTTACAATTATTTATGAAATGATATGTAAAAATACCTTTATAATGTACTATACATAAGGGCTTTAAGTAAAGTGTTACCTTTTTTGGTCCCATCCATGAGGCTCTCAAACTCTTTCATGAGACCAGAAATGTATATTATAAAGTGGCCGATTGGCCGTTATTACAGTGAATCACTTAATACTGTGGGTGGTCAAACATGTGGCAACAAGTAGCCTAGTTTTTGAATGATGAAATGAAAGTGAAGTGAAACAAGTAAAGCTTATGTGGAAATATGAATGGTGTATGTACCGCTACAAGTTTCAGCATATCACTTTCCTAAAGAAAAGTTCCTTTTTTTAAAATAAAATTGCATTGAAGTCATAGCTTGAGTTTGTTCTACCTCTGTCTTAAGTTTATGTACCTTTCCCTCCCTCAGTTCCTTTCACTAGTTGTGATGGAAGAACACGAACGCTCTACCAGTCCTCTGACAAGCGGTTTAATGTGGACACGGATGGGACTGTAACGCTGAAGAGACAAGTGACTCTTCATGAAGGCCACAAGGTGTTTTCTGTGGACGCTTGGGACTCCAGTGGCAAGAAGCACACGGTATCTGTCAGAGTTGAGCGTGTCCATCATCATCATGAGGACCATCACATGGACACGGTCATGAACATCTCCTCTCCACAGGTACAAACTAGTTCCTTACAGAAACTGCTGTCAGTACAGTACAAGCCTGACCTCTATTGGACACTTCAGTTTTTATGTGTGCCACTTTACTATCACACTTTAAATGGGCATATTCAACTATCAAATTCTGTATTTTTACAAATTATTATTATTAGAGGCCCATGTTAAATTCATGATTTTCCAATACCGTCATTAAAGATTGAATATAGAGCACTGTTCTATATTCTTAATCCTAAAGGTAATTTAATCACAAAATTACTATTGTTTTGCATCAAGTGCGGTTTACTAATAATAAATGTTTATTTCTTGGAGTTAATTTCAGTTAAAATCCAGTTAAAATTTACTTTTATTAACAACAGTAACATGCAAAAAGCAAAAAAAAAATTTAACCGGGTCAACGCTTTGATTATATAAGGAGCAAGTATACAAGTTTGACTTGTTTTCTGCGCAATTCAGTTGCAGTTTAAAGGGGTCATGAATTGTGAGAGATAACTTATTGATCTTTTGACATAAGAGGTCATTGTACTATAAAAATACCCGGTAAGTTGCAGAACTCAACTTCCTTGGTAGTCCAAAAACAGCTTTTATTGAAACCAAGCTCAGAAAATGACTCCTTCTGATTTTGTCATTATTGCGTCATAGTGTGACGAAAGACTGTAGTGCTGCAGTCATCCTTTAACTGAAACGATGGAAAGTCAGTTCTTAAACTTTGTTTGCCACAGCCAAGACTTATTATGTAATGCACATAAATGTTTCACATTGTTAGCATATGCTTTTGTTTCAACTATGTAAGGAGGTTTCAACATCGGGAGTTTTTAAAACCAATTTACATGTGAAATGGCAGGGACATTGAAAATTAATATGATAGCCAATCATGGCAGTGGGCGTTTAGGCTACCTCAAGTCTTTAATGTGACTCCTATAAAAAGTGTTCAAATGATAGGGTCAAAAACAGGATTTAAAATGGATTTACTTCTAAATTCGGATGTTTTTTGATGTAGTAACTGTATGGAGTTTAAAAACACATCTTTAAAGGGGTCATGAGCTGCATTTATATTTTTTATTTATAGAGACTACAGTACAAAAAAGTAGTGCCAAACATATAACATTTATTTCTTGATTTGATATGTTAAAGTATTTTTGTAATGTCTAAATATAAATTAAAAAGCAAAACATGCAAATTTGCCACCGAGTGTTAGTTTTCCTACATCTTTAAACTTCTAGTGCTACAAATGGGGACGATCGTCAAAGGATGAAGAAATAATGGTTTTAGTGATCTCATTAAAAATAACATTTAAATTGGTTATTTAGAGCTTTGAAGTGCTGGAAAAAGTTGTGAAGCACTTTAAGTGCTTCAAGTTCATTCTCAAACAGTTGTAAGAACCCTCAGATTAATATTGTAAAAACATTTGACTATTTCTGCCACAATACCATGGTTACAGTTAGCGTTACTACAATAGTGAATCCATGGTGATTAGTGGATTGTGCCAAGAATGAACAAGTTATGGGTGGCTTTTCAATGTTTCTCCTGCTTTCCATGTCAACACTTTTTGATCTGATATGGTTTATTGAACAGAATTCTCTGCTGAAATTGGCCTTTATTGATACTGTGGTGAATTCAAGCACTTTCTCACTGGATCTCCCAGCGCTGTCTACTAACGGTGTCACATGATTGAGGTCGGCCCACGAGTAAACCTGTTGTGCGCTTTTGTCTATTATTGGTTGATGGCTGGTTTCTTTTTGCTTTCGTTTCGTTTGTTTCTTGTGCAGCTGAAATGGCAGCTTTTATCAGTTGGGCAACATGGTAGTGGTACCAGTGTGACCTCTAACAAAATTGAGTTGCACTGTAGGGCTGCAACAAACGATTATTTTGATAATCGATTAATCTAACGATTATTAGAACGATTAATCGACTATTCGTCGATTATTTCGCTGACTAATCAGTACGCTTGGAACGATTATTCAGCCTTTTCAATTAGTTAAAACACTGAGTTATACATATTCTAACTATAATATAAAAAAAGAAAATCACTTCAGCTTTTGAAATGGTTGTTTTAATGAACTTTGAGCAACTAAACAGGTCATTCTCTTTAAGTTTTCAGATTTCTGTCCAACTCAAATCACACACAAATGCTCTCTAAGCATTGGTTAAGTATTCTGTTCTCTTTCAATAGAAAAAAATAAACAAAAAAATGATCAGCTGCATTACAGACACTTAAACTGCAAACAATTATTATATGTGTGTGTGTATATATATATATATATATATATATATATATATATAATTTTTATACATTTTTTTAAATTGATATGACAATTGAACTGAGCTGACAGAGACATTCTCATTCACCTTTTAATTTACAGTATAAAAAAATAACTGACATGATATTCTTCATAACATCTCCTTTTGTAAGTCTTCATGAATATGTAACAAAATACAGACAAGGGATAATACTGTAATAACGTTACCTAATAGAGCTACAATAATAAAAACAGCCCTGACTCCTAAGCTCGATCAAGCTTTATTCTATGCAAAAATAAATCATCACATTACTGTAATTATATTATTATTGTTAATATTATTGCTATTATTAGTAGTATTGCATTCTCTAAAAAGAGATTTACTTCTAGTTATTTAGCTTCAGCTGGAGAATATTCACCTCTCACCGGCTCGTCTCGTGCCGGGTTTTTCCTCTTTAAGTGTTTTAACATGCATTTTGTGTTCCCGTGAAAAGCAAGTTCCGCCTTGTATGTATTGCATACGACAGCATTCTTGGTTTGCACCTTACTAGTTCGGATTCGTTTGCACTCCGTCATAATTCGCGCTGTGTTTTCTTCTACCGCAATAGCATTTGTAACGGCTGCATTACACTCTAGCGCTACAGCGCCGTAGCGGTCAAATTGCGATATTGCAGGCCCTTACATTAGGTCACGTGGGATCAAACGACTACTCGACAACAAAGATATTTGTCGACAATTTTTTTTATTGTCGACGTTGTCGACAATGTCGACTAATCTTTTCAGCCCTATTGCACTGGTGGAAAAAATGGTGCAAAATGCCACCATTTAGCAAATGCCACCAGTCTGGAGCCCTGAAATATACGATGTACAGCGAGCCAAGAAACAATTTCGTTCATTGTCATTTACTAAATTTCAGATGGAATCTCCCGCTGATGATCTGGTTCTGATGTTTCCAAAGTCGTCTTCGGGTCTGAAGAGAGCAAAGAGAGAATGGATTATTCCTCCGTTCTCTATACTTGAGGATAGCAAAGGTCCTTTCCCATTTAAACTGCACCAGGTGAGAGAAAGACATGAAGGGAAAGTTGGACGAGAGTTTTGTCTTATCTACATTTGTTATTGTTTCTTATTAACATGTTCTGTTATTGTATCTGTTTTTTTTTCTGTATTTAGATTAAGTCAAGCTATTCTAAGGAAGCTACGATGCAATACAAGATCACAGGTGAAGGAGCGGATCTGGAGCCTAAGGGGACTTTTTATGTAGAAAGATTATCAGGGAATCTGTTTGTGACTCGACCACTCGACAGAGAACAAAAAGCTTCATACAAAGTAAGCTGATTTTAGGTCTCTAACTTTTAAAATCAGCAGATAGTTCTTGGTGTATTTTTAATGTTAGGTTTTTTTGCTTTTTTTTTTTTCGTTTGTAATTTGTACATCTACTAAATTGTTTTTCTTAAACTACACTTGTCAAAGCTAACAGACATGGACTAAAAGACAACTTCAGATATTTGTCTCTTAACATGCCTGTATTTCTGCTCCTGTCTTTAGCTTGAAGCTCGTGCGACTGGAGTTGATGTGAATATTTCAGAAGCGCCATTGGAAATTATTGTATATGTGCTGGACAAAAATGATAATAAGCCTGTATTTACTCAAAATCCATTCAATGGAAATGTTCCTGAAGCTGCTGGTATAGGTAGGTGTATGATGCAGTTTCTTAATGAAATGGTTTTTAGCAGTTTTTTCCCCAAATGGCTCTTCAGTTTCACCGAATCAGTCTTTCTTCTTCTCTCACTGAAGGTCATGAGTTTATGACAGTCACAGCCACTGATCTAGATGATATTGTGGATACTGACAATGGTGTTATCAGTTACTCAATCGTAAAGCAAGATCCAGAATTGCCAAAACCAAACCTGTTTACAATCAACTCTGTTACTGGAGGAATTCGTGTGAATGCTTTAGGCTTGGACAAAGAGGTGAGAAATGATGACTGGATCTCGCATTGATGAATGATTTAATGTAAACAAACTCACCAGAAAACATCTTTCTTTTCAGAAATGGTCCAGATATACTGTGTTAATTACGGCTACTGACGATGCTGGAAAAGGTTTTGCAACCACTGGCACAGCTGTTATTACCGTGACTGACAGCAATGATAACGCACCTCAGTTTGAGCAAACCACGGTAATGTATATTAATACATTCAGAATATTATAATATAAGTGTTACAACTATATTTATAACTGTACTTATTTACACCACACTTCTCTTTGTTTAGCACAATGTATCTGTCCCAGAGAATAAAGTAGGGGCTGAAGTGGCCAGACTTACAGTTACTGATGGAGATGAACCTGGATCTCCTGCCTGGTCAACCAAATATAAGATTATTAGCGGTGACAACAATGGGTTTTTCAGTGTCAGTACTGGACCCAGCCAGCTAGAGGGCATCATCACCACTGTAAAGGTACTGTGTGTTGCTCATGTGTTTCCACAGACAATGGTTGTGATGATGTTCCTTTAGTAAAAGATGCTTTCTTTTCCATTCAGCCCCTGGACTTTGAGAAGAACAAGCAATTCATTCTGTCTGTGATTGTTGAGAACGATGATCCATTTGTTGGTTCTTTGCCCACTTCCACTGCCACAGTCACTGTGAATGTAATTGATGTGAATGAGCCTCCAGAGTTTAATCCAAAGGAGAAGGTTATCTTCAAACCTGAAGATTCACCAGTTGATAGTGAATTGGTTACTTTTAAAGCCACTGATCCAGACACTGGAAAAGCACAGAAGATAACGTAAGAAATGTTGCAAATCATTTTATCCCCTCAGATTTTCATTCCATTTGAAAATGTACTGCTTTCTCTAGAGCAGTGGTTCTCAACAAGTGGGGTGCAAATTGTTTTCAAGAAACAACACGCATACAGGACATCATTTAGTTACTGAATGTGTTTTATTGCGCTTCAAGCAGAATGCATATAAATAAAAACACCGCTCTGCATAAAACCCAGCTGGCTCTCCAGAGGTCTGGTTTTACATCGCTGCTACGAGTTGCGTTCAGAGGTGAAGATGTTTCTTGATGCAAAGTATTACAAAGTAGCAAAAAAGTATCGAAGTCGCTCGCCAAGAGGCAGTTCACATATCGTGTCTTTTTCGCGCTCAAGTTCATTCAAATGTAGTCGTGCGGTAAGCGCGCTTATAATTGAAGCGACGCACTCGTTTTTTTTCCAGGCGTAACGACATGAAAAAAGACATGAAGGATGCGGGTGCACCCAAACACTACGGGTGTTTTTCTCTTCTCCGCAAATAAATCTTGTAACAGAGCTACAGCAAGCGTTTTTTGGCGGTGGAAATCCATTAGCCACTAAAACTTTTGTCATTGTGGAGAGCGCAGTGCATGGTTGCATAGCAACGACAGACGCCACGGGAAAATCGGACTGAATTTTACTATAATAATAAAAGATAAGCTAAAGTGTATTGTAAATGTCAGTAAATCATTTTTTATAAAAAGAATGAGTCAAAGATAAATTAAAGTCTGAAGTATGTGAGGTTTATGTTTTTATAAAAACCTTTTTTGTCAACTTTATTTGAACTTGCAACATGTTATATACTAACATGTACAAGACACTTTTAAAATCTGGCTATCATTTTTAATCGTATTATTTTAATGTTTATGTTAGTGCGTATTGATGCTAATTTTATTTGTTATTTGCTGTTTTTCGACATAAAACTTGGTGAATTGATTTGTGTAGTATTAGTACTTTTTGAACAGGATTCTGTGATAACAGTGATCATTTTTGGCACTATAATAATTAAATGAAATGTTCATGCCATTTTATCTAGTTATGATCAACTAAAATCAACTAATGTGTTTTTTACAGTAGGCCTATAATATGCAAAGTACAATTTTCTATAAAAAAAAAATTATCTGATTCTGTTCTTTTCTCTGACACGCGTTGCTGGGTCTGGAAGGTTACTAATGTGATTGCTTTATCTGTAAATTAAGTTAATGCTTTTTCAATTACTGAATTCATTGAAATAAAATGAATTCTTTGATTTGAATTTTTTTTGGCAATGCGTCGTGTAGGTCTTAAATTTCAATCTTCATGGTCTTAAAATGTCTTAAAAAGGTCTTAAATTTGACTAACTGAAACCTGCAGGAACCCTGCATACCTTTTAGACTTTTTCGACAGGTTGATGTTGGCATTGATGTGTTCAATAAATTCAAAGTCTGTGCAATCGTTGGCGTTCGTTGGATCCAAATTGGATCTTTGCCATGTTTGGCTAATTAATAAAAATGTTGCATGTTTCCCAACTCCGCTGACTGTGCAAGAGACGGGGATAAATATCTTTCCTTTGATTAACACAGCCGCACAACATGTTGAAGGACTGAAACAACAATTCGGCCATTATTTCAGTGAGGATTTCAGTTGATTTGCTTGGGTCAGAGATCCCTTCAGTTTATGTTCCAAAAGGTTGAGAACCTCTGCTCTAGAGATTCAGATCTTTTAGCAAACCAATGTCCACAGACAAATCTGAGAACCACCTTAGCTACTGTCTACCTATTAATGCATTTATCCCTTCCAATGTCAAATCTCTCATATGCAGAATTCAAATCATAGCATGCCTGTATATCCTTTGAACTTAAGATTTTAAACTTCCAGGCAAGACTTAAGTTGTTCTTGCTGAACATTTCTAGTTTTAACCTGTATGTTTGGTTCCTTCCAGGTATAAAATTGGCACTGATCCTGCCGGCTGGCTGAGTGTTACTCCAGACACAGGAGTTATTAAAGTCAGGAGCCTTATGGATAGAGAATCTTCCTTTGTCAAAGATGGCAAATACAGAGCTATCATTTTGGCAGTGGATGATGGTAATTTGTGTTTCATTTTTTAAGAGGAGAATTATTGCTGGCCTTTTTCTGATGTCTGTGCTTGTGTGCAGGTGAAGCTCCAGCAACTGGCACAGGAACCCTGGTAATTGAATTGGAGGATGTAAATGACAACGCTCCTGTCATCAGTGAAAGGAATATAAGAATGTGCAATCGTGGTTCAGCCCCAGTGCTTCTCTCTATAACGGACAAAGATGGACCTCCTTTCGCTGGTCCCTTTAGAGTTGAGACCTACGGAGAAACCAGTAAAAATTGGTCCACCTCGATGAATGGCACATGTGAGCAATTACTAATGTTTTAAAGAAATTAATCTCATTCTTTCATACATTACACATTGAAATATGTATCTGGCTTGGTATACATGTCTAACTATTATAATGTTCCCATTTTAGCAACCGGTGTCTTTCTGACACTGAAGTCTACATTGGAGCAGGGTGACTACAGTGTTGTCCTGAAAGTTATTGATCAGGGTGGGTTTGATCAGGAAAACACCATTCAAGCAAAAGTGTGTGACTGCGAAGGAGAAGCAGGGGAATGTACTACCAAAGGAGCGGTAGCAGCAGTGCCACTATCTGGAGTTCTGGGAATCCTGGGAGGAATCTTGCTTCTGCTATGTATGTAATTTCTCCCATGCATTTATGAGTGTACATGTAGTTGATCTTCCAAGCTTTTTATGCATACAGAAAGTTCAGTGTTTCCCACAGGATAGAATGTTGTACATTTTAAAGAGAAATTCGTCAATCTGATCACTTTGAGATTTCAGAGTCAAGAGCTCAAACCCATATTCAGTGTGCAGATTAAACAAAGAAAGTTCAATAGTGCAAAACACATTTAAATAACTTGTTATTATAAGAAGTTAAAATATATTCAATGGCCGCCACAGTCTAGCCAACGTATGGGAAACAATGTACTTTATACTGCATAAAAGGTGTCTCATTGCTAGCAATTTTTTCCAAACATATTCACTCTTTGAATTGAACTATAAGATCAATAGCAATCTAATTTTCCTTGACCTCTTTTGAGTCCCTATTCAATCTTTCTTGGTTCATTATTACTGCTGAATCCTTTAGGCTTGCCATGTTAAGTTGTTTCTTTTACCACAGTGCTCGCTCTTCTTCTGCTCTTGTTCATGAGGAGGAAAAGTAGTACCAAAAAAGAACCTCTCCTTCCTGAAGATGATACAAGGGACAACATCTACTATTATGATGAGGAAGGCGGTGGAGAAGATGATCAGGTTGGTTTTCATTTGAAATACTGTAAGGGGGTTTATCAGATTTTAATGGTTGGGTTTGTTAATTGGTTCATTGGTACCTGGAAATTGACAGTCAAACTTGCTTTTGAACAAGCAACATGTCTTTTTATAATCACCATATTTTACAGTATAAGCATTTAAGTTAACAGGGTGCCCTCAGAAAGCGCTTATGGGGCCTAATTCAAGGTCCAGTGATTCACTACCTGAATCGCTGTGGTGCTCGCACTAAAACATTAAGGACCCGCAGGGACTTCGATCCTTGTGTAAAAGAATATTCTATTACATCGAATTAAAGGCTGTAACTTGTACCAAGATCTACAAATGGTACAAGCAACGTCTCTTTCAGGAGATCTTAAATTTGGAAAAATAGCTTAATGTAATTGCTTCTTAAACTTCAAAAGGTGATTTCATTGTAAATGAGAGCACTGCACGTTTCAACGTTATCACGTGTTTACCTGCCCTTCCAATCTTAATAGTTAATGGTAAATTAGCTTGGTTTGCTGAGATGGGGAGCTGGAGGAATGCTGGAAGTATTTCCTCAAGGATGGCATAGTGACGACCGCTTGTATATACCGATGAGCCAAAATTTTGACCACCTGTCTAATATGCTGTTCTTCCGCGTGCTACCAAAACCGCACCGGCCTGCCAAGGCGTGGACTCTAGTATTTGGCACTATGACATTAGCAGCAGATCCTTCCGATCTTGTAGGTTGTGAGGTAGAGCCACCTTGGATTGAACTTGTTGGTCCAGCACATCCCACAGATGCTCAATTGGATTGATATCTTGGGAATTAAGGACACCTTGAACTCATGTTTCTCAAACCATTCCTGAACAATGTGGTAGAATGAGACATCATCCTGCCGAAGGAGGCCTCTTCCACCAGGGAACAGTGTCAGGAAGCAGGGTAGGTAGGGGGCACGTGTCAAATGTACAACCACATGAATGGCTGGACCCAGTGTTTCCCAGCAGAACATTGATCTCTCTTTTTTGGCTTGTTGCCATCGCACAGTGGATCCCGGTGCCATCTCTTCCCCAGGTCAACAGCGCACACATACATGGCCTTCCACGTGATGCAATAGGGGACTCGATTGGATTGAGGAATTTGGAGGCCAGGGCAAGACCTTGAACTCTTCATGTTCCTCAAACCATTCCTGAGCAATGTGTGCTGTGTGGCAGGGTGCATCATTTATTCTGTTGGAGGCCACTTCCACCAGGAACACTTGTCAGGAAGGGCTTTACTGGGTCTGCAACAATGTGTAGGTAGTTGACATGTCAAGTTTACATCCACATGAATGGCCAGATCCAGTGTTTCCCAGCAGAGTTTGATTCCATGACGCATTCCTCCCATAACATTACAATTTTTGTGACTTGTACCACAGTAGACCTTCTGTTGGCTCAGACCATTCGGGATTGCATTCATTGTCCATTGAGCCTTGAGTGCCCAACACACTGTTTTGCCAGTTTGTGGTTTGTCCCTCCTCGGACCACTGGTAAATCCTCACCACTGCTGACTGGGAGCAACCCACGAGCCTTGCCGTTTTAGAGATACACTGACCCAGTCTCCGTGCCATAAACATTTGGCCCTTGTCAAAGTTGATCTTTATTTGTTGCCCATTTTTTTTCCTACATCATGATTACAAAAACTGATTGTTTGCTTATCTAATTTGTTCAGATCTTAATATTTCGGACTTGTTAGGATATGATCAATGATATTTGATTTGCCAGTGACTGGTCAAAGTTTTGGCTCATAAGTGTAAGCTTGTGGTGATTGACAGCACTGAATGATTGGGCTCTTCCCAAGCTTATGTTTGGAACTTCAGTTATACCAGGAGATTGCCTAATTTTGACTCGTCTCTCAAGAAAATGTTTAAAGGCTGAATGTGAGGTTAAGCGTTTTATAAAACTTGCTAAAACCTGCCCCTGCCCATATGGCCGTCTTGACATTGCATCACACACAATTCAAGATCAAGTGGTGATAATCCTCTGTGACTGCTTAAGCCTTGCTCAGATCACGATCACTTAACTAGCATTGTTGACCGTAACAAGCTCTGATTTGGCTGCGATCTGGGGTTTTTGCTGCAGAGCTTTGAAGTTTATTTGCAGCTGTGAAATCCAGCCAAAATTCATGTAGTGTGAGTTTGCCTCAAGTCTGACTCAAATTGATGCATGCTATCTATAGCTATTCATTTATTAGAGGTTCTGACAATGTTAATTGGTCAGTTTTATTTAATCTGGTTGAATGAATGATTCAATGACTCTCTCAAAGACTTCACTTGATTAATTACTGGATGAACATGCTATTTTGAATGACTCATAACATTTGTCACTTCGCGCCACCTACTGGTGTAACAATGTAATTGATAGATTATTCATTTGAAGCATCAAGTTACTTTCAAAAGGTACAGTGAAAATGCTATCTTAGGCATCAGTGTTTATATCCGGCCTATAAACGTTTATCCCAGAACTTGTGATTAATCTGAATTATTGCAATTAAAAATGATACTGTGTGGTTGAAAAGACTGAAGCTGTTTGATACCTATACATAAATGATCTTAATGATGGTTTAATAGGCATAGGGAATCATTGTCATTTTAAGAATAAGATCATGTGGGTGTTTGAATCGAGATTGCAATATTTTAACGATTAATCGTGCAGCTGTAGTTTGCAGAGCTCCACTCGCAGTGACTTGTCTAATGAATAAGCATTATAAAAAGGAAATAACATGGTAACCCAGGAGTCAGCAGGAATGCTCTTAATGTGAATTCTTGATGCATACCGGCGGTTGCAGTTACGCCCCAGACAGCAACATGGTGTCGGCCCACATCCGGTACACATGGTTTCCACATGGCCCAGATGTGGGCCGGATCTGTTGCTGTCTGGTGCTGATGTTAATGTGCTGTAAATACAAGGTTTATGAAAACGTAATAACATACTGACCAACTGTCTGCTGCTGTGTAGTAAATGGTTTTGCTGTACTTTAATATCCAACACTCTTTCTGCGCAGGACTTTGATTTGAGCGTACTGCATCGAGGCTTGGACAACAGACCTGACGTGTTCAGAAACGATGTGGCGCCCACTTACATGACGGCACCTCAGTTTAGACCCCGGCCCACCAACCCTGATGAGATTGGCGCGTTCATTGATGATGTAAGTGATTTTGTTACTTATTAAACCTCAAGAGAATTCCTGTTAAACCTCAATTAAGAGAATTATTTTAAAGCAAGATTGAAGTATTAGAGATGAACTGATGTATCGGCCTATAATCGGTATCGGCCGATTAAAGCTGTTATTTTTGCCATTGACCGATTGTTTAAAAACAGCCGATAATCAGTGCCGATTATATTGTCAATCAAAAGAATGTGGAAAAACGGAAAAAAGAAACGGCTCTGGGTCATTCATAAAATGGCGCGTTTACTCGGCACTGTTTACAAATGTCTTCAAATTGGAGTGATACTGAAACTAAGTTGTTGACAAATCTCTTCATATGCCTTTAGAGTAACAGTTAGCGATACTGTCATGTATGATTAAAATAAATAGCCTTCTTTAAGAACAAGGCATACATTTCCGGTTAATGACATCAGAGTTTACCAGTATTTTGGAACTGATGTGTGTATTAGGGCTGCACAATTAATCGCAATGATACTGCATGAAATTGACACAGGCTGCAATTTATTTTAAGCACAGCTTGTCAGTGCAGCGGCTGATTGGTAGTAAATGCTTCTCCATCTGAACACCAGAGGGCGTCACACACGCACGCCAAATATGCCTCTGAACACCAGTCTCTCACACACTCCAAATATGCCCCTCCATAGAAGTATGATAACGCATCATTCCAGGAAATCCCTACCGACAGCCGTCTCTGAATGAACGGAAGATTGAAACGCTTTGATTAAACATGACTAATAAACACACGACTGACCTATTATGTGTAAGAAGCTCATCTCAGGAGGAGCTCAACTGTCCTTATGAAGTGAGTTTGGAGTAAAAGCATGATATTAAATGTCTTTTGTTGGACCAGAGGTTCACAAATGCTTCTCATGTTTGGAAAGATGTTTGACGCATGTTGCCTTTATAAGCGACTCAAACTCGCAGAGCTTTCAGAGTGAGCCGCGTTTACAGAGCCGATCATCAATGACGCGCTGCGCATTTAAAAACATAATCGCAGCCTTTGCAATTTCATAATCTCGATAAGCCAAATCTATTTAAGTGCGATTAACATTGAAATTGTGATTAATCGTGCAGCCCTAGTGTGATCGGTCTGTTACCGGTAAAAAGCCAGAACGCTGTTGCTTGTGTGAACGGCACACCTGTCAAGATTTATTTACCGGCAAAGTCGTTCTGGCTATTTTTCGGTAGCTTACCCGGGATTGCTGTGTGAAAGGGGCTAACGACTCTATTCTTTGTCCGGTAGAATCTGAATGCTGCGGATAACGACCCCACCGCTCCACCGTACGACTCTCTCCTGGTGTTCGACTATGAAGGAGGCGGCTCAGACGCAGGTTCGCTCAGCTCCCTCAACTCCTCCAGCTCAGGAGGAGACCAGGACTACGACTTCATCAACGACTGGGGCCCTCGCTTCAAGAAGCTGGCAGACATGTATGGAGGAGGAGACGATTAAGACTCTGTTTGTTTGTTTTTTTGTTCATTTCTCTCTCTACAAGAAGAGATGGTTTAAAAGTGCAAAATATGAGAATTTTTATAGTTCGCTTTATGGTCTGTTGATTTGAATGTTTAAAGTTGGAGCTGGAAAAATAGCACTGTTCACCTGCCAACAAAAAGGAAATGTTCTTCAGTGTTTTCTTTTCATGGGAGCACTCTAGGCAGGAACGTGGCTTTGTTTTTCTCCCGTAAAAGCATCTCACAATTCAAAAGACATTCGATATTTGTTCGGATTGCTCCGTGGGGAAGAATCTGTAATGCCGCTTAAGATGTTTGTCCCAAATTTTTTTGCCCAGTATATTTTATGAAATGTAAGAGTTATGTTTTTACAACTTCTTTGGCATTAAAGATTGATCTAAACTAAAGCATGAATTATACTGTAAATTTACTTTTTTTTTTTTGAAAGCACTGAATTTTCAAAAACTTTTTGTTTGATACATGTCTCTATTTCTGTCCTTTCCCCCTCAGCTGCAATGATATTAATTGCATCATGTATGCTTTTATTTCTTTTATATAGTTATATGGTTTCAGCATTACATTTTTTACACTGGTGCTTATTTCCCTTTTTTTTATTAAATTACTTTTACTGTGTTTGTTTCCAAGTGTTCACTCTATAACACACACAACACTGGCTAAATGATAATATATTTTTCTAAAGTCTGCTTGAAACCATTGCAACCAACTTTAAAGGGGGGGTGAAATGCTCATTTTCACTCAATCTCCTGTTAATCTTGAGTACCTATAGAGTAATATTGCATCCTTCATATCTCCAAAAAGTCTTTTGTTTTATTATATTTTTAATTGAAAGATTGGCTGTACCGAGTCTTTCCGGAAAAAAACGAGCGGCTGGGGGCGAGCCGTGTGGGCGAAGCTAAAGCTGTGCTAACGCGCCGAGCTAACAACACACAGAGACAATAGAAGTAGTTTTACTCACCGAACCTTTATCATTGTGACAGCTCAATCCTTAAGCATTAGACGATCTGCAAATCCGATCTGGGCTTTGTTTATAAAACAATCATCGTCGAAATGCAGGGAACAACAGTCTTGCACAACTCCGTTTATGCTCAGGAAAACAAACTCCATCCACGGGTGCCTTAACGCCGGGTTCTTTGGGAATCTGTGCAGGGTTGTCTTGCCCTGGCAACCAAAAACACACTTCTTTGGTGACACTGACTTCCCAAAAGCCGGGCAGGGCGCTTTGATGGCGAACTGCTTTCACTCTCTTGCTCTGTTTTACGAGTGCGCGCGCGCCCGCGATCTTACCGTGCCCTTAGAAGTGCCCTTAGGACCCATATAAGGAAATTCCGCCCTCTCTTACGTAAGACAGAGCCATACTCGAAAAAAACTTTCCGAAACTTGTGACAAACCGGAAGGACAATTTTTGGAACAAAAATACTCCTTCAAACGTACAACTTAACTTTTGAAACTTTGACCATGTTTAGCATGGGAATCCAACTCTTAAAAAGTGTAAAAAACTCAGTATGCATGAAACAGTAATTCACCCCCCCTTTAACTTGGCTTGAGAACGCCAACTTGCTGAAATTCGATTTCAACTTAGTACTACTTCTTCTGACACAAATTCTGTAACTCCTAAATCTTTCAAGCTAGAACCTTCAAACCCAGATCAGACTGTTCTGACTTAGTGTGGTTCATCTTAATCTATTATTGTTTTCCTAAAAATGTAAATTAAAAATCATAAATTTCCCATAGGCTTGCATTGATGGAATAATCAAATGCGTCAAGACTGTTAAA
This sequence comes from Scardinius erythrophthalmus, assembly GCF_964197995.2. Lineage (NCBI taxonomy): Eukaryota > Metazoa > Chordata > Actinopteri > Cypriniformes > Leuciscidae > Scardinius > Scardinius erythrophthalmus. The sequence continues at coordinate 2,420,534 of NC_138222.1, forward strand.
ATTCAAACTCCCAGAAGCCCTTTAAACTCATAAGATTTTATTTATCTATAATGTTAATTATACTAGTAATGTGTTAAAATCTTTTAAGCAACATGTTAACATGCTAATCATGCTAGCAACGTGTTAAATTGTTATAGCAACATATAGCAATGTGTTAAATCATGTTGGCAACATGTTCATCATGTCACCAACATGCAATGTGTTAAATCATGCAAGCAACATTTTAAACCATGTTAGTAATGTGCTAATTCAAATCTGAAACATGCTAGCAACATGAAAAATATGTCCTATCTATCTGAGGTGGGTGCAATTTTGTTAACGGGATGGTTTGGAGTAATTTCAACCTAGGGTCCTTTGCACCATGACCTCGAGCCAAAAAAGCCTGTAAAAGTCCTGGCAGAAAGCAATACATAGGGATGTAGTGTAACGACATTCCAGGAATGCACTAATATTTTGTTGGTAGTACCAGTTTATAACAATTATTAGTTAACACTAAGTTGTCAACACTTTGGAAAAATTACCCCAAACCATCCCTTTAAATAAGTTTTCCAAATGTCTCCTCTCTCTCTCCCCTCCCTAAATAGTCTGATGGAAACTGCAGAGGGACCCAAATCGCAAGTCCCTATCTAGTGAACAGAACCATTCAGAGCTAGAAAAAGTTTTATTGTGTGACTGACTGAAAATGTCAGGATGTAGTTTGTTGGTTTGTAAAACTTGCAGAAAAATGTAAATGAGTGTCAAGGATCACAAATCTGCTGATGCAAAATGTTTAACAATACTGTCAAGAAAACGTGAATAACTCACTGCTCTTGATGTTTATTTAATAAAATGTTATGTTGTAGCATATTATGCTATCTTCATCAAAAATGAAGTCAATAATACATTTTATTAGGCCAACTATGATATTAGACTACATAGCCTATAATAAAAGATAATGAATTTCAAACCTGAACCAAACATATTTTCATTCAAAGATCAACAGTCTGTCATTAGTCTTATATTAAAATCATGAACTCAAATGTCATTGTGAAAATGACTGTTGTAACAGTGCATAAATCAGACCTTTCAGGCTATAGCCTAATGCTAATAAGCCTTATGCCAAAATTATTATTACAACTAAATTGTCGGTCATTAAATAAGAAAACTAAATAACTGTGTAGATGATTTACTTTGTGTAACCCGCATCAGACATTAGGCAGAAGTATTTTTTTGCACACCAATCAATCACTCTTTACGACTGGCGAAAGGAGTATGGATTTAATAGGATTTAATACTTTTATTAAATTAAATTACAATGTTTTCATGCCTTTTAGTTTGTTCTTGTTAGCTAAAGGTTTGGCGGACACACGTATCTAGATGGATCTAGAAAAAGGATCTAGAAAAAATACTTATTTGTTTCGAATGCGCATGCGTCGCGTCTGAACGCGTTGTTGTCTTTGGAGCTCCATCGATTGATTTATAATTCTTGATTTCTCTTTAAACTCACTTACAACGAACATTTTCTACTTTTCCTCACCTCATAGTTACAACGCGGACTGTTGAGCAGACGCGTCTCAAGCCTAGTGATCCTAGTGAACACTGGATACTCTTATAGGTTACTTCCGTGGATCACGGCTGAACGCGTCTTCTCCGCATTCATTTACAAACAAAATTTTTTTCGCCTATCGTGCGTCTACTCTACACCCGTACCACTAAAAAGACGGATTATATCCAAGACTTAAGCCATAAATTAGTATTAATATTGATAGCATCACTGGTAGCGTCGTTGCTAACTTAACGTACTGTCCATCTGTTAAAATGGCGAATATATCAGATGTAAGTAGTCAACCTTTTGGTGCAGGTGAAGACACATTTGAGCTGCACGCGGTGCAGTCCGAGCTGGAAGCTGTTGAGAAACAGATCCACGACCTTTTAGTGAGACAAGCCGAGCTGATAGACCGGCGTTTGGCTCTTGAAACATCACGCGCCGAGGCACACAAATCAGAGATTAACGTTACTAACCCGCTGACTCCGACCTCGTCTACTCCGGGCGTTTCTCAACATCGGCGAGCGTCGAGGTCGCGATCAGCCATGGTCTCGTTCACTCCGGCTCCAACATGCCACCATGAAGCCTGGATATTTCCGCAGCGGAAGACGCGAGTCAGGTCTAGACCAAGAAAACTGTCTCCGACCCTCCCGGTTTTCGAGATATCCACACAAAACCACTTCTCCCCTCTTCGCGAAACAGAACGCGATGCTGTCATCATCGGCGATTCCATCGTTCGACACGTACACGCTACGTTAAATAAAAGTAAGGTGCATAATCACTGCTTTCCTGGTGCTCGTGTTTCTGAAATCGCCGCTCGCGTTCCCGAGATTCTGAACGAGCGCGTCGGAACCGTTGTCCTGCACGCGGGAGTGAACGACATCAGGCTGCGCCAGACGGAGGTTCTGAAGAAAGACTTCAGGAATCTGATCGATACGGTACGCAGCACATCGCCTGATATAACGATCATTGTGTCAGGACCGCTTCCCACGTACCGACTAGGTCATGAAAAGTTTAGTAGATTATTCGCGCTAAATGAATGGTTAATGTCATGGTGCAGTGAGCAGAAACTGCTCTTTGTAAATAATTGGAATCTGTTTTGGGAGCGTCCTAGGCTTTACCGTGCTGATGGCTTACACCCAAGCAGATTCGGATCGGATCTTCTGTCAGATAACATCTCCAAAATGTTAAATACCTTTTGACTAGTAACCAAAAGTCCAAATCATAGTCTCTGCTGCACCAATTTAACTGATATAAATAGTGTTGAACATTGCATAGAAACTGTGTCTATTCCTCGTTTAGTGAGATCAAATAATAAATCTACTGCAGGATCTAGAAAAAATCTAATTGTTATTAAACCAGAGAATGTTGCTATTAGTAATCAAAAACAATTTCTAAAGCTAGGTCTTCTAAACATTAGATCACTCACACCTAAGGCAGTTATTGTAAATGAAATAGTCACAGATAATAGCTTCGATGTACTTTGCCTTACTGAAACCTGGCTTAAACCAAATGATTATTTCGGTCTAAATGAGTCTACTCCATCAGGATACTCCTATAAGCACGAGCCCCGTCTGATTGGTCGTGGCGGCGGTGTTGCAACAATCTATAGAGATATTCTCAATGTTACTCAGAAAACGGGCTATAAGTTTATTTCGTTTGAAGTACTTGTACTAAATGTTACGCTCTTAGATGTTAGAAAAACATCCCTATTATCTCTAGCCTTGGCTACCGTATATAGACCGCCTGGGCCTTACGCTGATTTCCTAAAAGAGTTTGCAGATTTTCTCTCAAACCTATTAGTTAATTTCGATAAAGCATTAATTGTTGGAGACTTTAATATCCACATAGATAATTCAAATGATGCGCTAGGGGCTGCGTTTACAGATTTATTAAACTCCTTTGGGGTCAAGCAAAACGTTACCGGACCAACTCATCGTTTTAATCATACACTCGATTTAATTATATCACATGGAACCGATCCAACCGATATAGATATCATTCCACAAAGTGACGATGTCACTGACCATTACATGGTAACTTGCATATTACGTACCCCTGTAATATATCATGCTGCGCCGCGTTATCGATTAGGTAGAACAATCCTTCCATCCACCATAGATAATTTTTCAAATAGCTTATCTGATCTGTCTCAGCTGCTGCCTGAACCCAAACAAACAGATGAACTTGAGGAATTAACTAGCATTATGAGCACCATTCTCTCTGGATCATTGGATATTGTTGCACCCATTAGACTAAAAAAGGTCAGAGAGAAAAAGTAAAGCACCATGGTACAACAATACTACGCATGTTCTAAAGAGAGAAACCCGTAATTTAGAGCGTAAATGGAAAAAAACTAATTTAGAGGTCTTTAGAATCGCGTGGAAAGACAGTATGTCACGTTATAAAAAGGCCCTAAAAGAGGCCAGAGCTGAGCATCTCCGCAAACTAATAGAAAACAACCATAACAATCCTAGGTTCTTATTTAACACCGTGGCTAGACTAACAAATAAACAGATGTCTCCTGAACAAAATATTCTGTTACAGTTTAGTAGTAATGATTTCATGAAGTTCTTCACTGAGAAAATAGAAAACATGAGAACCACAATTGTAAACGTTCAATCCTCAATCGCGCCTTATAACTCAGCCTCAACTATCACCCCGCAAGAACAATTACAGTGCTTTACAACTATAGAACAAAAAGAGTTAAATAAACTTATCACTTCATCTAAAACAACAACATGTTTACTAGATCCTATACCAACTAAACTATTGAAAGAAGTGTTACCTGTAGTGGAAGAGCCTCTCCTCAATATTATTAACTCGTCTTTATCTTTAGGTTATGTTCCAAAAACATTTAAACTGGCAGTTATAAAACCTCTCATTAAGAAACCACAATTAGATCCACATAATCTAGTAAATTATAGACCCATTTCAAATCTACCTTTTATGTCTAAAATACTAGAAAAAGTTGTGTCCGCTCAACTGGGCTCTTTCTTACAAGAAAATGACACCTATGAAAAGTTTCAGTCTGGGTTCAGGCCGCATCATAGCACTGAAACTGCGCTCGTTAAAATCACAAATGATTTACTTTTAGCTTCTGACCAAGGCTGTATCTCAGTACTAGTTTTACTTGATCTTAGTGCTGCGTTCGATACTATAGATCATACAATACTCTTAGATCGACTACAAAATTATACTGGTGTTCAAGGACAAGCATTAAGCTGGTTTAGATCGTATTTATCTGACCGCTACCATTTTGTTTATTTAAATGGAGAAAAATCTATCATAACTCCAGTAAACTATGGAGTGCCGCAGGGATCTGTGTTAGGCCCTCTATTATTCTCAATATATATGCTGCCACTTGGAAATATTATAAGGAAACATGGAATTAGTTTCCATTGTTATGCCGATGACACTCAAATCTATATTTCATCACGGCCAGATGAAAACGCTAAATTATCCAAATTGACAGAGTGTGTTAAAGATATAAAAGATTGGATGACGCGCAATTTTCTTTTATTAAATCCAGACAAGACAGAGGTAATACTTATCGGTTCAAAAAACCACCCACAAAACCTCTCACAATACAACTTTAACATAGTAGGATGTCCTGTTGCTTCATCCTCTACAGACTCGCTCTCCCAGTTTAAAACTAGATTAAAGACGCATCTCTTCAGCCAGGCATTCATATAATACTTTTAATCTTACAGTTAAATCCGGTCTCTAGTTCATAAACGCCAGAGGAGAACTGGCCCCGACTGAGCCTGGGTTCTCCCAAGGTTTTTTTTTCTCCATTAGGTCACCTGATGGAGTTTTTCGGTTCCTTGCCACTGTTGCCTTTGGCTTGCTCAGTTGGGGATATTTGGATATTAATTTAACTAATCAATCAACGATACTATTGATCAGCATTACCAAACATGGACGTTCCATTAGAAACAAACATTGATGTATTGTTTTAATTTATTACTGTGAAGCTGCTTTGATACAACCTATGTTGTGAAAAGCGCTATATAAATAAACTTGACTTGACTTGACTTGACGTCAAGTGTTTTGCTCGTACAATCTCTTTCTTCCAGGGAGCAACAAAAGGTGAATGTTAGTGACTTTTTTGGGTTACACTTTATTTTAAGGTGTCATTGTTACAGTGTAATTATACATTTAAGTACTGAGTAATATTAAGCAACTACATGTACTTACTAAAGGGTTAGGGTAGGATTAGGATTTGGTTGAGGGTCAGTTGCATGTAATTATGCATAATTTACTGTTATTACTATGGTAAGTACATGTAGCATATGTAACAAGGACACTGTAAAATAAAGTGTTACCCTTTTTTTCATCACATCTTTTCTTTCCATTTATTGAAGGAAAGGCTGTGATTCTTGCCTAACATCTCCATGCATGGAAAAAGAGAAAAAAAAATCATATCAGTTGGAAACAACATGAGGATGAGCAAATGATGACTGTATTTTAATATCTAGGGATGAAAAATCTACTTGATGCAGATGTGAGTACACTAATGACACACTAGATGGCGACATGGAATACAGGTGTAGACTCAACCTCAAATCTCAATTGTAAATTTCTCAAAATCTTTCCAGAACATTAATTTCTTAAATCATTTCTCAGACAATTTCCCGCTTCTTAAACATTCTGGAACTTGTTCTTTAAAAAATAAAAAAAATAAAAATGACAGACCTGTAGCAATTTGTTCCCAATACCATTTACTATTTGCAGAGAAGTTTGAAATACCCAACTATTAAGCTACTTTAATAATAGTGCAGTATTACACTGTATTTCAGTTATCCAGTTAAGACCATTATTCCATTATTACAAATCAAAAGTGTATCCTTGCAATTGGTTTAGTTGATTATGCATCTTCACTGTAGCTGTTAAAGGGTACATAACATGCACAGTTTCACCTAATCTCATGTTAATCTTGAGTACCTATAGAGTAGTAGTGCATCCTTAATATATCCAAAAAGTGTTTAGTTTTATTATATTTATAATAGAAAAATACAGCTTTCCGATTCTCTCCGGAAAAAGCCGAAGTCCTGGAGGCGGAGCTATAGAGTCAAGCAGTAGTGCTTGATTTCCAGCAAAAGACAGAAATCTGATCCAGTTGTACTTACATGAATGGGGTCTTTTATCACTGGGACCGCTCCACGTTTTAATAGCAAACGATTTGCAAATCCAGCGTCGACCTGGGCCTTGTTAATAAAACATTCGTCACTGAAATGACCAGAACACACAACCGCACTTGGTACACTCCGTTGCTGCCCCGGAAAAACAAACTGCATCCACTGTTCCTGTAACACTGGGTTCTTTAGAAAACTGAACACGGTAAGCTTTCCCTCACATCCAAAAACACACTTTTTTGGAGACATTCTTGAACAAATCCTATGCAGCGCTGGCTGCCGATGATTTCCTGTTGAAGCGCGTTGATGTGGGCGGTCTCGCTCTCCTCTGGTCGACGTGTGCGCGGGCGCGCTTTTCCGGGAGAAATGCTCATATAAGGAGTTCCACTCTGGTCTACGTCATTAGATCCACGGTCGAAAAAAAACCAGCCGAAACTTGTACCAACCCGGAAGTAAGATTTTCGGCACAGAAATTCTCTGTTATTCGTCCAAAATATTTTTTTTAAACTTTGCCCATGTTTAGCATGAGAATCCATCTCTTTAACACTGTAAACAACTCTGAATACATGAAACACCATTGTACCCCCCCTTTAAAAAACAGCCTTCATGAAATATGTGCTCATTCTCCATTTCTATTGACTTGAGGGGCCTCATTTATAAAGAGTGCGCTCGCACAGATATGAGATATCAGCTTTTTAGGAATTATTAAAGGGATGGTTTGGAGTAAAATCAACCTAGGATCCTTTGCACCATGACATCGAGCCAAACACCCCCCAGAAGCCTTTTTTTCCCTTGGTCGAACATTATTAAAGTTAGAGCTTATTTAGAGATATCAGCCGGATGGTTTAGTGCAGGCACTATTGGATCCAAGGTTGTATCTCATAAATTACCGCACTAATAATGCCCAGAATGGTACCAAACTTCTACAGTAGCACAAATAGGTTCTGTACTCATAAAACAAGGCATCGGAAAGTTTGTAAGTACATCAGGAGTTTATTTAAATAACACTTGCCTGACGGCTAGTGTACAAAGCCTGGTTGGATTGGTTTGGTTCGTCAACTCAAACTAATCCTGCAACCCTGAGTTTGTTCAACTACCATCATGGTACAGGCCCCAGGTTCCACCATCACTCCCTCACGACGACCCCTGTCACCAGAATAATCACCTGCACCAGTCACCCATCAGTACACCAATCAACCGACTATATAAGCACACACCTCAGATTCAGTCATTGTTTGGTCTCCAATGCGGATACATGACTACTTACCAGCGTTTTACTCCCCTGAGAAGATTACTATACCTGCTCCTAGTGGTGCAGATCGAGGCTTTGTGAAACCCTGAAACAGTTTTGTGCCGTATTGTGTTGAGGCTTCGAGACCCGTCTCCATGCTGATCCCTAGTGGTCAGAACACTGTAAATGCAACAAAAACCTGGCCAAACATGCATAAAAACACCTTTTACAAATCTATTGCAATTTTTTATTAAAAATCAAATCTTTCAAATGCAATTATCTAATCATCTAATAAGATTATCAAGTGTCTATATGTTCTTTTATCAATTGTCAGGGTTTGTTTTGTTTGTTCTATGAATGGCTCAGCTAAACAGGCCAATAAGAGACTATTAACTACCATTATTCATTTTAATTATACTAATGTCTAATTACAATGTCTACAAATGTATAAAACTGATCAGAGATCAGGTAAAACCCACAGACACTTGTTCATTGGTTCTCAGTGGCTCCTCATGATTCATGGGTTTACAGAGATCATCGCCCCCAGCAGTGAACCATTGACATTTCGAAGTGTTTTGTTAATGAGGCCCCTTAAGTCAATAGAAATGGGGAATGAGCACATATTTCATGAAGGCTGTGTTTCGTTTATTGAAATCACGTGACTCTGGCAGTTTGATACACGCACCAAACCACTGATTCGGAACAAAAGATTCGTAAAGGTTTCAAAGCTTCATGAAGCAGTGTTTTGAAATTGCCTTCGCTAACTGCTCTGTGCTCCAGCATATCACTTCCCTGAGGTGTGTGAGATCCATCTGCTATCACATATCCTACACCCACTGCTATCACATATCCTACAAAAGACAAAGACTGTGATTATTCCATTCAAGATTCTCTGCTCACGTGTTTTGGTTAATCTCAATACTCACCTGTTTGATCTGCTTCGCTGCTGCACTGTTGCACAATAAACATCAATGTTAACTTGTATCTGCTCGTCCTCTCTGAGTCTGGGTATCGTTACAGAAGACCCGACTTAAACAACTCACCAGCAGCATGAGCAGTCCCAATGCAGATCCCTTCCAGGACATTGTGGACACGCTTCGCCATGCCAAACACCTCAGTTGCCGCTCTGATCACCACTCCTTCACCTACCGTTATCGCCAGTGCAATGGTCAAACCAGCACGCTACTCTGGTTCAGCAGAGAACTGCAATGGGTTTTTTCTACAGGGCTCACTGGCCCTCGAGATACAGTTGCATCAATTCACCACCGAAAAAGGCTAAAGTATCCTTCATCATTTCCCTGCTCCAATGGGCGGAAACGATATGGCAACAGAATGGCCCAGTGACACAGTCCCTAGATGCTTTTGTGACCCATTTCCGTGAAGTATTTGAAAAAACCTGTGGGAGATTCAAGTGTTGGTCGGCAATTGTATCATCTGAAACAAGGAAATTGCTCCATTAACGATTGTGCTTTGTGTTTACGTACTTTAGCTGCTTAAAAGCGAATGGAACGAGCGCTTGCTCGTCACTACTTACCATCAGGGACTCAAGCCTAATTTGTGGCTGCATCTCGATGATGCCATAGGATTGGAGAAATGCATCCAGTTGTCCATCAGGGTCGCTAATCTTGTGCAGGGATGTGATGTCCAACAGGGCCAGCAGTTTACTCAATTTCTCCACCAAACAGAGTATGTCAGCTCTCCAAAACCAGGCGTTGAAAACATGCAAGTTGAGTCCACCCGTCTATCTGAGCGGCAACGTCTGCTGATCTAGGGTCTCTGCCTGTATTGTGGTTTCAAAGGGCATGTCATAATAAATTGCCCCATTCACCCTTGTCCAGTGGTGAGTTCTGTGCACAGTATTAGTTCTAATTCATCACCACTTACCTCTATTGTTTGCCTTACTGCATACAATGTTTCCATTTCTGTTAGGGATGGGGCCGATACCAGCGTAATTCACGTATCGGATTTTCCCGATCCAACCTGCGGAGATATCCGATATCAATGAGTCATTGTTAACAATAAGTTGTCTGTTAACACTAAGTTGTCACTTTAACATTGTCTGCTGAAATGACTCCAAATGTGATTCCCGCCGGCCAGTCTGCTAGCTGGCTGCAAACTGCGGAATGGATTTCCTGAACGGAGGCGCGGCTCAATGAGACACAGAGTTATGAGACACGCCCCTGCTCAGGAAATCCATTCCGCAGTTTGCGGCTAGCCAACATGTCCGCTTTGTGGAAATACTTCACACTGTAAACACCGCAGAGCAAGACAGCAAAATGCAATGTTTGCAAAGCCGTAATTCAGAGCTCTTTGAAGCTCCCTCGCGTCGTACAACACAACGAACGCAATCAAACATTTTAAAAAGCACCACGTTACTGTGCGTTCACAACAAACGCGAATAGCGTGTCAAATTCGCGTCTACCGCGTCTAGTTGGACACTTGGATATTTTGAATCCATTTGCGCGTCCAGAGCGAAATTGACGCACATAAAAAGCAAAAGTTTGAAGCGAAATTGCGCTTGTCTGTTTGCAAGATGCTGATGTTGATCGAGCATTCATTGAGAGAGTTATCCCCATCGGAGCGAGGATCACCCTTCAGATAGTGTGTGTGTAAGATGTTTACACTTGCACTTTTCTTATATTTCAAGACTTCAAGACAAAAGTATTTGACATTTTGGGAATGTAATAACTATTGACATGACAATCAATTTAAAACCCTTACAGTTGCATATTTGTTTTCAGAATGGGATTTTTCCTGTTAACAAGATTTCCTGTTTTTCTGACTTCTTTTTCTGACCTTATACTAACCTCAAGTTTCCTTTTGGGACATACATGCATACATACGTACATATAATACTTTCCTGTTGAGAGAAGTTTATTTCAGCATCATATAAAATAAACAATAATGATAATAACAATATTAAAGCAAACACAGCTCTGGTATCGGAATAGTATCGGTATCGGCCGATATCCAAATTCAGGTATCGGGATCGGATCGGAAGTGAAAAAATGTAGATCGGTACATCCCTAATTTCTGTCAACACCCTAATCGACTCTGGGTCAGCTGGCAATTTCATTTCCGGGGAGCTCTGCTTCTCAAGCTCAAGAAATGGTTCAACAAAGGCTGTTACAAGGTCCATTCCATAACAAGGAAGCCACTCAGCCAGGAACAAGTGCTCAATGCTGGACCTGTACTCATGTGAGTGGGTCTCCTCCACGTGGAAAACATCAAATAAATGGTTCTGGAGAAATCCACCGCTTACATCGTCTTAAGGCACCCCTGGCTTGTCAAACACCATCCGGTTCTGTCCTAGACCACCGGAAAAATCCTGAAGTGGGGCAAAAAAATTGTCCTAGCATGCTTCCCAGAGCTACCACTCTCCTTGAGCCAACCCTACCTGTCCTTTCCACGTCGATACAAACCCCTTTAGAGAAGCAATCTGTGGACATACCCGCCTGCTACATCCCCTTCAGTGACGTGTTCTGTCCGAGAAAAGCCTCCCAATTACCACCTCACAGACCATGGGACTGCGCCCTTGACCTCACACTGGGTGAGCCAGTGCCCTGTGGCAAAATATACCCACTCTCCATCCCTAAACAGACATGCTGGAGTATATTCAGGAGGCTCTCCTACAGGGATACAGCCATCTTTCCACTTCCCCTGATGCTTCAGGCTCCTTCTTCGTGGCCAAGAAGGGTGGAGGCTTGAGGCCCTGCATTGATTACTGTGCATTGAACAAAATCATAATGAAATTCTGTTATCAACTTTCCCTCATCCCAACAGCCCTCATCCCAACAGCCCTGGAACATAGAGGTGCTAGCATCAACAACATCCTACAACCTCATCCGAATACGCGAGGGAGATGAATGGAAGACTGCTTTTGTGACCCCTTCTTGCCACTATGAATATTGCGTCATATGCTTCCTCCTTATTCCAGGACTTCATGCACAAGGTGCTCCAGGAGTACCTCCACCAGTTAGTGCTAGTCTACATTGATGATATCCTTGTGTAGGCTACTCATGGAGCTTGGCCGAATATTATAAAAAATGTAAAAACCCACAAGTCTTGTAGACTTGGAATTAAGCCTTTTCCCTATTATTTGATTCACGGGACCGGACACCAGTTATCTTGCCAAGAAAATCTTCATTCTTATATGTCAGGAGAGAAACTTTTAGATGATGTTATATTCATGCCAGGTCTATGCGCTTCCGTGTTTCTCCTTCCTCAACCCATCATGCCTCTATATTTCTCTGAGATGTCATCGCTCTGCTGCAGAATTTCAACAGCATCAACATTGATTCCGTGTGATAATATTAGATCTAGAGCAGTGGTTCTCAACTCCAGTCCTCGGGACCCGCTGCTCTGCACATTTTGTATGTCTCTCTTATCTGACACACTCAAATCAGTTCATGGAGTCTCTCCTAACGAGCTGATGATCTGGTTCAGGTGTGTTAAATAAGGGAAACATACAAAATGTGCAGAGCAGTGGGTCCCGAGGACTGGAGTTGAGAACCACTGATCTAGAGTATGATTATGACAATGAGCAGGTCCTGACACGTGTTGTCTAACTTCAATAGAGTTAAGAATGTATTTAAATGCCAGTCCCAATGCATCTTTTTCGTTATCTACATGTATATTAAAATCACCAACAATTAGGACTTTATCTGCAGCCAGTACTAACTCTGATAGAAAATCAAATTCTTTGATAAAGTCTGTATGGTGCAATGGTGGCCTGTATACAGTAGCCAGCCCACATCTCAAACGTGATTTATCATTTACTCTATATATTGTTACATTAAGCACCAACACTTCAAAAGAATTATATTTGAAACTAGACTTCTAAGTAATTATGAAAATATTACTATAAATCACATCAACACCTCCCCCTTTGCCCTTCAGACGAGGTTCTAACAGTAATCTTGAGGGGTGGTCTAATTTAAAGTAATGCAATCATTTGGTTTTAACCAGGTTTCTGTCAAACACAGCACATCTAGATTATAGTCTGTAATAATATCATTAACAATAAGTGATTTTGGATAAGGGATTGAATATTCAGCAACCCAAGTTTTATCATTTGGTCATTTGTATTATATCAGTTTTTTATTTGTTGAACATCAATAAAAGTTTTACCCTTGGATGGGTTTGGAAGTTTTTTGTATTCCTAATTCGGGGAACAGACACAGTCTCTATATGATGATATCTAGATGAAAGAGGTTCTATGTGATGGGATTTATCTGACCTTGGTGACGTGAGACGGCTGGCAGACGGTCGGTTTAGCCAGTCTGTCGGCTTCCTGACCTGAACCTCAATTCATCCTCTCCAATGAGCAGTTCGATGCCAGAAGGGTCATGCTGATGCCCGGCGGACCGATGCTCTCACCAGCCCGTGTAAAAGGTATGACTCTCCACTAGAGATATCAAGCTGTCCCTGCTGTATACACTGAAAAAAAAGTGTGTTGGATTTACATGATTTGATAGTGAACAATCGGTCCAACATGAACCAATTAAACAAACATAATTTATTCATGTAACTTCAACATCATGGAATTAAGTCATTTTAAGTGACCTAATTAAGTAGTCTCAGTGAAATTTAAAAGGCTCCCTGATAAGATTCAGGTATTCAAATTCAAATATTCATTCATCCAATAAAACTTAATTTACTTTGTCACATAGTCGAATTTCTAGACCACACCCAGCTATAAGCTAGCAATAACACTTGCTGGCCTCTTAAGTACTAACATGTGCATGCCCCTCCATCCAAAGCATTCACTATAATAGTTGATGAATCAGTCCACAGACAAACCAAATGCTCCAATCTTCTCCACAATGGTAACCCATTGTAATTTAAATGCTTCTAATATTTTCAATGTAATTGAACATTAAACACAAATACACACTATCAAGTCTTCCCCTTTTCTCATTTTCTCAAAAACATAAAATTAACACTTAATTTCAACATTTAGTCTCTCTTAATTCAGCCATATGCAAAGCATGCAGGGAACTAACAAGCACCGCCCAGTTTAAGTTAATGCAACACAAATGGATTAAGTAACTTAAATTTTACATATATTTAAGCAGATTGAACAATCACATTAAGTTTGGACAAAATGTATAGCAATTGTGTTGCTTAAGCTCATTTTAATTAAGCAATTTGAACAAGCAGCAATTTTTTTTTTCAGATATATACATTCTTTATCAATACGTTACGTCTAATAAACTGCTGATATATATATATATATATATATATATATATATATATATATTATATATATATATTATTATTATTATTATTATTATTATTATTTTATTTTTTTCAGAGAATGCACCCAAGTGCCATGCAAATTACATTAAGGAAAAGGATGTCAGTTTCAGATTACGATGGTGTTGGTGAATGCAGTTCTGTCTTCCTGTAAAACAAGGAAAACTTGATATAGCAGCCATCTCCACAGATTTGTGACTTCATAACTGAAAATATGCAACCATACTCATGTTTCCTTCCGCAAGCTAAAGGAAATTAGTGGAGGGAAAACCCCTATGTGCAGAAAAACTTGATAAATCACCGCAAAGCATGAAAGAATCACTGTTTGAAAACTTCGGGGCATTGAAACTGTGTCCAACAGCAGATCGATGGACTTCTCATCATGACAGGAAACCCTGAAGAGGAAATCAGCTGCCTTAGAAGAGTCCGAGGATGTCACATCTGTGATTTAAATGCAGAAAACATAAGTGAGATTCTCGGTGAATTCAACATCCAGTGTAAGTTCTACCAGAAAGACTCGGGAGAATAAATACTGTAACAATTAACATTTATTAACAGCCCAACAAGCAATCAAGTTCTTTGGCGTAGGCCCCGTCCGCAGCTTGCAATCTGAGGGTCCGGACTCTGCATATCCTGCCTGAAGATGAAGGCAGGGGCGCAGCCGACCCCCTGCGAGGTATAGGAGGGGACCATCCTGGTGGTGTTGGGGAGGATGGAGGGAAAAACCCATCTCGGTGGTGGTGTGGTGGATGGAGGTGAATTGAAGCGTCAGCATCTGCGAACTCAGACGTGTAAGTACCAATCTTTTATACCATAAGTATAGAAATATGATTGGATAGATGAGAAGGTAATAAGTGAGGTAACAATTGAGTCTTCCCAGCAGAACTTATGCTAGAGCTTCATGTCTGTGCCACAGTTACAGACAATGGTAGGCATTTTGTTAAAGCCTTCCAAGAATTTGGAAATTTGAATGGAGGGCGACACAATTTTCTCACATTTTCACATCCCTACATTTTTCATCAGTGATGTAAACACTGGAACTGCACACCTCAAATAAAAATGGATAGTTGTCTGTAATATTATATAGTTTTATTTAATTTTCATATTTTGCACACATATAGTGACGGGCAAACTCAGCCCTTTCACGCCACTGTCCTGCAGAGTTTAGCTCCAACTGTGATCAAACTCACCTGCCTGTCACCTTCTAGTCATCATGAAGACAGTGATTATCTGGTTCAGGTGTGCTTGATTAGGTATGCAGCTAAACTCTGCAGGATATTGGCGTGGATAAGCCGAGTTTGAGCTAAAGCCTGAAATATACGGCCAATTTTATCAGTTGTCATGTCATCATCCTTTAAAGATATCGTCTTAGGACCATTGAAAAGCATGTACGTATCCATAGCTTTGACGTTCAGGAAGTTTCACGACTGGATTTGGCATCCGCACGTGCTACTGTTTTTTCTTAGTTCTACCAGAAAGACTCGGGAGATAAATTGATATAACAAGCGTATATTTATTAACAGCCCAGCAAGCATAAATTTGAAAGTTCTTTGGCGTAGGCCCCATCCTTAGTGCGCAATGCGAGGGTAGCGGAAGCTGCATATCCTGGCCATGGATATCCATCTGACCTTGGTCAGATAAGGTGGCAATTAAATTACCATATGACCTTGGATTTTGATTAAAAAAAAACAGTAGGTTATGCAGACTGGGATTTTAACGAGGGTGGTGGGAAAAAAACAGACATTCTGGATTCGGACGGCAATAAATTAATCATCGACTAACTCCTGTTATTGCTGAAAATACCTTACGGCTCCTTGAGAAACAATTACTGTCTGAATTCACACGAGTTCTGATCAATATCCTAACCAACACGATTTCCGTCATCGTCTAAATTGTATTACTTTTGTTTAGAATTGATTGTTTTTGTTCTTGTAAGAGATCATTGTATGTGCAATTTCAGAGAAAAGTAGGCTACAAATGCAAACATCTCACCATCTATTTCTGCACTGATATACACTAAAAAAATGTTTTTTTTTTTGTTTTGTTTTTTATTTACGCATTTCAATTAATAGTAAAATTCCAAGTTTTCAATGGTAAAAGGCTGACCAGAGACCTCATAAGCAAGAGAGATAGCCTCGACCCACTTGCTTGTCTGCTTTTGAAGCTTTCAGACAAACCGCTGATCAGATTTCCTCCACAGGGCAGCTCTGTGGACATGTGTACCCAGCGCTCCTACTGGACAGAGAAGGTTCAGCTTTTCCTAGTCGTGATCTCTGAAAGGAGGAGGGCAGAAGGCTTGTAAAATGTTAAGTCGTGGTACATTGGTCGGCACCTTAGGGACATAGCCGGTTTAGGGTAAAGAAATGCCTTGACCATCTCCGGACTCAAGAAAAGTGGGGGATACCGATAAGGCCTGAAGATCTCCTACTCTTTTAAGAGAAGAAATGGCTAGAAGGAAAACTTTTTCTAAAGTCAGAAACGTTTCCTAAACTGTATCAAGGTGCTGGAAGGGAGCCACAAATAAGTCTTATAAAACAATAGTCAGGTCTCAAGCAGGAACCCTGGCACTAAGGAAAGGTGTTATTAGAGGGTTCCTCACCAAAGATGCACCGTTTAAAGGGATATGACAAACAGCTATTACCACCATGTAAACCTTTAATGTGGAAGGGGAAAGCCCTGCTAAAAGCGATCTTGTAGATCCTCTAGTACTGAACCCACCGGGAGGTCAACTGGATCCCATTGTCGCATACTGCACCAAGAAGTGAAAACCTTCCACTTCAGGGCGTAAAGTTTCCTCGTGGACGGAGCTCTGGACTGAAGTATGGTCTCTACAACCTCGGTTGAGAGACCAGAGTCTATGAGTTGAGCCTCCTCAGAGGCCAAACCCACAGGTTCCCTATCTCTGGGTGGGGGTGAAAGATTGTGCCTTCAACCTGAGATAGAAGATCCTGCCTGACCAGAATCTCCAAAGCAGAGCCATCGAGGAGGGACACTAGGTCAGAGAACCATATATGGCTCGGCCAGTTCGGCGCTACTCGCAGTAGGCAAGGCAAGGCAAGGCAAGGCAAGGCGCTACTCGCAGTAGACTAATTCTGTCCCAGAAGACCTTCTCCAGAACTCCTGGGAGCAGAGCAATTGGGGGAAAGTGTACAGACTTAGCCCTGTGAGGGAGAACCAATGTGGACAGTGCATCATATCCTGATTCACAAACAGTCCACTTCCGCTTGGCCGTAAAACTCCCATATATGCTTCACCATCTCTGGGTGAAGTCTCCATTCTCCTGGCCTCAGGCCCTGCCTCGAAAGGATGTCTGCTCCTATGTTTTTGGTACCCTGGTATGTATACTGCTCTCAAGGAGAGCATCTTCCCTATTGCGACGACAGGAGGATCTGGTGCGGACAAGCAATTGATGGCCTCTTAGGTCTGGGAGGAAGTGCTTAAATGCCATGAAGACCGCCATCATCTCCAAGCAATTTATGAGCCACGAATGATTATGACCCTGAGCTGAGCTCTCTTTCTGCTTTGCCTTGTACGAGGAGCTTGACAGAGGTTTGGGGACGCCAAGGAAGGAAATTAAAAAAATTTAATGTTGCCATATAATGAGTGCTAATGACTTTACTTTTCGCATCTGGATTTATTTATAAACAAATAAAAATTGAAAAGGTCATTCTTTGTCATTTACTGAACACTGGGGGAGGGCATTTTGAATGTATTATATCCTAATTAAATTATATACATACTCTTACATTACTCTTCACTTTTATATTACATTATATATTAGTGTATATTATGTATTATTATATTAATGATATTATTAAGGAGGTAAATTTTAAATGGCAATTGTAATTGTAAAAGCTTATCAGAGAAAGGGGATTGTCTGTACCACAGGAATACCTCTACACACCTGTCTCTTCTAAGTTCAGAAACTTGAGCACATATGCAGGTATGCACATGAGATTTTTGATTGATAGACCACATTATAATGTCACAGGAGGTGGAGAGTAGCACCGGAAGTGAACTTCATATAAATGTGCTTAAGAATAAACTGAGGATCCAGAGTTTGTACATCTTTCATTCAGGCAAAATGTTGCCCTACAAGGTGACTGTATCTACTGGTAGAGAGGTGATTGCTCAGACACTGAACAGCATTTACCTGACGCTGATAGACTCAAAGGATCAGAGCAGTGACAGAGTCCTGGTGAACAAATCCCTTTTTGCTGGTTTTAAAAGGGTAAGAACGATAAAGACTTAATTATTTTTATTTTAAGTAATTTCTTTATTTCTATTATTAAATTATTTATATTATGATTGTAATTTAATTTATCAAAAAATAATTTCATAATTTCATACATATATCACTTTATTCTATAAAACCTATTTAGATTTAATTCATTTTAGTACATTTAAAAAATACATATTATTATTTTTATTATTATTATTTTGTTATCTCAAACCCTCAAATTGTCAGGGGCAGCTGCCACCCTAAAAATGAGCTTTGCCACCACATTTGCCACCCCAGATGACAGCTCGGATACTGATGTAATGTACAAACAATTTTCGGTTTTGGTTTATCGGGAGGCGTCGACTTACCTTCCCCCATCGGCTTTTATTTAAAAAAAGTTGATCTTCGATCGATTGGGTCACGAAAAGCACATATCAAATATGATCTATAATTCACAATAGTTTTAGTTTTAAGTCTGGTGTCTTCATGTAGGCTAGATATAGTGCATTTCTGCCCCTGCAGCAACTCGGAAGAAGAACGCGCTTGTAGAAGAATGTGCTTGCAGAAGAATGTGCTTGTGGAAGAATGTGCTTGATTGCAGAGCGGGCAAGTGAAAGAAATGGGGGCAAGTGAAAGAAATGTACTTGCCTGACCGGACAAGTAGGCTTATTAAAACTTAAGTGACAAAAAATAACTAGAAGAAACGTGAGAATGGTTCTGATTTCATTACATTCAGCGTAGACAGCGATTAATAATGGATTATAGTGTTAGTGTATTTCTGGGTAAAGCAGAGGCCAGCGCTGCCTGTCTCTTTGTGAGAGACTTTAGTGTAGAAATCAAAACAAATGAGCAGCACACACAAGAAGCTCACAAAAGAAACATACATTCAAAATGTTGAGTTTATTATTAATAACATATGATAACCTACAGTTAAGTAATTAAATGACTATATTTTGCCAAAAATTATCACGATTGCAAATGTTACATTCATTAAAGTTAAATATTCAAGTAGTTAATATTAAGTTACTAATATTTTAGACACATTATTGACTGTTTTTGTTCTATTTTACCAGCGAAAATATTTCCAAACAAAGAAAAGCAGCACTCAATGGTGTTTTACTAAATGATTCAGCGTTTTGAATGAATCGGTTGAATCAATAAATGGCCACCTACTGGCGATTTAGTTTCATGTTTTAAAGTATCATTAATCTCATAACATTCATTATTGCAGTTGTAATTTCGCAGTCTTTATACTTAATTTATACAAATTATATTTAATTTGATTGGTAACAGCCCATAGTGTGTTACTATTAACGCTGAATTTATTGATCAAATGTAAACATTTGACATGAAAGATGATGCATTTAATAAGGTTAAAAAAATGGCCTTTATAAAAATAATTAATGCCCTGGGAAAAATATGCAGATTTGCAGAAGTATATAAAAGCTGATAGAACACTGATGAGGATATTGCTTCAGAATAAATTATATTTACACCACCAAAAAATTATTTTCCCCTCACAGAAAAGTAACTTTTTTACTCAGAGGGTTATTGGTTGGGGTTAACAGATAATGAGTTAATGGCTACTGCCTTAAATGTCGGAGTGTTTGTCTGACTAGTGTGACTAGGTTCACATAAATTGTATATCTACTGCATCTTATAGACTATGCATCATATATTTTGAGGCTCAGTATTTCCTGGAATTTTTCCCCAAATGCATTGTTTTTATTTTTTGGTAATCAAAATATTCTGGATTCCTAATCTTTTTGATCAATAAAAATAAATAAATAAATAAATAAATAAATAAATAAATGCACTTTTGTGTACAAATGAATGTAATTTATTACATTCTTAGGATAATATACAAACATTGCTTAGGATAATATATACTGTATATATATATATATATATATATATATATATAGCCTACACAAATATTCCGTTGTGCGGGCTGACATAAACACATTAAAAACATAAAAATTAAACACTTTGAATTGTATTTAACAACTGAAACCTGTTTAAACATTGTTTATGACTCAATAACATGCATTACATCCAGATTTATTAAAAAACACCTTTTTTGAAGCTTTTTTTTTGTCCCAATTAATCCATAAATCCCTGTAATCCCAATTATGACATGGTTGGCCAAACTGACTGTTTTCCATTTTGAATTACATTGAAAACCTACATTTTCGAACTCCTCCTAGACTGTTCTTCACCAAAGTGATTTTCACCAGAACCGAATCAGATCATTTTCAGACCATGCAAAAAAAAAAAAAAAAAAAAAAAAAACATGGAATTGAAGTTGATTACTCAAACTGTTCTGGAATAAAGCAGGGGTAATTATGGAACTTTTAAATACTCCTCCAATGGGATTCCTGCAATTCTCACCATTATTCCAAGACATTGAAGATGCTAAAGTGCCAAAGGATTTTTGATGTATGGAACGGTGTTGCCATGTTGAAGGAATAAATGTATGACAAAAATGGGAATCCGGAGTCGTGTATCTTCTATATGCATCTGATTTAGATCAAATGTGTGTTGTATGTTTGGATCATATGGATGTGGCTATTTTGAGTCATGGTCATGGCGCCACCAGCTGGCAGCAGGAATTGTGTCATTAACAATATGTAATGAAATAGTTACACATGTACATACATGTGCCCATCGTGCTTTGTCCTGTATTTGCTGCTTGCAGCTATATTTCATTTTGTTTTCTTATTAACCATTTTCTGTTAAAAGTTAGGATACACAAATGTAGAGAAATAAAAACTGCATCTGGAGAGATACAATGATCAAACCTGGGCATCCTGATCCTGTGCACATAATCAGGATTTTCCTATATTATGTGTCTAATAAAAGTTGTCATTAAAGGAGATCTCCTTCGACATCCATGTGAAGAAGGACTTTGGAGACGTTGTCCTGGTGAAACTTGAAAAGAAGAAACACTTGGTCAATGTTCAGTGGTTTTGTAAGCATATCACAGTGAAAACACCCTCTGAAACATGCTTCGAGTTCCCTTGTCAGTGCTGGATAACAGACGAAGAGCCAGTGTTTATCCGAGAAGGCACTGGTACGTGCATTATCGCTTTTGTTCAGTATCCAGTTTTAAATGAAGTATTATTATTATTATTATTATTATTATTATTACTTTTATTAATATTATTCAGGTTTTTTTTATTCAGTTGCTGTCCTTTCTATGTGTAAAATGTGTGATATGTATATCTTTTTGTATTCATTTAGCTCGATTGCCTCAGGATGACCCTGCATTTCTAAAAGTGAAAAGACAAGAGGAACTGAAATCTAGACAGAAGACATTCAGGTTTGAAGAAACAATTACATTCTTGAACAATATACATTTGTTTCTTTTTCTTTATTACTATATACTAATATAATAATTTCACATTATAACCATTTGCACTATTTTAAATGTATATTTTAAGTATGTATATATATATATATATATATATATATATATATATATATATATATATATATATATATATATATATATATATATATATATATATATATATAATTTTTATTTTATGCGCCATTTTTGTTATTAACATTCAGAAAAAAAGTTTCAAAGTAAAACCCAAGGTTGGACATTATATTCATCCACACTACATTAAAAGAGTTTATTACAATAATCTCCACTGCATAATTTCAATCAGATTCTAAAGTAACTAGTAACTTGCTACTTGAGTAAATTTTCCATTGGATACATTCTTCCTCTTACTCAAGTAATTATTTGGGTTATTTACGGTGGCCCTGTACTACACAACACAATGAAAGTAAAAAGCAAACATGAATTAGCACAATGGAATCAAAATAGACAATAAAGTCTAATAGGCGTGTAATGCTCTGGTGCTCCTCACGTGGCGTGTTCAGTAGTTCAGTAAAAAAAAAAAAAAAAAGCGTCCTCAGTAGTTTCTTGAAAATGGGTAAATACTTAGCAGAGAGGTGTGACGTGCGCTCTCTTCGGCTTGATAAAGACCACTCTTGCTGCAGCATTCTGGAACAGTTACAGAGGTTTGACAGTGCAAGCTGAAAGGCCTACCAAGAGAGCATCACAATAGTCCAGTCTGGAAAGAACAAGAGTTTGGACGAGGAGTTGTGTAGCTCCGATAGGAAGGGCCTGATTAATTTATTAACTAAATTAATAACTTTTTTAAAACAAAAATGAACCATCACTGAACTTACTTAAGTTGGACTGTGACGCTATTTTCTTCTGGAAACAAACTTTGTTGCATTATTTTCCTGTTATCTCTGTACAGCTGCTTTGAAACAATCTGTATTGTAAAATGTGCTATAAATAAATGTGACTTGACTTGAACCTAAATGGAGAAGTTGTGATGAAGTGTTGGGTTGGCTGAGACCACAAGCAGTTCTGTCTTCGCAAGGTTGAGGTGAAGGTGATTGTCCTTCTTTCAGAAAGAAATGTCTGTCAGGCAGGCTGAGTTGCGAGCAGCAACCGTCAGAACATCTGGATGAAATGAGAGGTAGAGTTGCGTCATAAGTGTAGGAGGGATAGGAAAAACCATGTTTCTGAATGACAAATCCCAGTAATGACATGTAAATGGAGAATAGAAGTGGTCCCAGCACCGAGCCCTGAGGCACTCCAGTAGCTAGATGCTGCAACCTTACCCCTCATTTTCAACAAAGTTGTGAAAGTTTGGTGTTCTTTTAAAGAAGATACTTGGCAGATTATTGCTGAATTGAAATAAAAAGTTTAAAAATAGAGAATTTTAAAAAAAGTTATAGAATTTTAAGTTTATTGTTAAGGAAAAAACTTGCACAAAAATATATTTTTATATAAATATATATATTTTCCAAAACATGTTTTACTCTAAGACTGTGAGAAAACTAAGCCATATAACAAGTTGTCCAAATTTGAGGATAATATTTCAAAAACTGAGCTTTCTTACTGAGCTTCCTTACTTTGGACACAGTACCAAACATTTCGTTTCTAAACCATTTCCAATGTGCTCATTTTTGACAATGAGAGGTACAAATGTGACTATTTTGTTCATGACCATAAAAGTCTTGTTCCGTATTGAACTGATACGGAACGCACTTTGTTCCGTATTTTTGAGAATCAATTCAGTGCAAATCCATGACAGACACATAGCTTCTAATATATGTCAGACTATGAACGAAGACATTAGGCTATGATAAGAAAAAAAAAACGACGGTGCGGTAGATACTAATTTCTCCCCCTGTTTGTCTATGATCAGCGTAGCGTTTTTAACATCTTGGAACATCATCAGAGAATGTCATTTTAATTGGTCGTTTCAGTCATTGTGAGTCACGTATCACGTATCACGTATCGTAGCAACGACGACAAGTGACAACATTTTCCATGTGCATACAGTACATACAGGTGTTGTATTGCTTGAATGCAGTATTTGAGTGCAATATTTTGTTTATTAGCTGTTTTTTTGTTTTATTGTTTTACACTGGAAAGAAAGTTAACTATAAAGTTAACTATAATGGAAGTATAATTATATAAAGATATTTGCACTACACTTCCTTAAAATGTTGTCTAATTAAATAAAAAATATAGTTTTTTTGCACTGGAAAGAACATTCTAGAAGTCTAATTCTATTGAATAAGTTCGCACAAGGCTACAGAAAACTGTTGTTTATTTTTCTTCAAATGAAGTCTAAGCCGATGAGTTTTGAATGTTATATGTTGTATTTGTTTAAGTTAAAAATAAAACGTATTAAAAACTAAACAAATCCATGGTTCATTGTTGGCAAAATTATCATGATAGCCTTTATATTTCACATCTATGTGGTTCAGTCTTGTATATTGATTAGGCCTACTTTGCTATTCTATAAATGTATAGGCCTAATAAGTTGTATTATAATATGCTATAATGTATGAAATATATTTATCTAAATGTATCAATTAGGTTCCACAATATTCACCAGAAGTCATCAATTCAGGGATTATTTTTCAAAAATTTCTTCCGTAGGGGCATGTCACCGGAGCAGCAGAGGGTTAACACTATGCAACTACACACAAAACAAATAGAAAAGCTTCTGGCTGTGCAGGACATCAAGTCGATGATGTACGATGATTCTTGAATTAATTGGAGCTCAACAATAAGAGTTGAACAATAAGACATTACTGAGCTTTCCTGTCAAGAAGGCCCTTCCTGGCAATTTGAAGGAAGGAACTCTAGCAAATACAAAATCTTCCAACTTGTAAATGAGTATAGTTTTATTGTGTTCTCTATGACTTTTGTCAAGCCTTGGGCCATGATTGTTAATGCCAAATGGAATTTGCCATTGCACTAATTTAGATATTCTACACCCTGCTAAACAACTCAGTCATCACACAGACCATTGGTTGAGGTAGAAAGTGATGCGTTGGGCTTAGACAAGGAGGATTCTCATTCATCTCAATGGAACTTGACCTGGATATCTGCACAGTTCTGGAAACTTTTTCCTCTTTTTAACCAGTTACCTGAGCTGTAAATGCCATGTGACTAATCACTCTGAAAAAGCAAGAAAATGATTTTCTGTCAATGCTGACACTTTTTAGAGCCCTCCTGAAAACAGGTCACTGCTAAAACATAAAATATTTTATTGACTGATTTCAATTTGTTGCAGTTTTATGAAGAAAAAAACAAACAAATTTCTTACTTATAATTGTCTCTACATATTAAATTGGGCAGTAAGAAAAAAATAAAAACATTTCTTATTCTATTCTAACATTCTACATTTTCATATCATAAGCATTCTACACTTAATAAAAATCTTGGTGTATTTCATGTTAGTCCAGACAAAGAAGTCAGAAATGTCAAAAAGGATCAAAATAACTTAAGGCTTATTAAATAATTCCATGTAACATAAACAAACAGTGTACTGTGCACAAACAATACCGGACAATGAGGAACTGAAAACAGAGCATGTGTTAACAAGATAACAAACTAAAAGAGTAACAGGTGTGATGATAGAATCAGCGTCCATAGAAACAAAGAAAACTGACGATAATCAAACTAAAACTATCAAACTTTCCATGAAAGTGAAACTAACCAAACATAACAGTGTACATGACAGTGTAACTGTTCAAGTAAATGTTGTCATTTTTCTTCTTGAAGGTGGACTGAGTGGCGCCAAGGCTTCCCTAAGAGCATAGAGGGCAAAACACTTCCTACAGAAGTTCAGTTTGATCTGGGGAAAAAAGCAGACTTTGATTTGAGTTTGGGGAAAGCGTAAGTTTTGGGGGAATGTGTCGTGGCCACAGTCCTTGTTGATTTGATACTGATTTTTTCCTCAGTTTTCCAGAATGAAATTCATGTAAATAGTGTTCATGTCTATAATTATACAGTATGCACTCTGTTTCAGGACTGTGGATACACTTCTTGACATAATTAAAGGTCTCACTTTTTCCTGGAAAGATATGGCATTTTTTGAAAAGATATTGGAAGAGTTTGAAATCAACACTCTACAAAGTATGGTTTATTTCTTCCTTGGTCAAGAATGTTTGTTTGTTTTTTGTTTTTCTTCATTTAAACAAAATCTATAGATCCAAAAACACAATTGTTGTGAGAAACCAAAATTGCAGAGGCACATTTTTGTTCATTCATGTAAAGCCTTTGACTGTTGACTGAATTTTCCCCTTTGAAATCTGGACAGAGAAACTGATGCAAGACTGGAGCGAGGATTACATGTTCGGCTATCAGTTTTTGAATGGCTGCAATCCTGTCATGATCAGGAAGTGCATGGATATTCCAGACAAATTTCCAGTCACACATGAGATGGTGAAGGGCTTTCTGGAGAAAGGTGTCACACTACAAGAGGAATTAAAGGTCAGAAACATTAAGACATAAATCACTTGAACGGTTTGTCAATCAAATCCAAGGCTTGTATCATATAATTTTACATAATTCACATAATTAATAACACTTCACATAATTTAATTTACATAAATGACTTAAATCAATGTTATTTTAACCCACGAATGATTTGTTCTAAACTTTGCACCTGTAAACACGTTTACAGGCAGGAAACATCTACATAGTGGATTATGAAATACTGAAGGGAGTGCCAACATCCAGTGATCAGCTTTATCTGACTGCACCCGTCTGCCTGCTGTACAAGAACAGATCTGACCAAATTGTGCCAATTGCCATTCAGGTATCTGTCGCATATAGAATCAGTATCAAATGAAAACATAAATTAAAAATAAAAGTGCTTTGGCTGTGAATCTACTCATAAAGTAAAAATGTCCCGCTTGGCTCTATTATATCTGAATCAGCTCAGTCAAAATCCAGGGGAAAAGAGCCCAATCTTTCTCCCAAGTGATAATAAATATGATTGGATGCTTGCCAAGATGTGGGTGAAATCTGCCGACATCATTGTACACGAGTTGGTCACGCACCTTCTCAAGACACATCTGATATCAGAGGTTTTTGAAATGGCCATGTACAGACAGCTCTCTGCAGTCCATCCTGTATACAAGGTACCTGTCATTCAATACACAGTCATGATATTTAGATTCAGGGCTAAACTGAAGATTGTGGTTTCACATTTGTCAGTTTATTGATGAAGGGTTGCTGGTTCTGATATCCTTGCCTTTTCTTTATTTTTAACGATGGTTTAATGTTAAACAAAACCCCCCAGGGCAGGACACTGAAAGCACATTTCCTCTTTCAGGTTATGCTTTTTTAATACACTTTTATGATTTAATGTACATGTTTAAATGCATCATTTGCTTCTTACAGTTGCTGAAACCTCATATTCGTTTCACAATTGCAATCAATGCTGTGGCCCGTGATAGTCTCATCAGTGAAGGTGGGATTATCAGCCAGGTATTACACCTAATTTAATATATCCACACATAAACAGCATCTTGCTAGAAATCCAAAGCAGTTTTATTCAAATTTTGTCTTTGTCTGCCAAACCATAATTTTTGTCCATGATATAGGTTTAAAGTCGCACATAGTGTTAACAAATCTTCATCATGACAGGCCTGAGCCATTACTTGACTTTTTGTCTTGTGATATTCTGTCTTTTTGCTGAATGCTCTTACTTCTATTTCATAGGCTACATTGTATTTAGTTAACCGGTGTTTGCTTAAACCGACAGACCTAAGTAGTTCCTAAATTTCCCAAATGCAAAAAACATAAACAAAAAAACACCAGAATAAAACTGAACCCATAATCCCCTACATGGTGACTTGAGTAGGCTAAATAAGTGCTGAAAATATTGAGGCAAAAGATTAACTGAATTCTTGGTATCCAAAGATTAGTAGCATCAATGGAGATGGGATAGCTGAAGTGATTCAAAATGCCATGGAGACTTTAACGTACGAGTCCCTGTGCTTCCCTGAGACCATAGAAGATCGAGGAATGAAAGATGTGCCCAATTACTATTATAGAGATGATGGCATGATGATCTGGGAGGCAATACACAGGTAAGTGTAGCAACAGTTCAGATTCTGTACTACTAGTGCAAAAGTACAAACTAGTTCACATACACTCCAATGAATTTTTTTGGCATCCAGAGTTATTTTTATTAATTTGTCATCTTGTTGATCTTACTAGTTATGTTTCTGCTGTGGTCAAGATCTACTATGTCAGCGATGAGACTGTTAAAAGTGATGTGG
Organism: Scardinius erythrophthalmus; assembly: GCF_964197995.2. NCBI lineage: Eukaryota > Metazoa > Chordata > Actinopteri > Cypriniformes > Leuciscidae > Scardinius > Scardinius erythrophthalmus. The sequence continues at coordinate 2,448,532 of NC_138222.1, forward strand.
AGATTCAAGGCTTTGTTAAGGAAGTTTCCTATGCCATGAATAATTCTAACAGTAAGTACAGGTTTAATTTATCAAACGTGGGAAACAGTGGGAAAGCGTGCCTCTTCTAAACAGAAAGGGAAGCTACAGAGACAACATCCTGACCGCAGGGAGATGACATAGGAATTACACATATGGACTGGCCGTTAGGGCTGTGCTACTTATGGAAGGTGTCTTTGGTAGATCCAACCTAGCTAAGGTGGAGTCAATACTGTGCAGAGATGGCAGAGCAGATCTGTAGAGGGAAAGACACAGGCTCACTGATTGGGAAGCCATACCATGGAAGAATACACTTGTTGGATCACCCGTAGGGGAATGTAGTGCCGCCTGGGTTGGGTGATCTGAGGATTACAGTGAGGGGTAAATCCCTCACTCCTCTTTCACACCGCAACCGGTGGAGCTCCCCGAGGAACGCGCTGGTCCCTCTGTAATGGACCGACCAGCTGATTCATTCGGGGCCCCTTCAGAGGACAAGGATGTCCATCGCAGCATCGGAGGGAGAGCTGGGCTCTGGAGATGACGACTTGGCTCCGCTGCCTCCCTCTGGGCACATCCTGCCCCGGCGGCTCGCTGCTGCCTCCGCCCATCTGCCTGGGGCAGATTCTCCGCCTGCTCGTCGCCGAGGGCATCCGTCTGCCCCCGCCTCAGCACCCGCTAAGCCACCGCAGCGCAAGTCAGCGCAAGCGTTCCTGAGTGGGCCACTCAGGGATGGAGGAAGGAGCTCTTGGAGGTGGTCACAGATCCACTCCCTCCCCCCGGTGGTACCTACATTTTCAAAGAAAGAGCGATTTCCTCTGTTCCTGGGTCCCAAGAGGGCCAGACTGGCGGTGTGCAACCCTGTAAAGCCTTGCACCCCTCAGCCACTTCTTGTATCGCCAGCCGGCTGTTGGGTGCAGTTGGAGGACCTGGTCACGCTTTCTCGCGCACTCTCTGCCATTATGTAGAGACAGGTAAGTAATTGCACCACACACTCAGACCCCGCTTCGGGCCGTCCGAGCCAGGTCCCTGTCCTCTACCTCGCTGCCTCACCCCGGGTAGGGTTGGGTACCGAAACCGGGCACCGGTATGGAACTGGTACATAAGTAACCGGTATGTAGCCGGACCGAATCAAAACGCAGATTTCGGTGCCTCATTTCGGGGCCACTTAAATGCCTCAGCTGTCGGTTGAAATATCTGCCCTCTGGTTCTCCAAAACGGACATAAGAAGCATCATCACCGCACGTGTACGATCGTTCACACCGGTATGATTAGAACGTTCAGTTCGCGTGATCATCAACTTCTAAATTCAAATCTGCGTTCGTGCGTTGGCTGGCGCTGAGCCAGAGACAGACGCTCTCAGCGTTATCATATATCACAACTATTCAGTGTTTTCAACTAGATAAGGTTTATTTTAGGTTTCAGACATTTAAATACACATAAGTACTAGCAAAACAACATTTATAGTTAGTAAAATACACACTGATGTCTATGGAAGTGGCAATAACAATCCTTTCAATTATAAATGGATGAAGTGTTTATATACACATTGTGTAGGTAACTATAAAATTTACTCTATTCTTCTCACACTTCACCAGCCACTAACTTTAATGTATTTCGGGAGAAGTGGGTGAATTGATGTGTTGTAGGCCTAAATCTGACAGATACAATTCTCTGAACTTCCGTGCATAGCTACTAACATAACATGGCGCCCATAGTGCGTTATAGATCAACTAACATGAATCATGATCATTATAAAGGTTTCTTAAATGACAAAACACATTCACTTTCATGTATTTAAGAATAAAAATATCAGCAAAGGACTAACTGACATGTAACGCAACCAAATTTTTATTCTGCGTCATGTTTAGTGTAAAAATGTAAAGACGATGTCCATACAATAACAGACCGGCGTACATCTAATAAATGATTAATTCAAGAACGTGCAAATTTACTGCAACAATGGAGCCGCAAACTTCACATACTTTTGAAAATTTAGTTTTCAGTTGATCCTGATAAGAGCTCATTGTCATAGTTGTAAATGACGGCGTTCTTCTTTCACGAGGGGTTTCACGTAACGCATTTAAAGTGATGTGTTCTAAAACAACGGTCTCTTTGTGCAGGACATGCAATAAGTCAGGAAAGATGACGTATTTGGCCAGAGAAGACAAAAAATGTGAAAAGAATTGCTGAAATTTAAAGCTTGTTTGTAGCACACTAAGAATACAGACTACTTTGCTACAGTATTATTAGTACTGTAGTGTTATTTAGTGTTAAATTATTGTATTTGGGTTAAGTGGCTTAGGTTTTATTGTGAATTTGTTAGGTACATATTTTGTATTTAGACTACTTATATTTATATTTACTTTAAAATTTGAATATATTAAATTTTAATAAATTTTTTGGTTTTATTTTTTTTTTCAATAAAAAAGCCGTTCTATAATGTCATTCACTATGATTTTGAGGCTCTCTCTCTCTTTTTTTTTTTTAAGTATCGGTTCAGGCACCGTTTAGGCACCAAGTATTGATTTGGCACCAGTATCAAAAAAAAAAAAAAACGATACCCAACCCTAACCCCGGGTACGTCTGTGGTACTTTTGGTCCCCCTGGGCCGGTTCGTAGAATCACTTGAAAGTGCTCCCAAGTACCAGCAGACTCGGCTATATGATTCAGTTCAGCCGGCGTCCACCCATGCTCAGCGCTATTCGTTGCACTTCGGTGTTCACCGAATATGCGTCTGTCGTGTGCACAGTCATCACACTTCTACTGGCGAAGGATGCGATTGAGCCGGTCCCTCCAGCCGATATGAAGACTGGCTTCTACAGCCCATACTCAAGAAGGTGGTGAGTTATGGCCAATCTTGGACCTGTGTCTCTTGAGTCGGGCCCTTTTCGAAGCTTCCGTTCAAGTTGCAAACACAGAATGCTTCTACCCTTCCTCTACCCTTCCGTTCTTGCGTTCAAGGGGTCGAAGTCTAACCCTTCTTTTCACGTCAACTGGGAAAGAATAAACTCGTCCACGGACTGAGGATCTCTTTTCCGGTTTGGACCTCTTTTTTACTCAAGAGGCATGTGTCCGGTCGGTGCTAGACAGAAGTGAAAAAGGGTCCCACTGAAACTTTCAGAGGCTCCTGGAGCATATGGCAGATGCAGCCGCATATAGATCGGCTTCCTTCATATGAAGACCGCTTTAGCACTGGCTTCACGGGCGAGTCCCGAAGTGGCCGTGGCCGTGGCCGTGCGGTACGCTCCGTGTGACAAACACCGGGCCTGCCGCCAAACTCTCAGAAGTGTTCAGACCTTTTGTTTCTCCGGACTAGACGCCCGTAGAACAAGTGTCTGCTAACATCAGCTGAGGGGCCACGTATAACGGGCATGCAGTAATGGGGGTCTGGGCGAGCCTCCAACTGCATTAGCATCCATTGCCTCGAGTTGCTAGCAGTACACCTAGCTTGATGCCGCTGCGCAGCAAGCCTGTACTGCTCAGTACAGCAACCGTTGCGCTACGCTTCCCTCGCATGTCACAACTCTCCCGCCACCTCCTCCTATGGACTCAGAAGTTTCTGACGTCGCTTCATCCACTTTAAGTTCTGGCCTGCTCAATTGTGCCGACGACGAGGCCTCACGACAGCCTGTGGCCAAGGAGAGTGGAGACTCCATCCTCAGGCGGTCCAGCTGTTCTGGGATCACTTCGGGGCCGCAAAGTTACATCTGTTTGCCTCTCTGAACTCGTACGATTGCTGTTGTTTACTCCCCGATCGAGCGGAAAATCCTTGGCTCATAGACACTGGCACACAGCTGGCCCCAGGGCATACGCAAAGATGCGTTTCCCCAGAGAGCCTTTTTGCACAACACTGTGCTAAGTATGGCTCCTCTCGACAGCCCCTTCCTGACCCTTTCCTCTGAGACATCTCAGGGATGGGGCACCGTTGGCACCCACGCCAGACTTCTGCAAACTCTCATGTCTCGATGCGGAGGTACAGGCATCTACCTCAAAATGATCATAGTTCCTCAACCCTGTTGAGTTCCTCCACACCCTTCGGCCTTGGACGTGGCGGAGCATCCGAGGCCAGGCCTAACACATCTTTTTCAGCAGCACTTGATCCAGTAATACTAACACTTTCTCTTCTATTCTATCTTTTATTTTAAAAAAAATATGCAAGAGATTTTGGATGTTGCTGTTACATATGCAAGAGAGAGTTCAAATGCTAATTCTCAGGAGAGCCTTTTGCTTTCTCGCGAGGTAGCCCAGACTGGCACCCGCCTTACAGCCACTTTAATCAAAGGTCTTAATTTCCTTAAATTTCCTGTTATGGCTCCGAGTGAGAAACCACTTCTGACAGCATCGCTTCAGAAACCACTTCAGACAGTGCGTACAGGAAACTGAGCAAATCATTCAAAATGATTTGTGAACCAAGTTAGTTCTGCCAACTTGTTTGATTGTGGCTGCATCCAAAATCACATACTTCCCTACTATATAGGTCAAAAAAGTATGTCCGAATTCACATTATTTATAAAAGAGTAAGCAGAAAGTACCTGGATGACCTACTACTTCCGGCGAGATTCCAAAGTGCGCTTGAAAGGGATTAGACAGAGCGCTTAGAATAAACTACGCTTTGGTCTGGTTTAGGGTTAATTGCATGTAATTATGCATAATATATTACTATAGAAAGTACATGTAACATGTTATGGTGACACTGTGAAACACGCTGCTCTTCGTGTGTTCTTCTGTCGTCTCTGGTCGCGTTAATATGTAATTTGAGCAAGCTTATTTTGTCCATTAGATTGAAAGATCTGAAAAAAACTTTACCCGCCCTTTGACCCTCCCCTTGAAGAAATCAGGGCAGAAGTGATTGAAAGTGAACAAAAGAGAGTAAAATACCAGGTGTAAACCGGAATGTGTGTCCCTCGTCTACTTGTGATCCAATCTACCAAAACGCATCTTAATACCTGGTGTAAACAGGGCCAAATTACATGATTACAAGCATGCATGATTGTTTGTTCTTGTATATTCTTAATGCATCTTTGTGTGTTTCAAGCCACCCTTAAATGTGTGCACAAGTTAAATGCATACTGCCATTGTTTACAGAGTTTCCACAGTCTCTGAAAACTCGAGAGGAGTTAGTCAAGTACCTGACCATTGTGATATTCAACGCTTCAGCACAACATGCTGCTGTCAACTTTGGACAGGTGAGATTACACACTACATTACATAAAACAAGAGCATCAAACATTGCTTGGCAAAATTCTGGATAATATCTATAAGCTAATATCTGTGAGTAAACTTTTTTGTTTCAGTTTGACTGGTATGGCTGGATCCCCAACAGTCCTTCTACCATGCGCAAGCCGCCTCCCACACTGAAGGGCCAAGTGAATATGGACTATATCATGGAGAGTCTGCCTGATCATATACGTTCCTGCAAGGTTCTAGGAACAGTGTGGACCCTCAGTCAGTTCCAGAAGAATGAGGTTAGATGTCTTATTCAGATATACTTTCCAATTGAAATTGTAGAGAACATGGCAGCAGTCTAGTCTAAATCAATGTGAAAAGGAATTAACCTGTTACTAGCTGAGGGTACAGAGAATCAAGGCAAGACTTAATAGCCCAAATATGTTTTTATTTATTATTATTTTTATGTAGGTTCCAATACATTTTCCATTCTTCTTATTGTTGTAGATTGTTTGCTTGTTACAGTGTATGTGTTCTGCGGCACTGCCAACATACAAGTATTTTCAGTCAGGTAGTGCAATTAATTTAACTGACCCTTCGCTAAGTCCCACTTTAAAAACATCATCATGTTTGGGGAGTAACAGAAAATGTATCTATTCTTTTAATGGTGTTATTAGGTATTAGGAGCTCTGATCTGTTATTGTCCAGTATAATTCATAATAACTGCTGCATGCAAAGAAGAGGGCAGCAAAAAACTGAGAATGAAACGTCTACTATACACTATATATTATATGCCACATTCACACTTTTATGTCCACACATTTTAAAATGTTGAATAAGAAATCCATATGTTACAAATTACATTTTACACCATGTGTTCTGTAGTGCTATACATTTCTTCCAATCCTTAAAGGCAAGCTTTTGCTTGTTAGATAATGGATGTCCTGTGTGTTTGGATAGTTTTAAACTAAATTATCTAAAAGTGATAGAAGAGATAATTTATCTTTTTTTACTGGAGCACGTATAACAGTGACAGTTAATTTATGGTTTGATAATCCATAATATGGATTATGATTTGAAAATTCCCAATTCCTTTGTTTGTTTTATAAGCTTGTCTGAGTGATTGACAGTAATCAAGGGGGCGGAGCTTAGAGAAGGGTCAGTTTACCTTGTAAAAGTAAAGAAAGATGTTGTTCTGCTTTCTGAATAACTTACTTTTCCCTCCAGCTGTACTTGGGCACGTATCCAGAAAAGTGCTTCACAGAGAAACCAGTGAAGGAAGCCATAAAGACTTTCCGCAAGAAACTAGATGAGGTGACCAACATCATCAAGAGCCGGAATGAGGGATTACCATTTGATTATTGTTATTTGTCCCCAGACAAAATCCCCAACAGTGTTGCAATTTGAGAAAATATTTTGCCAGGCCTTTATATAGTGTTTACGGCTAATGTGTGCTTCACAAAAGGAGAAGAACAGCTCTACTTAAAATATTAAGTATTGTAAAACACAGAGCATTCTGCCTTTTGAGGCGATTCATAGAAATTGTTTTATTAACTCTTTTTGTATTTGCCTCTGTTGCTGGGAAGTAAGGGATATTACTTTTTTAATGCGATCTGTGCACGTATGTATGTTATCTGAGGGGTGATTGTCTGGTTCACGGCAGGAAAGCAGAACAGTTTATTTGACTATATGCTTTAAAGAGCTAAACTTGTGTTATAATCCATTTTTATTCTTTTCTTTAATCATATAAACTTGCATATTTATATATCCATACTATGGTATTCATTTACTCACCCTTTGAATCATTTATTCATTTTCTTTATTATTCAGGTCATCTTTTGTTTGTAGTCCATTTTAGATAATCATTTGACTTATTTTTTACCTTACAGTTATATTGAGATCTTACATCTATACTGATTTTGTGTTGATTATCTTGTATACACATGCAGAGATGTTTCATGAATGCTGTAAAGGAAATGTTTTGAGATTGTGAATATCTCTGACAGCACTTCAAATGGTTGTTACATTTGCTCTTTTCCACTGGAAAGCTCTCATAATAAAGAAAGCTTTAATCAAATAAACAGAAATAATGTTTTCCATTACATCTTATATCGAGATATTGTTGTTTTCTTTTTTGATTATTATTAATATTATTATATTTTAATAATAATATTATAATAATAATATAATATTATAATATTATTATTATTATTTAATAGACACTTTAATAGAAGTAATTAATATTAAATATAATTAAGACACATTAGTATACTGTAGGAATACACCTTCTTAAAAAAAGTAGATTTATAAAAAAAGAATTGTATTAATATTATTATTATATTTATTTTAAAAGTACATTTTTAAATAAAAAACTTAACTGGAAGAGAATGATGCTAGCAACACCAGTGTGTAAGGAGCTCGATATGGGACAGATTTAGAATCAATAGGCGGATTTGGAGTAGAATAAATAGGAGTAGAATAAATGGAGCAAACAAATCCAGACCATTACACAATGAGGCAAAGTCAAAAGGCAGGCCTAAGATGAAAACACAGCTATCCGTCAAACCAGGCAAACACAATGAAAAAAGTAACCCAAGAGACAATATCCAGTAAACAGGCACAATGGTCATAATCAGAAACATGAACTGCAGGCAATGGAATATGTTCGGTAGTGCAGTGCAACTGGCAATATTTCATATAGAGTATACATGGAAATGCCAACAAGAAATGAGCAGAGAAGAACAGGTCCATGACTAGTACTCGGGAGAGGGCTCCCTCTGGTGGTCAGTAAAATAGGATTCAGCCTCAGACATTACACAATGTCATGGGTTCCATTCCCATGAAACACATAAGCTGACAATATGAATACCTGGAATGTATTAAGTCCCAATATAGGAACGGTGTGGCACAACATAACTGAAGAACATCACATAAGAAATTGTGGATTTTCTTTCATTTCTTTCATTAAATTTATTTCTGTCCTGACCTGTATTGTCAAATACGATTCACAATTAACATTTACCCCCCCCCCACTCTCAAAAATCCATAACTGTGTCTTTCTCTTTCACCTTGACCAAAGTAAATTACAATAATACAACAAAATATTACATTCAAAAACCCAAATGTCAAGTATTGTTTCCTGTAGTCTGCTGTTGTGTAAGTTCATGTTCATGCCTTGGTTTTTGTTTTCATGCCACGCCATGTTTTTGTTTCATGTTTTGTTTTATTTGTAATAAACTTGCACTTTATAACTTGCCTCCAGTGGAATCCCTTTACAGAATACTTGACCATTTACTATGAACCCAGCAGTTGCCCTCCTTTCAAGACAACCTCACCATTGAGGATTATGTGGCAGAGTTTTGTGAACTCTCTCACCTGTTGGACTTTAATGATGTGGCCTTCAAGGACATTTTAAGGGTGGGTTTGAATGAGCCTGTTTGCTCCCAGCTGCCTGGGGGAAATATTCATTGGTCTCTGGCACAATACATGGACTATGCCCTATTATTGAGCGGTTCCTTATTTACTGTGGGTTTTGAGGAGGAGTCCCAAAAACCCGCAGTATCTGCCAAGCCTGAGCCACTTCACGCCATGTCTGCCAGGTCTGAGTCTCTTCACGTCATGTCTGCCAAGTCTGAGTCTGTTCACGCCACGTCTGCCGCTAAGACTGTGTCTCTGGACGAGATAGCCGCTGCCACGCTTGAACCTGAGCCCTCAGCAGATATGGCTGCCACTAATCCTGAACCCTCAGTGACAGCTACACTAACCATTATGGCCACAGCCATATGGTGTGTGTGGGCGGTGCACACATTTGAACTTCACGTCAGGCCTGTCGAGCCTGAGCCTGAGCCTGTTCACTTCACATCTGCCGAGCCAGAGACTGTTCACGTCACGTCTGCCGAGCCAGAGACTGTTCACGTCATGTCTGTTCCTAAGCTGGTATCTATTCCAGGCCATTACCCCATAGCTTCCCCCAAGAAAATGTTTAGGGGGCAGTGGCTCCCTTGATAGGACCATGGAGGCCGCACTGCCATGGCCACTGGAACTGTCTTGTCTACCCTGGCCACCTGAATTATCTGGTCCACCCTGGTCACCTGAACTGTCATGTCCGCCCACGCCATGCCACAGCCCAGGTCCGCCCACACCATGCCACGGCCCACGCCACCGCTCCACCACCCTCCTTGAACATTTTTTCTTTTGTTTGTGTGTCGGGAGCCACCATTAAAGGGGGGGATCTGTCACGTTTTGGGTTTGTTCATGTCATGTTTTCATGTCTGTCATGTGATTCCCTGTTAGTCACTTGATCCTGCCATGTGTTCCCTTGTTTGATGCGTCATGTTGTCATTGGTTCATTGTTTCATTGTTCACAGGTGTCCCTTGTCTTTAGTCTGTGTATTTAAGCCCTCATGTTTGCCATGTGTCTTTGCCAAGTATTGTTTCCTGTAGTCTGCTGTTGTGTATGTTCATGTTCATGCCTTGGTTTTTGTTTTCATGCCACACCATGTTTTTGTTTCATCTTTTGTTTTATTTGTAATAAACTGCACTTGGGTTCTTTATAACTTGTCTCCAGTGGAATCCCTTTACATCAACAATATGAATTGGAAATACAGAACCCAACAAATTTGATTCAGTTGAACAAAGTTCATGAATCAAACGATTCAATTGATCAGAGTTTGCGAATCAAATGTCTCAGTTCAAAGAGTTGTGTAACTCTCTTTTGATAATTTAAAGTTCCAAAAAATAAAGTCTCTAATCAAACAAATTCGACGAAATAGTCTTTTGTATCCAAAAAACAAGAAAATCTGATTTATCCTACCATTTGATGGTTTCAAAGCACAGTTCAAAGTGGAAACAGGTCCGTGGGCAGCTAGCTCGCCATTTGTGCACATATAATCATGTTGTTTAATCAGACGATTCCTCTACAGGAGATTATATTTGGCACAAAGCAGGAAATTCTCACAGGAGATCACGTTCACATAGAAAGAAACACAGCACAAAAAAAACCCAGCCAAAGCAAGACAGAATCAGTATTTCACACAAGGAAGATTATTCACAGCGCTTCACTCTGAGATCCGCTCCATCTATTCTCCTCCGTTATCCACTTCACTCTTCTCTCTCACTGACGACAACACTTCAGGCTGATGCATCCAAAGTCCAACTTCCCAGGTGCACTCGATCACAATTTCTTAAAATATTAACGTTTAGCGCAAGGAGTTTCTGGAGAAACACTCCATACTGCTGTTCCGTCTAATCGGCTCTGATCCGACTCTCTCTCGTCTGCTCATTGCTGAAATGCCTGAGCCCATGGGGTTCTGCTTCTTTTGTGGTGCATCTTTTACTGAAGTACGAAACCATTTGTGAATGCCGTGGTGCTTGTCTGACACTTTGGCTGTTATCAAACCTCTGAGATTGAGTATTTTGTCTTCCGTCGAACTCCCATGGTCCTGGCCGACTAAAATGAGGAGGATGAGGGGACTGACAGCCTCGATATGACTGTCTAACGATGAAACACATGGCCTGGTGTGACAGGCATGTAGGTTAGTTTCTTCATGATAGTATCAGGCAAGGAGATCTGTGCTAACCAAATCTGTCTACGAGAAAGTATTGCAGATGACATAGCGGCCCCAAAGTCTCTAGTAAGCTGGGCGTATGTAACCCAGGGCTGCATCAACCAAACCCATAATGTCCCGATCCTCCGGATTTATGGCTAAGGCATTACCAGATCGGGCTGCACGTGTGGCTGAGTTGTAGGTTCAACACACCAAGTTATCTGTCTTCGCACACTCTTTCCGGGGACAGCGTGGGTCATCAGTCACCCAGTCTAGACCCAAGGGTGTTAAAGATGCCATTTCACACTCCACCGCTTGTCACGACCGCACAGAGAGAAAAGGGCACAGGATCCAAATGCAGTGTGGTGAGGCTTTATTTTCAGGGCAATCCAAAAATCAAGGTCCAAACACAGGCAGGGGTCGAAAATCCAGACAGGCAATATCAAAACAACAAACAGGCAAGGAAAACACGAGAACTGGAGCGGCGTGACATACAACATTGATCCACAAGGAACACAAGACAAACAGGGCATTAAATACATGCACAACGAGGGGAAAACGAGAGACAGCTGGTGATTACAATTACTAACACCTGGGTGTAAAACACAGACAGGAATTGTGGGGGATGAAGTTCATGTGCATGACACCGTGGGGAAAAGGAGGACATCTAGTGGATACACGGGGAACACAACCAGACACTGTGACATTACCCCCCTTCAACGGAGTGGCTCCCAGACACTACAAGACAGGACAAGAAACAAAACAAAAGCTCAGGAGGGAGGTGGCCCGGTGGAGGACCAGGGGGAGGGATGGGGGGCCAGGTCCATGCGGGGAAACAGACACAAGGGGCAACAGACTCCATGAGGACCAGAGAAACATAGACAGTAGAACGGGGAAACAGAGGAAAACAAATAGTTCATCAGGCGGTCGGGGCAAGGGAAACGGACCATCGGGTGGCCGGGGCGATGCGAAAAGTTCATCTGGCGGCCATGGCGCAGACTCTTCCTCAGGCGGCCAGGACGGTGAAGACCCCTCGGGCGGCCACGGCGGTGAAGAACCCTCGGGCGGCCAGGGCGGAGACTTTCCCTCGGGCGGCCAGGGTGGAGACCTTCCCTCTGGCGGCCAGGCTGGAGACCTTCCCTCGGGCGGCCAGGGCGGAGACTTTCCCTCGGGCGGCAAGGGCGGTGACCTTCCCTCGGGCGGCCAGGGCGGAGACTCTTCTTCGGGCGGCCAGGGCGGAGACTCTCCCTCGGGCGGCCAGGGCAGAGACTCTCCCTCGGGCGGCCAGGGAACAGGCACCGGCTCAGGAACAGACATCACCGGCTCGGGCACTGGAACTGGCACCACCAGCTCGGGCACTGGAACTGGCACCACCGGCTCGGGCACTGGAACTGGCACCACCGGCTCGGGCACTGGAACTGGCACCACTGGCTCAGGCACTGGAACTGGCACCACCGGCTCGGGCACTGGAACTGGCACCACCGGCTTGGGCACTGGAACTGGCTTGGGCACTGGAACTGGCACCACCGGCTCAGGCACTGGAACAGACACCACCGGCTCGGGCACTGGAACTGGCACCACCGGCTCGGGAACTGGCACCACCGGTTCAGGAACAGAACTCACCGGCTCGGGCACTGGAACTGGCACCACCGGCTCGGGCACTGGAACTGGCACCACCGGCTCGGGCACTGGAACTGGCACCACCGGTTCAGGAACAGACACCACCGGCACAGGAACAGACACCACCGGTCCAAGTGTGTGCATAGCCCACACACACCACATGGCTGTGGCCATAATGGCCAGTGTCGCGGTCACTGAGGGCTCAGGAACAGACGCCTCCGGCTCCGGCTCAGGAACTGGCACCACCGGCTCGGGCACTGGAACTGGCTCGGGCACTGGAACTGGCACCACCGGCTCAGGCACTGGAACAGACACCACCGGCTCGGGAACTGGCACCACCGGTTCAGGAACAAACACCACCGGCCCAGGAACAGACACAGAAACAGACACAGGCTCAGGAACTGGAACAGACACAGACACTGGCTCCGGCTCAGGAACAGCTGGGCAGGTCTCTGGCTCCGACTCTGGATCAGCTGGGCAGGTCTCTGGCTCCGACTCTGGATCAGCTGGGCAGGTCTCTGGCTCCGACTCTGGATCAGCTGGGCAGGTCTCTGGCTCCGACTCTGGATCAGCTGGGCAGGTCTCTGGCTCCGACTCTGGATCAGCTGGGCAGGTCTCTGGCTCCGACTCTGGATCAGCTGGGCAGGTCTCTGGCTCCGACTCTGGATCAGCTGGGCAGGTCTCTGGCTCCGACTCTGGATCAGCTGGGCAGGTCTCTGGCTCCGACTCTGGATCCGGCAGGACTAGCAGCGTGGGCGGGGCCGGCAGGGCTAGCAGCCCATGGACGGCCTCCGGGGCGGCCCTCCTCACCGCGGTAGCAGCAACGACCTCCGAGACAGCTTCCCTCTCCACAGCCGCCGTGGCTTCAGAGACAGCTTCCTCCTCCACAGCCGCAGTTGCTTCAGAGACAGCTTCCTCCTCCACAACAGCAGCGGCCTCAGGGACAGCTTCCTCCCTCTCTGCAACAGCGACTTCCAGGGCATTGGGGGAATTGGGGGTCTTCCTCCTCCGTCGCTTACGGCGGTGAGGTGCCGGCTCTGAGCTGGGCTCTGGGGTTTGAGCGGTGTCTGTGCTGGGCAGCGGGGATGCGCACTCTGTGCTGGGCAGCGGCGATGCACTCTCTGGGCTGGGTAGCGGCGATGCACTCTCCGGGCTGGGCAGCGGTGATGCAGCTTTCTTTGAACTGAGCAGCGATGAAGCCTTCCTTGAGCTGGGCAGCGATGAAGCTTTCTCTGAACTGGGCAGCGATGAAGCTTTCTCTGAGCTAGGCAGCGATGAAGCTTTTCTTGAGCTGGGCAGCAGTGCAGCTTTCTCTGAACTGGGCAGCGATGAAGCTTTCTTTGAGCTGGGCAGCGATGAAGCTCTCTCTGAACTGGGCAGCGATGCAGCTTTCTCTGAACTGGGCAGCGATGATGCAGGGGAGGCGGTTGTATCCCGCTGGCTTCGATGGTGGAGATACATCGTGAACCTCACAAAATCCAAAATTTCCAGCCCCTTCATTTCCCATTGGGGCAATGGATCGTCCAAACAACCATTAAGGATATCCTTAAGGGAGGCGTCATTGTGGCCTAGGTCTTGTGCCATTCTGAAGAAGGTTTTAGAAAATTCACTTACAGCTTGACCCCGTTGGCGTAAGCCCATCAATTCCTGAAACCTTCTCCTCCTCTCCTTCTGAGTGATGGTGGAAGGAGCCTCAACCACCGAACTGCTGGATCCCTTCATTTTGGTGGATCAATCTGTCACGACCGCACAGAGAGAAAAGGGCACAGGATCCAAATGCAGTGTGGTGAGGCTTTATTTTCAGGGCAATCCAAAAATCAAGGTCCAAACACAGGCAGGGGTCGAAAATCCAGACAGGCAATATCAAAACAACAAACAGGCAAGGAAAACACGAGAACTGGAGCGGCGTGACATACAACATTGATCCACAAGGAACACAAGACAAACAGGGCATTAAATACATGCACAACGAGGGGAAAACGAGAGACAGCTGGTGATTACAATTACTAACACCTGGGTGTAAAACACAGACAGGAATTGTGGGGGATGAAGTTCATGTGCATGACACCGTGGGGAAAAGGAGGACATCTAGTGGATACACGGGGAACACAACCAGACACTGTGACACCGCTGGCATACCTCCCATGCCCGTTTCTGCAGCATATTGAATATTAGCAAAACTTCTGGAACCAGCATTGAACTGGGGTGCAGCTTTGGGGTTATTCCAAGCTTTGCTTAGCATTTGTTAATAGTCCTCAGTAACAGGGGTCGAAACAGATGGCATTTTGGCCTGGGATGTGGTCTGACTTCAAACAGTTTGTGAAAAGATGTGTAAAATGCAAAACCTTAAAAGCTGACCAAAAGTAACCTGCTGGGACGATGCAGAAAATTGTCAGCAACCAACCTAATCAGATGATGGGAGTAGACATCATGGGTCACTTACTTCATGGCACTAACCAAAACAAGTACCTTCTGGTATTTGTTGATTACTTCACCCGCTGGGTAGAACTTTTCCCCATGCGTTTAGCCACAGCCAAGACAGTCGCTACACTATTCAGAAAAGAGATCCTAACCAGATGGGGAGGCCCAGATTTTCTGGTGTCTGACAGAGGCACACAGTTTGTGTCTGCAGTATTCAAAGAATTATGTGAAAGCTCGAACGTAACACCAAAGCTGACTACCGCTTACCACCCGCAGACGAACATGACAGAGAGAATCAATCGAACACTAAAAAGTATGATTGCAGCATATGTAGAAGAAAATCATAAGCCATGGGACCAATACCTACCGAAATTTAGGTTTGCCATCAACTCGGCAGTGCAAGAAACTACTGGAATGTCTCCTGCGGAACTTCAGTTAGGAAGGAAGTTAGAAGGGCTGATGAACAAGCTTCTAAAAGGTAAAGGTCATGATCTCTCACCAGATGCACCAAACTATGAAGTAGTGTATCGCTTGAGTCAACTTCAAGCAAAGACCTGTGAGAACTGAAAGCACACCTGAACTGAGAAACTACAATAAGAATCGACGAGATGTCTTATTCAAAGAAAAATCCGAAAGTTCCCACAATCCAGTGCAAAGAAAAACTTTACTGCTAAACTTGCACCGAAATTGAAGGGACCCTACTGGGTAATACAACAAATGGGACCAGTAAATTATCAAATAGCACTGGAATCTACAGATGAGGACATCCGCATTGTTCATGTCTGCAACTTAAAACCCTGCCACCAAGTTGGAGACTCAAGAGAAACAAACGATTTTTGATCTCTTCAATGAATCTTCAAATGAGGAAGAGGAGTTCTTAGGATTTTAATGTTTTTACATCTTCTTAGAGAACTATGATATGTTTTGTTCAAGGGGAGGAGAGTGTGGCATAAATAAGGAACTGCATGGACCAAAATGCAGTGTGGTTATTAGGAGAGGTTCAGTGAGATGGAAGGACGTAACGGGATTATTTAACCCCCTGAGGTCGGCTATCGCGCCGGCGCGATAGGCTCGTTTTTTTCCGTATGAGTGCAAAATTTTTTTTTTTTCAAAATATTAATTTTTATCTTATATGCTTGTGTTATACATCAATCGATCCTGTTTAGTGTGTATTTTTTTGGTGTATGCTCATAATAAAAACAAAGTGTTGTGCTTTTCGCCAAATAAAGAAAAATAAACATGATGCGAGTTCTGCCTACTCTCCGTCAGTGTAGTCCATTCTGAAACGCGTCCGAAAATTAACTGTAACTCAGCGAATACTCAGTCAAACAGGCATACAGTCACACAGGCATGAAGCTTGAATTCTCTTCTTTTCAATGAAGTAGTTTTTATAAAAAACAAATATTCACAATTTATGTAATATGTATGCAAAGAGAGAGATGTCAGTCGTTCTCATCTCAGCTAATTAAGTTTTAATGTGCTCCGCCCACGGAGAGCGCGCGCTATTCAAACGCAAATGTGAGGCGTTCCAAACAAACCTATGAAACGCCCACATCAGCTGGATAACACACACCGCGAGTTCACTTTCAGACTTATGTACTTTACGATGCTGTGAGGAATAATACTATCTTGATAATAATCCTGCAAAAATTTACCTCAGAAGTTCTGGAAGTATTATTTCGAGGAGCAAACGGATCCCGCTGAGGAATAGGTCAGTTCTGTTTGCTTTGTTCTAATCGGAATGAATGAACGCAAAGATGCGTGCTGTTGTGGAGCTACTACAGCTGGCAAAAATACTGTTTAAATATTGATCGCGTTTCTGTGTATGAATGAATGAACGAACGAACGCACAGATGCGCGCTGTTGTGGAGCTAATACAAAGAAAGATTACACTGGAAATGTTGTTACAATTTTAAATGTTGTTGTAATTGTATAACCTTAAAAAAAAAAAAAAATATATATATATATATATATATATATATATATATATATATATATATATATATATATATACAGTGCTATGCATAAGTTTAGACAACCATGCTAAAGTTGACTAAAAAGAGGAATAAAAAATCATATTTTGCAAACTGAACTTAATGCCTTATTTGAAAAAATTAGGAAAAATCCAACCTTTAAGGACACCAATTTTCTTTGTGAATGAATAATGTATCGTAAATAAATAAATGTTCTTCCTTAGCAATGCAAATCAAACTAGCTTTTAGGATAACTGAAATTAAACCATGCCAATCTCTAGGTATGGTGAATGCTATGTGATGATGTGGGGCTTTTTTAATTCCAAAGGCCAAGGGAACTTTATCAGGATGCATAGTATCCTAAAATTTTTTTTTTAAAAATACTTAAAAATAAAAATCTGCCTGCCTCTATGGGAATTTAACATAGTGGTGCCCAAACTTATGCACCCTGTTTTTTAAGGAAGAATATTTATTTATTTACGATACATTATTCATTCACAAAGGAAATTGGTGTCCTTAAAGGTTGGATTTTTCCAAATTTTTTCAAATAAGGCATTGAGTTCAATTTGCAAAATATGTTTATTCCTCTTTTTAGTCAACTTTAGCATGGTTGTCTAAACTTATGCATAGCACTATATATATATATATAGCCTTCTCTTTAAATAATTTTATTATGCTTTATTAGTGACACATTTGGGAAGAGAATATATTCCAAATCTGAAAATACAGAATGAGAACAATTAACTGCACAATTACTAGAAATGTTTACCTTGGATATTGTACAATTTGCAAGCAAAATTTGTGGAAAAAAACAACAAACCAGTTATATATTGTCCTTGCATTCTTGTGGCTCAGTCACACACCTGAATGAAAGGCTCATTACGTATGCAGCCTCATTATGCGGGCCCCATTGACTCCACAGGTGTGAATCACGCCCACCCGCATATGGCCTTTCCAAACAAAAAGTGTTTTACAAGATTTAAATCAATGTATTGTGTTATGTGAATGATTAGGCAGGATGATTTTCACATAATTTTGAAGAAAAAATTCTAGGCAACGTCATCCATTAGTCAAAAGTCTTATTTACATATATTTAGAATGTGTTTTATGGCCTTATTTCAGAAACTTTAGTTTTTTGTTTTTGAAAAAACCATGCATAAACATTATTCTATCAAAAATACAAACATGTACATGCAAGTTGTTCACATATTATGGTAGCCCTGTTTGTGCTAAATAGAGTGAATTTACACCTTTGCCATTAATATGTTTATAAGCAACTGAAAAAAACACAAATGTCAGGGCATGTCAGAACATCTCAAGGACCCCAAAAACACCCCAGACCCCAGAGGGTTAAGCAACAGGTGTGCGGGGTTAACCCTCTGGGGACCAAGCTGTTTTTGGGGTCCTTGAGATGTTCTGACATGCCTTGATATTTGTGCTTTTTTCAGTTATTTATAAACATGTTAATGGCAAAGGTGTAAATTCACTCTATATAGCACAAACAGGGCTACCATAATATGCGAGCAACGTGCATGTAGATGTTTGTATTTTTAAGAGAATAATGTTAATGCGTGGTTATTGGAAAAAAATAAAATGAAAGTTGCTGATTTAAGAACACAAAACACATAATAAATATGTGTCCACAAGACTTCTGACTAATTGATGTTGTCCCTTTGAGTTCTAGCTTCAAAATTATGTGAAAATCATCCTGCCTGATTGTTCACATGAAACACTACATTGATTTAAACATTGTAAAACAGTTTTTTTGTCAGAAGAGGTTTATGTGTGGGAGTGGTAATGGGTCATCAATATTAATGAGATTCAGACCAGGGGTGTGACATAGACGCTCCCCCAAGTGTTAATGGGCCATCAGTGAGGCAGCCTGAACAAAGAATGAGGAGATTCAAATGTTTTGTTTTTCAATCTGTTTTATTGTAATTTTGTAAAAACAAAAGTAAAGGCAGGTATCTCACAGTAAATGCTTATGCCCCGTTGATGCGGGCTCTAAGCAAATCAAATGTGACCATATATTACATATATGTGACCTTTTATATTAACATTACCAATCAATAATTGTTATATTGTGCATGCATAACAACACATTTGTTGCAAAGCCACACAGGCACATATAGGCTACATTTGTATCATCACTAAGTATATAAACAAAATGTAACTAACATCTGTAAAATAGTAGGTAAATATGTACTTACTCTTTTTGATTTTTGTTGCTGCGTGTCCTCGTTGCAGTGGAAGGCGAGAGTGAACAAGCTACATTCCTTTTAAAAAAAGTTACCAAAACATATGTAACATCAACCAAGCTCCAAAAATAAATAATAAAGTCATACAGGCTCATATTATTAACACGAAGTATAAACAAAATTGAACTAACACCTGTAAAATAGTGGGTAAATATATACTTACTCTTTCTGATTTCTGACTGTGTTGCTAAGCGCACTCCGAGTTGCAGGCGGAGGTAGTGATGAAGCTACATTCCTTTTAAAAAAGTTGAAGAATATTATTACATAAATATAACTATAGTAGCATTAGTCTATAATGAATTACTGATGTAAATAATTTTAGACGCGTGCAATAAGCCTATATGCGTGTCAATGGGTCAATACCGGAGAGGCACACCGCAAACATTAGCCTAACACATTTGTGCACTTCATTAACTGGGTATATTTACACATTTCAGCACATTTACACACATTTACAACTGATATTTGCGAGCATGCATCGTTAATGATAATGAGGCAGCATTTATATAGTCAAAATATAACCTAAACACCTACTAGGCCTACTTTCTAAAATAATTTATAAATTCTATCTTTCATACATAATGATCTAAACATTTAATTTAGGCTACACATACAAATACAAATTTCCTAACCAAGGGGTGTAGCATATGTACACAAAAAAAAAAAAAAAAAAAAAAAACATTTTTAACATTGAAATGGTATGAGATATTAAATTCATGGTATAGATATGCACTTTCATTAGATCGTGTTGAATATAGGTAGATATAAAATGTCAGTACTCTGGATGGCAAGTCCATCCAGTATAATATGTAAGCTCATGTTTTGAATAGCTTGTCAACTAATGCAAGTAAGAATAAATACTTACTCATCCGAAATTCTATCCACGGCTGGATCAAGTCGCTCTTCAAAATACAAACGGTCGTCATCAGAGTAGTCGCGCTCCTCTTCTGATGAAAATCTGGACTCTTCGTCGCTAGTATCCAGGACGAACTGAAGGGCTTCCGCACCGGTGTACCGTGTCATCTTCCCAACGCGCAGGTGACGAAATGATGAAACTTGAAGCGTTTAATGCATTTGCTTGGGGGCGTTTACCTGTTTTGCATAGATGGCTTAGCACATTATCTTGTGAATAGCGCGCTCCGTAAGTAGGCGTGAACGAATTAAAGTCAATGAGCTCGTAATGAGCTCGACTGGAATCGCTCTCTTTTTATACAGATTACAGAAGCTGATAATATTTGTTTTTTATATAAATGACTTCATTTAACAGATGCGATCTCAAGCTTTATGCCCGTGGGTCTGAATTTTCGCGGAGTTATAGATCATTTTCGAACGCGTTTCAAATGGGAGTTTACTGACAGAGAGAAGGCAGAAATTGCATCATGTTAAAGTTTCTTTATTTGTCAAAAAGCAAAACACTTTATTTTTATTGTGAGTATACAGAAAAAAAATAGAAACTGAACAGGATCGATTGATGTATAACACGAAAATTAAAGATCAAAATTAACAGAGCATTTTGTGTTTATTTTTCAATGCTAAAAAAAAAAACGAGCAAAACGCGCCGGCGCGTTTTTGGTCCCCAGAGGGTTAAGGCGGGTTGATGAGATGCTTTGTTGGTTGCTCAAGATGGTTATGTTCAGACCCTTTCCAAAAAATTAGAATATCATGGAAAAGTTTATTTATTTCCATAATTCCATTCAAAACGTTAAACTTCCATAGATTATAGATTCAGGGCCCACAACTTAAACGATTTCAAGTATTTAGTGTGGGCAGGTGCAAATCCTGCTGGAAAATGAAGTCAGGATGAAGTGTTCTGAAAATGTCCTGGTAGACGGCTACGTTGACTCTGGATTTCATAAAGCACAGTGGACCAAAGTCCTTTTTTCTGATGAGAGCAAATTTTGCATCTCATTTGGAAACCAAGGTCCCAGAGTCTGGAGGAAGAATGGAGAGGCACACAATCCAAGATGCTTGAAGTCCAGTGTGAAGTTTCCACAGTCTGTGTTGGTTTGGGGAGCCATGTCATCGGCTGGTGTTGGTCCACTGTGCTGTCCACTCAACGCAGCCGTCTACCAGGACATTTTCAGGAGACAAGCTTTATGGAGATGCTGACTTCATTTTCCAGCAGGATTTGCACCTGCCCACACTGCCAAAAGAACCAAAACCTGGTTCAATGACCATGGTATCACTGTGTAATTACTGTGTGATTTCATGTAATATTCAAATTTTTTGAAATCCTGTTTTCGTGGGTTTTATGAGCTGGACGCCCAAATCATGTACAAATAAACAACTAAATACTTGAAATCGTTTAAGTTGTGGGCCCTGAATCTATAATCTATGGAAGTTTAACATTTTGAATGGAATTATGGAAATAAATAAACTTTTCCATGATATTCTAATTTTCTGGAAAGGGCAGATCTGTAACGGGTGATAGGTTCATATCATGATTACCACCGTCACAAGGTAAGACTTTGGTGACGGTCTGAGTGAGGTCGAAACAGATCACACAAATCTCAATCATCCAAAATCTCAGAAATAACCAGTAGCGAGTGCAGCCTTACAGAGAGACTCAGGAAGAGGTTGCAACTTTTAGACGCACCTGGACGTTTCTGAATGGTTAGTGGATACATGTATGTAGTTCTTGTGGTAGTTGTGTACTAACAGACCTGTAGCAATTTGTTCCCAATACCATATACTACGTGTTTGCAGAGAAGTTTGAAATACCCAACTATTAAGCTACTATAATAATAGTACAGTATTACACTGTATTTCAGTTATCCAGTTAAGACACCCAACATAGGCTATTTGTGAATGGAAAACATTACATTATTACATTACATTATTACAAAAGTGTATCCTTGCAATTGGTTTTGTTGATCATGCATCTTCACTGTAGCTGTTAAAGCAACACTAAGGAACTTTTCCTCTTCGGTTGCCCTACAGGTTGGAAGCGGAATTGTCCATTCTGTCGTAATTTCACCACCCGAGGCCTACTGTTGCACGCACACTCGCTGTTTATCCAGCACCGGCTTTGGAATGAACGATGTCCAGAGATAAGGTAGAGTATGTTGCATGATGTCATGAAAGTAAGATGTATTGCGACATCAGAAACGAAGAAAAACAAAATAATGACTATTGTAACGCTTGACGTAAAGCAAGTCAAATTTGTAGTTTTCTTATGTCTCATTCGAACTACAGAAACGCGACCCGGTTTGGCAAACTTGCATAGTGTGGTTATAGTAGATATAGGGCTGCAAAGCAAATCCAGAAGTGCCTTTCAACCTGTTATGACTTGATGAACCACTGATACGATTTTGATTTACGAATTGATCTCACCTGGAGTGGAGGACAATTAAGAAAGGAGAGGTAAGAGAAAGGCTGTGGTGAACATGACTGGCTTTTCCCGCTCGGGGGAAAACGGGGACGCTTTGTGTTGCTCGAGACCGTTAGGGGTTGTCCGGCAACGAAGACAGATAGCTAGATAGATCGTATCTGTGTAGTTAGATAATAGTGGGACTGGGGTGTAGAAGCGCGGGCCACATGTTCCAGAAGCGGGTTTAAGACCTGAGATGCGCAAAGAGTACTCATTAATGCCAGTGCCATTGTGATTAATTGCTGTGACTGAATAACTCAAAGAAGAGTGCGTGCTTTCTCTGCGGACATTTCGGTACGGCTGATTCCATTCCCTAGACCTCGGGGCGGGGTCTTGTTTCCTGAAAACGAGGAAGTGTTTTATATTTTAATTCTTTCATGAGTTGTGGCTATGTGTGAGTGTGTATGTTGTAGTTCCCTTTTGTGGTCACTACGAGTTACGTTGTGACGACGAATGGGGTTTCACTTAGAGAGCCTCTCACCTTCGAGAATACAAAACGTGCCAATGGCAAGAAAATGACATGGGTCTGCTTAATTTACATAGCGTAACTCCGCCCCACCTCGTGGGTATATTAGGAAGTACACTGGCAACATGGAGATATGTTTTTGCTTCGGAGCCAAGAGTTTTCACTCCCACAAGCCATTCTGAATTAGTCTACGAGACGAGCGGCTCTCTAGTGTGTTGGTGCAACGGCGCATTCCAGCGAGATCACATTGCCTGCTGCTGGTCTGTGCAGTGATCTGCCGACAGTGTGTGTGCTTCTCCCTGGGCACTTCAGCACTCTGCTGAACTTTTTCCTCTCTCTAAAAGAGCTGCACGTGGCATGTCTTTTTCAAGATGGCTCGCCTGTGTGTTTTCTGGATGTGGTGTGTGATTCATCTGCCTAACGGTCACAAGCGCTGTTTAGGGTGTTGGGCTTAATCACACTGGGCAGCGCTCGTGGATGAGTCATGAACATGACCATCGCAATGTTTAGATCGAGACTCAATGATCTCCGTGTGGGTAGAGTCCCCTCTGCCACACCCCAATCTATCTCTTCCTCGAGAGGGGATACTTTGGCTGGTGGCCAGGGTGATCTGAGGGTTACAGTGTGGCACAATAACCGATGAGTCATTCCTCGTGCCACACCCCCTCAACATTGCAAACCGTGGAGCTTCTGTGTGTGCCTGGTTCCTCTCGGGGACCCAGTGTTTTCATTTGGGGCTCCGGTGGATGATGCCATGTAACTAACAACATCACAAGGCGGGCTTGATTCCTCTGGAAAATAGGATTCGACTGCGTTGCCTCCCTCGGGAGTGTCAGCGTTAGCCGAATCAGATCCAGAGTCAGATCCGTGCTGGAACCAGCACTCGCCCCCAGTGCCTTTCTTCCTGGACGTGCATCAGGACGCCTCCGGGTTGCGAGAGTTCCCGTGACATATCGCGGCCTGTGGGCCACTCCACCCAGAGTGTGGCCTCCACTTGGGCTCTAGCGCATGGTGCCTCACTAACAGACATCTGCAGAACTGCAGGCTGGGCGACACCCAACACATTTGTGAGATGCTACAATCACCGAGTGGAGCCAGTGTTCTCTCATGTACTCGCTTCAACAAGCTGGTACTAGGATCTGCTCAGGTGTCTTCGCTTGCTCGCCATTCCACTCCACGGACTGGATACGTGCGATATTCTCCTCAGGTGAGCCTCCCCGAGAAGCCCTGAGTTCCTCCAGCACTGTTGACGTCAACGCAAGATTTATGCCACCAGCAGCTTTCACGATTGGTTAGGTGCCACCATGTGCATGGTTCTCCCTCTGGGCGACCCCCACATGTGTATTTCCACTGTAAGCCTCTCCGAACATGTGTCTTTCCCTTGGCAAGCCACCTTGCCTCCGCTGGGGTTAAAACATTCCACCCTGCGGGCTGGACACCCCAGTGTTTCTCCATATGCAGCCGCCTCTCGGGTCATATGTGTATTCAGTCTCGGCTCCTCAGCGAAGAAACATATCTACATGTTGCCAGCGTACTTCCTTATATACCCACAAGGTGGGGCGGAGTTACGCTATGCAAATTCCGCAGACCCAATGCATTTTATTGCCATTGGCTCGTTTTGTATTTTCGAAGGTGAGAGGCTTTCTAAGCGAAACCCCATTCGTCATCACGACGTAACATCTCCGTTCCCTACTCAGGGAATGAGGGTTATGTACGTAACCGAGACGTTTTGAGTTTTAGAGGTTGTATGAACATTACTTTGTGTACGCTGGACTGGGAACGCGCTGATTTTTCCACTTGATAAACTGATTGCTGTTTGATCACGGTTTCTATTGGGGGATAACCACTGGAGTGTAGTGACGTTTTGGAGTTTCACTTGTGTATCGCCATTTGTCCTAGTGGGGGCGTACTGAGTAAATGTTTGTTGAACTTTTTTAAATGCTTATTTGCATAATGGTTACATTTTTCTTAATGAAATTGTCAATAAAGTGATATTTTTCCATTAAGTCATGTGTTATGTACTCTTTGTCCTACATAAATCTGGTTAAACCTCTGTAAAGAAATTAAAAGGTTTATTACAATGTTAAATACTTAATTAGGCAGAGTCAAAAACGGGGAGATCCGAAACCATTCAGTTTCAGCACGATTTCAAGATCATTTAAGATTTAAATTTCACTTCTGGAAGAGAAGCGTACGCATTTTTTTTGTGTACGTTTTCTGAATCGCATGTACACATATTTGAGAAATGATCGTAAGATAAAATGTAAGATGGTTTCTACGCAGCATTTACACTGCAAGTCTTAATGCACAGATCTAATCCTCAGTTTTTTTTTTTTTTTTCCTCATCTGTTTATGTTAGGCCTATATTTTGTATCCAATCCTGGTTGACCCTCGGGTTTTGAATGGCCATGCTTTATAGCCAGTATCATTTATTTATATAATTCACGTCAGGTGGTACCATGATTATGTGCCAGCATGCCCTAGTGAAAAATAACCTATACCAAAAGGTATTTAAAATACATTTATTTCATACTCAGTCCATTAACATATTTACTGACATATCACTGAAATCTGATTTAAATATTATTAACTTTATTTGGAGCATTTCTAAATTACACAATGCACATTTATTATTTGTCACGGATACACCAGGTTCCACCATCACTCCCTCACGATGATCCCTGTCACCAGAATACTAATCAGCTGCACCGGTCACCCATCAGTACACCAATCAACGGACTATATAAGCACACACACCTCATACATGACTACTTACCTGTGTTTTACTCACCTGAGAAGATTACTATACCTGCTCCTAGTGGTAGGCAGATTGAGGCTTTGTGAAACCCTGAAAGTTGAACAAATGTGCCATATTCTGTCGAGGCTTTGAAGCCCGTCTCCATGCTAACCGCTAGTGGTCAGAACAGTGTAAATGCAACAAAAACCTGGCCAAACACACATAAAAACACCTTTTACAAATCTATTACAATTTTTTATTGGAAGTCAAATCTTTCAAATGCAATTATCTAATCATCTAATAAAATTATCAAGTGTCTATATGTTCTTTTATCAATTGTCAGGGTTTGTTTTGTTTGTTCTATGAATGGCTCAGCTGGACCAGTACTCATGTGAGTGGGTCTCCTCCACGTGGAAAACACGTGGTTACTGGTTCTGGATAAATTCACTGCTTACATCGTCTTAGGGTGCCCCTGGCTTGTCAAACACCATCCGGTTCTGTCCTAGACCACCGGAAATATCCTGAAGTGGGGCAAAAAAAAAAAATCCTAGCATGCTTCCCTGAGCTACCCCTCTCCTCGAGTCAGCCAGTCAAGATTCTACCTGTCCTTTCCACGTCGATACAAACTCCTTTAGAGAAGCAATCTGTGGACATACCCGCCTGCTACATCCCCTTCAGTGACTTGTTCTGCCCGAGACAAGCCTCCCAATTACCACCTCACAGACCATGGGACTGCGCCCTTGACCTCACACTGGGTGAGCCAGTGCCCCATGGCAAAATATACCCACTCTTCATCCCTAAACAGACATGCTGAAGTATATTCAGGAGGCTCTCCTACAGGGATACAGCCATCCTTCCACTTCCCCTGCTGCTTCGAGTTTCTTCTTCGTGGCCAAGAAGGGCGGAGGCTTGAGGTCCTGCATTGATTACTGGGCATTGAACAAAATCATAATGAAATTCTGTTATCAACTTCCCCTCATCCCAACAGCCCTGGAACATCTTAGAGGCGCTAGCATCAACAACATCCTACAACCTCATCCAAATACGCGAGGGAGATGAATGGAAGACTGCTTTTGTGACCCCTTCTGCCCACTATAAATATTGCGTCATGCGCTTCCTCCTTATTCCAGGACTTCATGCACAAGGTGCTCCAGGAGTACCTTCACCGGTTCGTGCTAGTCTACATTGATGATATCCTTGTATACTCCCGGAGCTTGGCCGAACATCGCCAGCACGTTTCCGAGGTCCTCCAACACCTGTGAGAATTCATCCTGTTCCTCAAGGCAGAGAAATACCAGTTCCATCAATCCTCAGTGCTGTTCCTGGGATAATATAACATCAGTAAAGATGGTATCCTGATGGATGAGGGGAAAGTCACTGCCATCCGCAACTGGCCCTCACCCACTACAGTGGACTTTTTTCTTTTTCTATTTCTATTTGCCAATTTCTAACATTGCTTCATCTACAATTTCAGTTACCTCAGCACAGAGTTTGGCGTTCTCATGTCCTCGTGTTTTATGTTCTTTATTTTTAGTTTTATGTTTTAAAGTTTATTCAAATTTATTTACGGGAACTATATACCTGTCGAGGGGCTTGCACAAAAATGGATCTATTTTACCTCATTGCCCTGTGGACTTCATGGCGTGTTTGTGACTCCAATGATTTCGACAGGCAAAGTCGGTTGCACTACTCAAGAGAGGTGCTGCTGCAGTTAAACTGTGTATGTTCGATGCGTGTGGTGGATTTTATCCCACAGCTTCCGGACTTTATTTTGAGACAACCATACGAAAAATCGGAAAAACCCAGGGGAAGGAGAAGGAAGCGGGGAAACCGAGGTGGTGTAAAGTTACGCCTGAGGAAACAGCGTCTGTCCCGGATTCCTCTGCCCTCGGTGATCATGAGGAATGTTCAGTCCTTGAGGAATAAAACGGATGAACTTCAGGGGTATGTCCGATTCCTGAAGGATTTTAAAAACTGTGGCATCTTGGATTTTACTGAGACATGGCTCAATGTGCAGGACCCAGACACAGACCTGTGCATCGATGGGTTTGGAACACCGTTTCGTTTGGATCGTGATGCTGAGGTGACGGGGAAAAAACAAGGCGGCGGGGTATGTTTGTATGTTAACAAACAATATTGCAGTGCTGTGACTGTTCAAGAACGGATTTGCAATTCGAATGTCGAACTTTTAACAGTATTACTACGTCCGTTTTATTTCCCTCATGAGTTTCCACAAATCTTTATGACTGTGGTCTATATCCATCCAAAGGCAGATGCCGTCTCTGCCGCTAGAGTTTGTTATTGGGTGATTTTAACCATGTGTCACTAAAAAAAGCACTTCCACATTACTATCAATATGTCACTTGCCCAACCAGACGAAATAAAACAATTGATCTGTGTTATGGAACAGTAAAGGACGCCTTCAAATCACTTCCATTACCTCCTTTGGGCTCGGCTGATCACAACTGTGTGTTTTTACTGCCCACTTACAAGACTGTCTTAAGGAGAGAGAAGTTTGGACTGAGGACTCTGTGCTCTGTTTACAAGAGTGTTATGATTGCACAGACTGGAATATGTTTAGAGAAAGCTGTGGTGATGACTTGGGATGAACTTACTGATGTGACCTGTTTCTATGTTGCTTTTTGTAGAGATATGATAATTCCTAGTAGCCTAAGACAGTCAAAATTTACCCAAATAAACCATGGGTGACAAAATCTGTTAAATCCAGTATAAAATATAAGAGACGGGTCTTTAAGCTAGATGAATTTACTGATTTACATAAACAAGCAGCCACTAGGGGGTTGAAAGTCAAAAAAGAATTATAAAGTGAGATTAGAGAGTCAGATGGCCGATAATAAATTGGGTTCGGCCTGGTCCAGTATGAAATCTATATTAGGGTATGGTAGTTCAAAGCACAATAATCATGTCATCTTGGATGGATACAATTCCAAATTTGAATTTGCAAATGCCTTGAGTTTTTATAATCGTTTTGATACATCTGTTTTTAGTGAGGAACTCCAGGACTTTAGTCACAAGCTTGAGGATAGCCAGCATTTTTGTATAGACCAAAAGGAGGTAGAAAGGGCCTTTTCTTCAGTTAGAGTAAATAAGAGTTATGGGCCTGATAATATTTGTGGCCGGGTACTCAAGTCTTGTGCAAAAGAGTTGAGTCCTGTATTTCACTATATTTTGAATAAGTCCTTCAGAGTACAGCATGTAACAAAGGTGTGGAAGGATGCAATGATTGTCCCGGTTCCGAAAGCTACAGTAGTTGTCCAAAGACATTAAATGATTTAAGACCAGTGGCTCTTACATCTATTTTAATGAAAATTTTAGAAAAATTTGTGAGATCGGAAATATTAAAGTCGACTGAGTGTTTATTGGACCCAATGCAGTTCGCTTATAGATCAAAAAGAGGTGTAGAGGATGCAATGGTCACCCTGATACATCTGCTTTTGAAACATATGGAGGGGAAGGGGTCTCATGCAAGGCTTCTATTTGTAGATTTTTCCTCTGCGTTTAATACAATTCAACCTCACATCCTAGTAAGTAGACTTTAATTTAGTCGGATGGATTTTAGATTTTTTAACTGAGAGAACACAAAGAGTGAAAATAAATAACACAATCTCTACACAGGTTACTTCCTCCACTGGTTCACCACAAGGATGTGTACTTTCTCCACTACTGTTTATTCTTTACACAAATATGTGCCAAAGTCATTTGGAAAATCGTGTTGTTTTGAAGTATGCAGATGATACTGTAATTGTCAGTCTGCTTCAGAATAATGAGAATAGTCATGGACCTATTATTAATGACTTTGTTGAGTGGTGTGAGGAGTCTCACCTTCATTTAAATGTACTGAAGACCAAGGATATGGTTATTGATTTCAGAAAGAATGTCTATATGCATGAAGTCACATCCATTAAGGGTGAAACAGTGGAGTGTGTGCAGTCTTACAAATACCTTGGGACAATCATTGATTCAAAGTTGAGTTTTGAAGCCAACCGTGAAACGGTGTATAAAAAGGGGCATCAATGTCTGTTCTTTTTAAGGCAAGGCAAGGCAAGGCAAGCTTATTTATATAGCACATTTCATACACAATGGCAATTCAAAGTGCTTTACATAGAAGAAATTAAAATAATAAAAGAAATAAGAATAATTAAAACAGTTTAGAAAAATAAAATAAAATACAGTACAAACAGTCGGACGAATATTGGCACAGTACTCATTCAGTAAATGCAAAGCTAAACAGAAGTGTTTTGAGTCTGGATTTGAAAGTGACTACTGTAGGAGCACGTCTGATCTCCTCTGGAAGCTGGTTCCAGCTGCGGCTGGCATAATAGCTAAAAGCGGACTCGCCATGCTTAGAGTGAACCCTTGGTATTTCTAGCTGATATGATCCTAGTGATCTGAGTGATCTGTTGGGTTTATATTCAGTGAGCATATCTGTAATGTATTGAGGTCCTAGGCCATTGAATGATTTATATACCGGGAATAATACTTTAAAATCAATCCTAAATTTAACTGGGAGCCAGTGTAAAGACCTGAGGACTGGTGTGATGTGTTCATATTTTCTGGTTCTGCTCAGAATCCTGGCAGCAGCGTTCTGTATGAGCTGCAACTGTCTTATGGTCTTTTTGGGAAGGCCAGTGAGGAGTCCATTACAATAATCCACCCTGCTGGTGATGAAAGCATGCACAAGTTTCTCTAAGTCTTGTCTGAAGACAAAGCATCTAATTCTTGCAATATTTTTCAGATGATAGTATGCTGATTTAGTTATTGCTTTGACATGACTACTGAAACTAAGGTCTGACTCTAGTGTCACACCAAGATTCCTGACTTGATTTTTAGTTGTTTGACCCCTAGAGTGAAGGAATGCGTTCACCTTCAGAACTTCATCTTTGTTTCCAAACGCAATGACTTCAGTTTTGTCATTGTTTAACTGAAGAAAGTTTTGACACATCCAACTGTTGACTTAGTCAATGCATTGGCACAGGGAGTCAATGGGGCTGTAATCGTTAGGCGATAGGGCTAAGTAGAGCTGTGTGTCGTCTGCATAGCTGTGGTAAGAGATCTGGTTCTTTCTCATTATTTGGCTCATTGGGAGCATATACAGGTTGAACAGGAGTGGTGCAAGAATTGAGCCTTGAGGTACTCCGCATGTCATGGATGTCCACTCAGACTTATGATCTCCTATACTCACATAATAACCTCTCCCATCTAAGTATGACCTGAACCATTTTAGGACTATCCCAGAAAGCCCCACCCAGTTTTCCAGCCTGTCAAGAAGTATGTTGTGATCGACAGTGTCAAATGCAGCACTGAGGTCGAGTAGTACTAGCACTGATAATTTGCCTGAATCAGTATTTAAGCGAATATCATTTATTATCTTTATGAGCGCTGTCTCGGTGCTGTGGTGCGGTCGGAAACCAGATTGAAAATTGTCAAAGTATCCATTCGAGCTTAAGAATTTGTTCAGCTGATTGAAGACAACTTTTTCAATGATCTTGCCTATAAAAGGAAGATTTGAGATCGGTCTATAGTTGCTTAATATGGTCTTATCCAGATTGCTCTTTTTCAGGAGGGGCTTGACAACTGCAGTTTTCAGGGAGTATGGAAAACTCCCAGAGCGAAGTGAGACATTTACCACTTCTAGGAGAACTGCTTCTAAACTGTTTAACACACTTTTGAAAAATGATGTGGGAAGTGTGTCAAGAGCGCAGGTTGATGTTTTAAGGTGCTGTACAGTTTCTTCCAAAATTTTGCCATCAATTTCTTTGAAATCAGACATAGTAACTACTTTCTCAGGTGGTTTGATCTGTCTGACCCCAGGGCAACTCAAGGATGTGCTGATCACCTTTCTGATATTACTGATTTTCTCAGAGAAGAACGAAGCAAACTCACTACACTTGTTCTCTGAGAGCGTTTCACTGGGAATCTGGCTTGGAGGGTTTGTCAGTCTCTCTACAGTAGCAAAAAGAGTGCGTGTGTTGTTTAAATTGCTGTTTATAATATTTGAGAAGAAAGTCTGTCTAGCTTTGCCTAGTTCCATATTGAAAGCATGAAGGCTGTCTTTGTAGATGTTATAATGGACTACAAGTTTAGTCTTCCGCCACATGCGCTCTGCTTTTCTGCATTGTCTTTTCATATTTTGCACTGCTGTTGAGTTTCTCCAAGGTGCTTTTTGTCTGCCATTCTTCTTCCTGACTTTGACAGGAGCAATATCATCAATTATACCTTTAACTTTTGAGTTAAAAGAATCAAGGAGAAAATCAACAGAGTCTGCAGATATGCTTGGTGTTAAGGATATAGCCTTCATAAATAGTACACTAGTGTTCTCATTTAAGCATCTCTTCTTGACAGACACAGATTTAGCTTCAGTGGCAGGAGAGATCAATATATCAAAGAAAATACAGAAATGATCAGACAGTGCTACATCCTTAATAACAATCAATGAAATGTTTAGACCCTTACTGATAAGTAAATCTAGAGTGTGTCCACGATTGTGTGTGGGTCCATGTACATGCTGAGTCAGATCAAAAGTTTTTAAAACAGTTTTGATTTCTTTAGCCACATTTTTTTCTGCATTATCAATGTGAATGTTAAAATCTCCTGCAATGGCAAAACAGTCAAACTCTGAGGTAATTGCTGATAACAGTTCTGTCAAGTCCTCAGCAAAGGCTGGAGAGTATTTTGGAGGCCTGTAAATAATGATAAGTAAAATGCGTGGAGCACCTTTCAACACAATACCCAGATATTCGAAAGAAGGGTAATTCCCAAATGATATTTGCTTACATTGATAGATATCTTTAAAAAGAGCAGCTAGACCCCCACCTCTCTTAACAGCTCTGCAGACACTCATAAAAGTAAAGTTAGGAGGGGCTGTTTCATTGAGGATTGTTGCACTGCAGCTGTCTTCTAGCCAGGTTTCATTTAGAAGCATAAAATCCAGGTTGTTTGTGGTTATTAAATCGTTGACTAGAAGTTATTTATTTTTAAGTGAACGAATGTTTAAAAGTGCTAACTTAACAGTCTTACTTTTTGTCCCCACATCAATCTTACTTTGACGTGTAATAGGCACCAGATTAGTTAGGTTTGCTGCACGGCTATTGAAGGCCTTAGACTTTCTATCTTGTAATAGAACAGCAATAGAGAAAGATACAGGCACACTGGGTTCCCGCTTGTTCTGTAAACATTTGAGAAAGTTACTGTTATCAGAGCGGGGACCCAAAACACATCACTGAGAGCTGGTATCAGTTGTTTTTGGTTCACCTCGAGCAGATGGAGGAGGGTGTGGGCCCTGGCGTTGTGGCAGAGGCCGAAGAGCTCTCACAGGAGGGGGGAGGGCGAGCTGGGCCCGCAGGCTTTGGTGCGGGTGGTAATGGTGCCTGTCGTTTTTTGGTTGGTATCTGGGGGCTTGCAGCAAAAGAGTGGGATAGTCTGGTTCCAGCATACACCAGTTCTTCCATTTTCTGTGAGAAACACAGTAGTGGCGATGCTGGAGAGAGGGATAGCGTGTCTGGTGAAAGGGGCTGTTGCTCTGGTGTTATAGGAGGTTGTGATATGCTGTCCTGGCTTCCCTGGCTGTTTTCCAGGAAGTCGTCCTTGGGTGCTGAATCTTCAAGCAGTTCTGATATGTCTCTCTGTGGGCAGGGCTCAGCTGAGATTGTGTCCGTGAGCAGAGGTTGTTGTGGCGGAGTGGTGTTATCATTGTCCTTGTGTGATATGTCAACCGCATGTCCATTTTGCTGCTGAAGTGAAGTCCCGTGGTCATTCATACTGTGTCCATGTGGTGTGTGCCATTCAGATTGAGTGGATTGGCACAAACTGTAGAAGGATGATTGAGGGAGAAGTAGAAATTGTCCTTTAACACTCTTGAACCAAGTTTGTTTGGGTGATGGCCATCCCGATGAAAAAGTTGTCTCTGACTCCAGAAAAGATTGAAATTGTCAATGAAGTTTACTCCTTTTATATTGCAGGTTTTTTGCAGCCATGTATTTAGCCCAAGCAACCGTGAGAACCTGTTTGTTCCTCTTGCTGGGAGTGGTCCACTGATGAATGTTTGAACTTTCAGTCTTTTAAGTGTTTCAAAAAGTTCATTGAAATCCTTCTTAAGGAGTTCTGACTGCTCTTTATGAATATCATTCTTCCCCACATGTATGATGAGTCGATTTGCAGTCTTATGTTTCATCAGAATGTTCTGAAGTTCCCTGTTTACATCAGAAGTTGTTGCTTGTGGAAGGCAGCACGTAGTTGTATCCCTGCCGCTAATGTTTCTGATTATCGAGTCCCCCACTATCAGAGTCCTGGGCTCGGCTGCGCTCTGAGCTGAGTGCCGCTGTCTGCTCGACCTTGAGCGCCAGTTAGCATCAGTGTTAGCTACTGGCCCATTCAGTCTGTGTTCGATCATATTCATCACATTTGGGGATTCCTCATTTACATTCATTAGTACTTCAAATCTGTTCTCAAGATGTATAGGCGGTGGAAGAAGACCAATGTTTGCAATTCTTGTCAGAGCTGTATCTGGGGTAGAGGATGCTACTGCGGTAATATGTGAGGCTCGTGACAATCTGATGTCTCGAGTGCCTTTGGGTCTAGCTCCCTGTTTGTGCCATCGATTAGTAAGTCGATCGGCTTGTTTCTCTACCTGTCGAGGAGCACTAGTTTCATGGGACTCACCGGTATGCTGAGGGCGTCCATGACGAAGCTCTGTTGTGTGCTCCGTCTGGTTTGGTGGTCCCGTAAGTAACTTTGTTTCGAGAACTGCAATCCTTTGTAAAAGTCTGTGGCAGTTAGTGCAGCAAGTAGATTCTTGAACCTGAAGAGGCATTTTCTCTCTTATCCGTATGAATGTAGGCAGTTGTGTTTTCCTTTCCCGGAATGTAAACTGGTCGGGTAAAAGAATTCTGCGTTTTTGTAGTAATCCAAACTTTGTTGTCTGAGCACTGTGCTGTTTGCTGAAGTTAAAATTAGATGATAAAAGGAAATAAAATATAAAATATAGGAGATAAAATGTAAAAGCGATAGAGCAAAGCGCGGAGCAGTAAGCAAGAGCGTCCGAACAGTAGCAATTAGCAATTTCAGTATGGAAATTTAAGGAAAATGTGTAAATTTCAAATTGAGAAAACACTGTTGAGTATGTTTTATCGTGCTTTTATTGAATCCGTACTCTCCTTTTCTCTGGTATCTTGGTACGGGAACTTAACTTTAAAGAGCCGGAACTCTATTAATCAGATTGTGAAATGGTCTAGTAGGTTGATTGGGGAACCACTACTGAACCCAGCCTTGCTGTATACCAGGGAGGTACAGCGCATGGGTATTTCACTCATGAGTGACCAGCTTAATCCGCTGTATTATGAGTTCCAGTATCTGCCGTCCAATCGACGGTTTAGAGTACTGCGGTTTACAACAAAACGATACAAAAACAGCTTTGTTCCAGTAGTGATTCATTTTATGAATAGTATTAAGATGGAGTAAATTGTTTTAGTGTGATTTTTAGTGTCTTGTTCTGTTTGTATGGTGTTATCGTTTATATGTTTGAGAAATAGCCTAAACTTGTTCTCTGGAACTTAATTTACCTACGGGTACAAATAAAGGAACCTGACCTGACCTCCAAAGATTCATCCATGCACTATGGATAATAATAATATGTTTATTTATATATAACTTTTAAGCTTCTTAGCACAACGTGCTTCACAAAAGGCAAAAAGACAAGACGAGGATTACAAAATATAAAACCAAGAACATAATACACAATTTTTTTTTTTTTAAATCCACAAGAATTTAAATACTTCACAAAGTAGATACAAATTTTTAGTTTTTAAAAGAGACTTAAAAGAGACTTCAGTTTTTAAAAAAAGTTTTTAAAAGAGACTTAAAAACAGACAAAGACTCTGTACGTCTCCATATATAATCTCCATTGGCAAGCTATTCCATAGCATTGGTGCCTTCACCGCAAAAGCTCTATCACCTTTTGTTTTATATCTAAATCTTGGAACAGCCAACAATTCATGCTTTGAAGATCTGAGACACCTGACTGTTTCATGTGGTCTTAAAAGTTCTGCTAAAGACTTAGGTGCCAAACCATGAAACGCTTTATATATCAATAATGTTATCTCAAAAACAATTCTAAAATGAATTGGTAGCCAATGTAGTGAAGCTAAAACTGGAGTGATATTATGGCCAGCAGCCATATCACCCTGTAGCCCAAGACTGGTTGCCCACTGAAG
The DNA here is from genome assembly GCF_964197995.2 of Scardinius erythrophthalmus. Lineage (NCBI taxonomy): Eukaryota > Metazoa > Chordata > Actinopteri > Cypriniformes > Leuciscidae > Scardinius > Scardinius erythrophthalmus. Next base: position 2,484,336 of record NC_138222.1, read on the forward strand.
CTAAGCAGGGCTGAGCCTGGTTAGTACCTGGATGGGAGACCTCCTGGGAAAAAACAGGTTGCTGCTGGAAGAGGTGTTAGTGAGGCCAGTAGGGGGTGCTCACCCTGTGGTCTGTGTGGGTCCTAATGCCCCAGTGTAGTGACGGGGACACTATACTGCCAAAAGAGCACCGTACTTCGGATGAGACGTTAAACCGAGGTCCTGACTCTCTGTGGTCATTAAAAATCCCAGGAAGTCCTTCGAGAAAAAGAGTAGGGGTGTAACCCCGGCATCCTGGCCAAATTTGCCCCTTGGCCTCTGTCTATCATGGCCTCCTAATCATCCCCTATATACTGATTGGCTTCATCGCTCTGTCTCCTCTCCACCAGTAAGCTGGTGTGTGGTGGGCGTTCTGGCGCAATAGGGCTGCCGTCGCATCATCCAAGTGGATGCTGCACATTGGTGGTAGTTGAGGAGATTCCCCCTTTCTATGTAAAAGCGCTTTTAGGTCTCAGAAAAAAGCGCTATATAAATATAACAAATTATTATTATTATTATGATTAAAAGATCTAGTTCGAGTCAGTAATCTAGCAGCAGCATTTTGTACCAATTGAAGCCGTGATAAAATAAATGAATAAAGCACATACAACATAAGCATCTCTGTGTCTTTAAAATTTAAAATCTATCTCAACTTGGAAATATTTCTTAACTGATAAAAATATTCAAAATTCATATTAGAGTCAAAGTAACCCTATTCAAAGAAACTCCCCCCTGTGGAAAGAAGTTACAGCATTGGTAACCGTGAACTTCTGGCCATCAAGCTTGCCCAAAAAGAATGGCACAATGGCTAGCGTGAGCCCGTCACCCCTTCACAGTATATACTGACCACAAGAATATCTCTGAGATACTAAGCACCTGAATCCCCGTCAAGCTCGTTGGGCACTGTTCTTCACCAGGATTAATTTTACCATCTCTAATAGACCCGGTGTTGTGCCGAATTTCGACCCCCGCCAAATTATTACCCCCCTAGTATTGGTAGGTTTAGGATTAGTAGTTATGGAATTGTCAGTCAGCAGTCAATAAAGCTGACTTCATTCCAGCCTTTGCATCTCATTCTACTCTTAGTATCTTGGGCTTGACTGAGACCTGGATTCGTCCAGAAGACTCAGCAACCCCCGCTGCTCTCTCTAGCAATTTCTCCTTCTCCCACTCCCCTCGCCAGTCTGGGAGAGGTGGGGGTACAGGGCTTCTCGTTTCTAACAATTGCAAATACTCCACGCTCTCTTCTCTATGCAATAACAACTCATTTGAATATCATGCTATTACACTTACAACTCCCATTAAGATCCATATTGTAGTCATTTATCGCCCCCCAGGTCAGCTGGGTAACTTTGTAGATGAGCTGGATGTGCTGCTGTCCACTTTCCCTGAGGACGACACCCCACTTCTAGTCTTCGGTGACTTCAACATCCATCTCGAAAAGCCGCATGCAACAGACTTCATCTCTCTCCTAGCCTCTTTTGATCTCAAACAACTCATCACCTCAGGTACTCACAAATCAGGCAACCAACTGGACCTAGTTTACACACGCAACTGCACCACAGAGAACATTTTGGTGAGACCCCTCCATGTTTCAGATCATTTCCTCATTACTTTCAGTCTACAACTCTCTACCCCTGCACCACCACCCCCACCACCAGTCACTTTCAGACGAAACCTGTGCTCACTTTCCCCCTCCCATCTCTCCTCTGCCGTGTCATCTTCTCTTCCCCCACCCTCACAATTCTCATCTCTGGATGTGAATACCACAACGGACAACTTATGCTCCACTCTAACCTCTTCTCTAGACATTATCTGCCCTCTCTCCTCCAGGCCAGCACGCGCTACTCCCTACAACCCCTGGTTGTCTGAGGTTCTTTGTGAACACCGGACCGAACTCAGGGCAGCGGAGAGGAAATGGAACAAATCAAAAGACGCATCTGACCTGAGTATGTATAAATCTCTCCTCTCTTCCTTTTCTGTGGATGTTCATGCTGCAAAATCTTCATACTTCCACAACAAGATCAACAGCTCCTCCAACACACGATCACTCTTCAAGACATTCAACTCCCTCCTCTGTCCACCTCCACCACCACCCGCCTCCTCCTTAACTGCTGACGATTTTGCAAACTTCTTCACCAACAAAACAACAGCTATCAGCAGTCAGTTCTCAGCACCACACACACAGGAACCCAGACCGACCCCTTCCACAGCCAATATCCCTCTGTCCTCCTTTTCTTCGCGAACCGAGGAAGAAGTATCTACACTTCTCCTCTCCAGTCACCCTACCACCTGCCCTCTAGACCCCATCCCCTCACACCTTCTACAAGCCATCTCTCCCACACTTCTACCATCACTCACACACATCATCAACTCATCCCTCCATACTGGCACTTTCCCCACAGCATTCAAGCAGGCTCGGGTTACTCCACTGCTTAAAAAACCAACGCTAAACACATCATTTGTAGAGAATTACAGACCTATCTCTCTCCTACCATTCATTGCGAAGACACTTGAAAGAGCTGTTTTCAGCCAAGTAACATCCTTCTTGTCTCTAAACAACCAGCTAGATGTCAACCAATCTGGCTTCAAGAAAGGGCATTCAACTGAGACTGCATTACTGTCAGTCACAGAAGCCCTACGGATCGCAAAAGCTGCTTCCAAATCTTCAGTCCTCATTCTCCTGGATCTGTCTGCTGCCTTCGACACTGTGAATCATCAGATCCTTATGTCCAGCCTCTCAGCACTGGGCATCACAGGAACTCCTCTCCACTGGTTTGAGTCCTATCTCACAGGTAGGTCCTTCAAGGTCGCATGGAGAGGCGAGGTATCCAGAGCACATCAACTGACCACAGGTGTTCCCCAGGGTTCAATTCTTGGTCCCCTCCTCTTCTCCATCTACACCACATCACTGGGACACATCATCCAGGCACATGGCTTCTCCTACCACTGCTATGCTGATGACACACAGCTCTTCCTCTCGTTTCAACCAGATGATCCCACAGTAGCTGCACGGGTCTCAAGCTGTCTGGCGGACATCTCCACATGGATGAAGGAACATCACCTACAGCTCAACCTGGCAAAGACTGAGCTTCTCGTCCTCCCTGCCAATCCGTCACTACAGCACGACTTCACCATCCAGCTAGATTCATCATCAATCACCCCATCAAGGTCGGTCAGAAACCTTGGAGTAACGTTTGATGACCAGCTGACCTTCACAGATCACATTTCAAAGACAGCTCGATCATGCAGGTTTGCACTGCACAACATCAACATCAACATCACAACACAAGATCAGGTCTTTCCTAACTGAGCATGCAACACAACTTCTCGTCCAGGCCCTGGTCATTTCTAGGCTTGACTACTGTAATGCTCTTCTGGCCGGACTTCCAGCATGTGCAACCAAACCCCAACAGTTGATCCAGAATGCTGCAGCTCGCCTTGTCTTCAATGAGCCCAAGAGGGCACACGTCACTCCACTGTTCATCTCTCTGCACTGGCTACCTCTCGCTGCTCGCATCAAGTTCAAGGCATTGACGCTTGCTTACAGATCTGTCACAGGCTCAGCTCCCTCCTACTTTCACGCACTCCTACGAGTCTACATCCCTACCAGACGCCTACGATCGGTCAACGAGCGACGCCTCGTGGTTCCATCACAGAAAGCCACAAAATCACTTTCCAGAACATTCTCATTCACAGTTCCATGCTGGTGGAACGCTCTCCCCACCCTCATCCGGAACGCAGAATCCCTGACAACATTCAAAAGACAGCTGAAAACCAATCTATTCCGTGAACACTTAACCTCTTAAAAAAATAAAATAAAAAAAATAATTCCTTTCCCTTTAAAACATCACTTATCAGTCTTATGCTACTCTGAATAATGCCTGAACTTCGTATTTTGAGCACTCCTTGCGTTGTTGTTGTTTTTGCCTCTTCATGATGACTCGCTTAATTTAGTCCTAATTTGTAAGTCGCTTTGGATAAAAGCGTCTGCTAAATGACTAAATGTAAATGTAAATGTAGTTGTGGGGGAGGGGTTAGAATTAGGGGTGGGGTTAGGATTAGGCAATCAGGTACTGACTTCAACGCGGGTGTAATAATTTGGCAGGGGGTCGAAATTTGGCACACCGGTTCACTCTTGATGATCTCATTGAGTCTCCAGAACCCATTGTTCCCTCCAGCCTAATCATCAGCCCCATCTAGTGGCCACTCGAGGAACAGCTCTCTGAAGCCAATGCAAACGAAAATACTCCCCCGGGGGGTGTCCACCTAACTGTACTTGCGTCTCCAGAACTTGTCCTATTCTATTGATTTACTCAGTTCACGCAGTCCTGTAAACTTGGGTTCCGACCACATTAGATCCCAAGCAAAATGGAGGAGAGGTTGATCATGTGAATTTGATAAGAAGGCACGCAACACTATTTATAGGCAACATATTCGTGCTAGAACGCTTGTTTTTCAGCGGGAATGCAATTCATCTGCTCAAAACAACACCAATTTGACCAATTGCATTAATGCTACACTTCAACCAGGACAGGTACTGTAATATAGGCTGCACACAAATTAATGTTGATGTTAATTAAAGAACAAGGCTAATAAACGTCTCCTATAAACTGCATGTTGAAATTAGACCAACACTTAATCATGAACACAAAAGCCACACCAAACAAATGATTTATTTTTGTTAGCAAACATGTAACTGTTAAGTTCTTTCCATCGATCAATTACTTAATTTCACATTTAAAAGATTTCATGAGGTTAACTTCTACCCAACATGTGGTCTGTTTGCACAAATACTTTATTTAAAGGGGCCACAAAAGCAAACAAGTATGTTGATTTTTTTTACTACAATAAAGTATTACTAACTATACCGATCAACATACTTGTTTGCTTTTGCAGCCCCTTCAAATAAAGTAAAAAAAAAAGACCAAGCATTCATCAGAGCGTCCATGAATCTTTGCCTTCCGACAGCAAGACCTGTATCCTTGTCATTGTTGATCAGTTCTCAAAAGTATGCCGGTTGATTCCCCTTAAGAACCTTCCCACTGCCATGGAGACTGCACACCTGATGTTTAATCATGTTATTTTCCCCGCTAATTTGGCCTTCCAGAGGATATAGTATTGGACCGTGGCCCACAGTTCATTTCCTGTGTCTGGACATCATTCCTCTCCTGTGATTCTCTGTGTGACCATCAGTCTCTCCTCTCTGGCAATAATCCCCAGATCAACAGGCAGACGGAAAGGAAGATCCAAGAGATCTGTTGCTTCCTAAGAACCTTCTGTCATGGCCAACATAACTCCTGGAACCAGTTCCTCGCCTAGGCAGAGTACGCTCTGCACTCCCTCAAACAGGGATCTCTCAAACCTTAAGATGCTCCAGTGGTTGACTAATGGTTCCAGGAGAGTGAGAGAGTCTGGGACTCAGCTCATCACCATCTCCAATGAGCAGTTCGATGCCAGAAGGGTCATGCCAATGCCTGGAGGACCGATGCTCCCATCAGCCGGGGTAAAAGGTATGACTCTCCACTAGAGAAATCAAGCTGTGCCTGTTGTGTACACTGAAAAAAGTGTGTTGGCTTTACATGATTTGATAGTGTATATCGGTCCCACATGAACCAATTAAACAAATATAATTTATTCATGTAACTTCAACATCATGGAAGTAAGTCATTTTAAGTGACCAAATTAAGTAGTCTCAGTTAAATTTAAAAGGCTCCCTGATAAGATTCAGGTATTCAAATTAATTTATTCATTCATTCATTTGAATTTCTAGATTATAGCCAACTATTAGTTAGTAATAGCACTTGTTGGCCTCTAAGTGAATGTTAAGATTGACATGCTCTTTCAGCTAAAACATTCACTGTAAGTATAAGTGAGTCAGTCCACAGATGAACCAAATGCTCCAATCTTCTCCACAACAGTAGCCCACTGTAATTTAAATGGTTCTAATAATTACAATGTAATTGAACATTAAACACAAATACACACTATCAAGTCTTCTCATTTTCTCAAAAACACATAACATAACACTTAATTTCAACATTTAATTCAGCCATATGAAAAGCATGCTGGGAACTAACAAGCACTGCCCAGTTTCAGTTAATGCAACACAAATCATTCATGTAATCCAACACAAACAGATTAAGTAAACTTAAATTTTACATATATTTAAGCAGATTGACCATAATCAAATTAAGTTTGGACAAAATGTATAGCAATTGTGTATCTTAAGCTCATTTTAACTATGCATTTGAACAAGCAGCAAAAATCTTTTTTTTTTCAGTGTAGGAAGCTGAGTCCCAGGAACATTGGCCCCTTTACCATCATCCGTGGGGTCAATCCAGCCACTTACGAGCCCCAATTACCAGCACACTACAGGATCCACCCCACATTTCATGTATCATGAATATTTCAATAATAGGAATGATTATATATCGATGTGATGTTAAAAGAAACCAATATTTTCATAATTTGTGCCTCAAGATATAGAAATTCTTCATCAACACATAGGTTTCATCTAATAAACATTTCCTTTACAGCATTCATGAAACATCTCTACATGTGTATACAAGATAATCAACGCAAAATCAATATAGATATAATATCTCAATATAACTAACATAACATACATATGTGACAGATCACATTACAAAGTAATATCCCTTATTTCCCAGCAACAGAGTCAAATACAAAAAGAGTTAATAAAACAATTTCTATAAACAATTTCTCAAAAGGCAGAATGCTCTGTGTTTTACAATACTTCATATTTTAAGTAGAGCTGTTCTTCTCTTTTTCTATGTCAAGCTCACATTGGCCATTAACACTATATAAAGGCCTAGAAAAATATTTTCTCAAATTGCAACACTGTTGGGGATTTTGTCTGGGGACAAATAACAATAATCAAATGCTAATCCCTCATTCCGGCTCTTGATGATGTTGGTCACCTCATCTAGTTTCTTGCGGAAAGTCTTTATGGCTTCCTTCACTGGTTGCTCTGTGAAGCACATTTCTGGATACGTGCCTAAGAAAAGCTGGGGGGGGGGAAGTAAGTTCTTCAGAAAGCAGAACAACATATTTCTTTCTTTTTATAAGGTAAACTGACCCTTCTCTAAGTTCCGCCCCCTTGTTTACTGTCAATCACTCAGACAAGCTTATAAAACAAAGGAATTGGGGATCTTCAAATCATTATCCATATAATGGACAATCAAAACATAAATTAACTCACTGTTATATGTGCTCCAGAAAAAATATAAATGATCCCTTCTATAACTTTTAGATAATTTAGTTTAAAACTATCCAAACACACAGGACATCCATTATCTAACATTAGAGAGGAGCAAAAGCTTGCCTGTAAGTATTGGAAGAAATGTATTGCACTACAGAACACATGGTGTAAAATGTCATTTGTAACATATGGATTTCTTATTCAACACTGTTTTGAATTTTAAAATGTGTGGACATAAAAGTGTGAATATGGCACATAATATATAGTCTATAGTAGACGTACTGTATGATTTATACTGGACTATAACAGATCAGAGCTCCTAATATTTTATATTTTATATACGCAACACCATTAAAAGAAATAGATACATTTTATGTTACTCCACAAACATGTACTTAGCGCAGGGTCAGTTAAATTAATTGCACTACTTACTGAAAATACTTGTATGTTGGCAGTGCCGCAGAACACACTGTAGCAAGCAAACAATCTACAATTTTTTTTTTTACCCCTCATCCTTCACTTGCATTTTGTATAATCTTTCCCTCAAAATTGTACTTATTTTTTTTGTCTTTTTTTTTGTCCAGAAAGCTTATTTTATTTTATTTTGAGATTTTTTTATATTTTGTTTAATGCAATTTTTTTTAGATTTCTTATTTTATTTACCTTTAAATTACCTTAAAATTTGGTCAATAAATAATAAATAAATAGACATTTAAGCACATTCCTCACATTCTTTCAACTTAAATACAAAATAACAATTTCATGCATAACCCTTTTAATTCAGCTCAAAATATCATACTTCGGGTGTCTTTGCCGACCTCTTGTGGAAAAAAATATATAACGTGATTTTTCATTACTCTTGCCACTAGATGGCCTTATAGCTCTATATGGAGCTTTTTTGAATTCACAGGACTCCTCAAATTAATTCAATTGTTTTGTGTATTCGTGGTTCAAGTGTAACAAAAGTCCCAGGGTCTTGGACCCCTCTGATGAACACTCAATTTTTTAACGCCTGAATTTATATAGCTGTATATAAAAATAAATAAAAAAAATGTGTGTTTTTGCCTTTAAGTAGATGGTAAATAATGTTGTGATTATCAATTTCCCTTTTTCACAACAAATAAATAGTAATTTTGGTATGTTGCAAATTTGCGACAACAGGCATTTAGGGTATTTTTTTTTACAAAATGGTAAAATTAATAAAACACATTTTCCCATCTCAGGTATGTAAATTTTATTCATGGCACAAAGTTGTTAGAACTTATAAACTTTAATTGACAAATTAATGAATCTTGACAACAGCAAGAAACAAAACACTCTCCTACTCCCTAACATTGACAGTAGTTTTTATACATTCCATGTTACACTCGGTTTAACTCTTTCCTTGTTTCTCCAGTGCATACATTATATATTCTTATAGTGTTATATCCTAACATGCTATTTTTTGTGAAAAGAAAAAAAAAAAAAAAAAAAACATTTTTGGGCTGAAGCCATCTAAATACAGCATTATTATAATATGTAGCCATTAGCCCAATCCAGCCGTTATGGACCAATGTCGCAAATTTGCTACAAACAGAAATCTACAAAGTACGTAAAAAATATTCGTCACATGAAGTCTATATGAATAACATAGCTATAGAAGCAATCAATAAGCTGGTACATATTTTTATCTTAGCACAACTTAACTCATTTTGGGCAATTTCTCCACATTTGCGCCCTTGATATGCGGATTTTGCAAACCAAAATATTAGCTTCGGTGAACCGGATGTAGTTCCCACTCCGACCGCTCCTACGAGAAACCAGTGCGTGCAAAATGTTCCTAGGTATGTATCGAATGTGCACAAACAGGCATTGGGGGAAAACACACGCTATCTCGCCTGCAGTCTGAATGGAAGGGGTTTGTTGCAAATTCGCGACAGTGGGCGTTAAGGGGTTAAAAAAAAAGTTTCGGGTCAAGATCTTCAGAGGGTGATGCTCTGTACCCTCAGCCAGTAACAGGTTGATTATTTTTCACATTGATTTAGACTAGACTGCTGTTAAGGGATACCAGCAACGCTCCAGTTCCCCTCTGTCTAGTCTTACGAGGATCATTTTGGGCGACCTTGGACAGGAGCAGCTCCGTTCTACTTTTTGAACGTGGACCCACTATAAGATCAACATGGCCACAAACAAATCTTTCTCCTACACCAAGGACGAGGGTAAAGCCATCATTGTAGAAGACACTCTTCTGGCAGTGGATTTTGATCAGGAACATGTACAAAGGACAGACACACGTAAGTTGTACATTGATCTTCAAAAACTTTCTGAAAAAGAGGTAAAGCTGAATCTTCAAATTATCACCTTATCTGACTATTGGAGGCAGGACATGATCCCAAGAGGTTTGAGATTGAATACATTTCCCTCATTTGGTTATGAAAATGTGGATTTTAAGGATAAATGGGAAGCAATTCTCAATAAATGCTCCATAGACTTAATGCTCTTGTTAAATGAAGAAGCCAAAAAGCAGAAGTTAGCTTTACAATCTCAAATTGAGGAGTTAAAATCTGAGCTCACTCAGACAGAATCAGAGGAACACAGGTTGTATTTTGAAAACAAATTAAAAGAAGACCTTGATAAACTGTCAACAAAATTGAAACAAGGCAAATTAATACAATTTAAGCGAGACTGTAATGTGTAACGGTCACCAGCTGGAGTGCCCTTGAGAGCCACCAGAGGGCACTCCACACCGGACTTATTATATTCACTCACAGACTACATTTCCCATCCTGCATCTACCTGGACTGATTACTTCATACACCTGCACTGCATTATACACCTGCACTGTTTCTGATTACAGTCACACCTGATCCTCATTCTATAGACTATTTGTGTCACACACATTCTCACCCCCAGTGCGAAGTCTTGTTTTACTGTTGTGAACTTTTCTGAGCGTTTATTCCTGTGACTGCCTGTTTGTATTTTTGACCTTGCCCGTTTCTGGATTTCTCCCTGTCTGCTGCCTGCCTACGTTACCTCTGCTTTGATCTCTGACTCTGATTGTTTGCTGCCTGCCCTGATCTTCTGCCTGGTATTATACTACGATTTAGTCCTGTCTTCACTGCTGTATCTGCTGGTTCTGACCATTGCCTGTTTGACCACTCTTATTAATAAATCAAGCTGCAAATGGATCCCTCTGAGTCTTCCAATTCATAACAGAAGACTTCGCCACACCCAGATCCAGCAGCTATGACCTCCTGGAATCCAGCAGTACAGATCTCGCCTGATCTTCCCAGCATGAGCCGGGAGTTCGCTGGACAGATCGCAGCCTTGGCCCTGGATAGCCTCGATCTGTTCCAGTACACCTGGGGGTTTGTTCCTCTCGCTGCTTCTTGCTCTCTGAGTGACGAGGCAATTAAGTTGTGTTACCGGCTGGGGGCTAAGGAGGTCGACCCGAGGGAGCTCCCCGATCTTTCTGGTCTGGATTGGAGAGAGGCACTCTCCAGATGTCTGGAGAGCTTCCTTCCGTGGCACGCCATGTCACCACCTGCACTTCACGCCAGTCCAGCCGAGCCTGCACTTCACGCCAGTCCAGCCGAGCCTGCACTTCACGCCAGTCCAGTCGAGCCCGCACTTCACGCCAGATCTGCCGAAGCCAAGGCAGTATGCGTCATGCCCGCCGCGCCTGAGACAGCAAGCGACATGCCAGCCAAGCTAGAACCTTCACCGCTGGTCCCGTCCAGCACAGAGCCCTCTTCACCGCTGGTCCCGTCCAGCACAGAGCCCTCTTCACCGCTGGTCCCGTCCAGCACAGAGCCCTCTTCACCGCTGGTCCCGTCCAGCACAGAGCCCTCTTCGTCGCTGGTCCCGTCCAGCTCAGAGCCCTCTTCATCGCTGGTCCCGTCCAGCTCAGAGCCCTCTTCGCCGCTGGTCCTGCCCAGTTCAGAGTCCTCTTCGCCGCTGGTCCTGCCCAGCTCAGAGCCCTCTTCGCCGCTGGTCCTGTCCAGCTCAGAGCCCTCTTCGCCGCTGGTCCTGTCCAGCTTAGAGCCCTCTTCATCGCTGGTCCTGTCCAGCTCAGAGTCCTCTTCGCCGCTGGTCCTGTCCAGCTCAGAGTCCTCTTCGCCGCTGGTCCTGTCCAGCTCAAAGCCCTCTTCACAGCTGGTCCTGCCCAGTTCAAAGCCCTCGCTGCCGCTGGTCCCGTCAAGCTCAGAGCGCACTGATCCAGAGCCAGAGCCTTACGTCAGTCCTGCCGAGCCAGAGCCAGGGCTTCACGTCTGTCCTGCCGAGCCAGAGCTTCACGTCAGTCCTGCCGAGCCAGATCCAGAGCTTCACGTCAGTCCTGCCGAGCCAGAGCTTCAGGTCACGTCTGCCCGTCCAGAGTCTCGTCCCGCCAAGACTGAAATTGTTCCTGAGCCTGAATCTGATCCTGATACTGATCCTGAGCCTGAATCTGTTCCTCTTCCTGCGCCTGTGTCCTCGGACAAGATGGCCGACTCCACGCCTGTGTCCTCGGACAAGATGGCCGACTCCACGCCTGTGTCTTCGGACAAGATGGCCGACTCCACGCCTGTGTCTTCGGACAAGATGGCCGACTCCACGCCTGTGTCTTCGGACAAGATGGCCGACTTCACGCCTGTGTCTTCGGACAAGATGGCCGACTCCACGCCTGTGTCTTTGGACAAGATGGCCGACTCCACGCCTGTGTCTTCGGACAAGATGGCCACCGCATCCCCTGAGCCCGTTCCTGTTCTTGAGCCCGTTCATATTCCTGAACCGTCGTCTCCGCCTGAAGGGTCGTCTCCGCCTGAAGGGTCGTCTCCGCCTGAAGGGTCGTCTCCGCCTGAAGGGTCGTCTCCGCCCTGGCCGCCTGCACAGCCTGCTCCACCCTGGCCGCCTGCTCCGCCCTGGCCGCCTGCACAGCCTGCTCCGCCCTGGCCGCCTGCACAGCCTGCTCCGCCCTGGCCACCTGCACAGCCTGCTCCGCCCTGGCCGCCTGCTCCGCCCTGGCCGCCTGCACAGCCTGCTCCGCCCTGGCCGCCTGCTCCGCCCTGGCCACCTGCACAGCCTGCTCCGCCCTGGCCGCCTGCTCCGCCTTGGCCGCCTGCACAGCCTGCTCAACCCTGGCCTTCTCTATTACCGCAGTCTCAAGGTCCTCTTCCGCTCCACGGACCTGGCCCTCCATCCCGCCCCCGGATCCGCCTCCGGGCCACCTCCCACCTGGACAGTTTGAGCGTCTGGAAGCCGCTCTTTGGGGAGGGGCTATGTAACGGTCACCAGCTGGAGTGCCCTTGAGAGCCACCAGAGGGCACTCCACACCGGACTTATTATATTCACTCACAGACTACATTTCCCATCCTGCATCTACCTGGACTGATTACTTCATACACCTGCACTGCATTATACACCTGCACTGTTTCTGATTACAGTCACACCTGATCCTCATTCTATAGACTATTTATGTCACACACATTCTCACCCCCAGTGCGAAGTCTTGTTTTACTGTTGTGAACTTTTCTGAGCGTTTATTCCTGTGACTGCCTGTTTGTATTTTTGACCTTGCCCGTTTCTGGATTTCTCCCTGTCTGCTGCCTGCCTACGTTACCTCTGCTTTGATCTCTGACTCTGATTATTTGCTGCCTGCCCTGATCTTCTGCCTGGTATTATACTACGATTTAGTCCTGTCTTCACTGCTGTATCTGCTGGTTCTGACCATTGCCTGTTTGACCACTCTTATTAATAAATCAAGCTGCAAATGGATCCCTCTGAGTCTTCCAATTCATAACATAATGACTATATTAAGTGTTCTACACACGGCTGGGGCAAGAAGAGACACCTGACAAAAAGAAGAGTGTCTTTTAATCTCCCAAGCACTGATGATGAGAACTATGATGAAGGTGATAACACTATAATGACCGTGACAAGAGGGATATGAATTTTCAAATTGATGATGTTCATGACAGAAATGCTTTTTTGGAATCTCGCCCCAGACAGCACAACCAACCTCACAAAAGAGGAAGAGGAAAACGCGGAGGGGTGGAAAGCAGCGGACACCACTCTCAGCCACCACCGATCACAGGGAGCCGGTTGAAGCATCGGCAGTAATCAATATCTCAGACCTCCCCCTCTCTAATGACTGCATCTCTGTCTTGTCCAAGGGTCTCTCATTTTCTTCTACAAATTCAGGTAGACCATTTGACACCAAAGTGGACCTCTATCGATTCTATAGGAGTTTACATTTGAAGGTCTGGTACTCCCAGAACGCACTGGTTACAGCTACCTATTCAACCACCATGGTAAACTCTTCTTTTCGGCAAAAGTCTACCTTTTCACCTTGGACTACAAATCCCACATTGACTACCTTCACCAAAAAGGTGTACTAAGAAGTTGAAAAGCAAAAAAACAAAACAAGATCACACAGTATAATCTCACAATAAAATAATCTCAAGCACTTAAATGGCTTTCGGAGAGAGGTGATATAATCATAAAAAGTGCTGATAAGGGGTGCTGTCTGTGTGTGGGACAAGAAGTATATAAGTGAAGCTCTTCGTCAACTAGATAACACTCAGTACTACTCAAAGCCCTCATCCAATCCAATGGACACTATGAGAAGATAGCTGGAGCAATTGCTAAATGAGGCAAAATCACATAATTGGATTACTAAGAATGAATATAAGTTTTTTCTCTGTCAACACCCACGTTATTCTTCTTTTTATATGCTCCCCAAAGTCCACAAGGATCTGGAAAATCCACCTAGTAGACCAATAATCAGCAGGAATGATTCAATAACAGAACCTGCTTCCAAGTATGTGGATTATTTCATCAAGCCATTTGTTGCAGATTTGCCCTCTTATATTTATTTTATTTATTTATAAGTTTATTTGTATAGGGACAGTACAAAAAAACATGATCCCAGTCAAAACTGGAAAATATGTATTGCACATAGAGAGCTTAGCAAAAGCTAATTTGCATCTCAGGTCCCTAGAAAGGCTTTTCTAAACAAAAAATAAAAACAAAAAACAAAACTACTACTCATAGAATAAAACTACCACAATATGTCACTTATAGATATTCAAATACCTACCTAAATTATACATATTAAAATGGAGCTATCCACTCTAGCATTAAAAAAAGAACGTTTACATTACATTATACTTTTACATACAAAAATGACTACATTTAAATATGCGTACAGTTCTGGTTTATTTTAAACCACCGCTTTACTTTTAATGTAAAGGACTTTATTTCAAGTATTGCCTTAAACTCATTCGGCAACAGGTTCCAAAGTTTGGAGCCCTCAACGGAAAAGGCTCTTTGCCCTTGTGTAGTTCTACGAAAATTAATCCTACAATTCCCACCTGCCAAACTCCTAGTGATTCTATTTATATCATCCTGTCTCTTTATCAAATTACATAGAACAGATGGTGCCTTATTGTGTAAACATTTAAAAATCAATTTTATATATATCAAATTTTTAAAATTTGTAAAACTTAACATATTAAATTTTTTTCAAACGTTGCAGTGATGCCATCGATTTGGCTTTTTATCCATTATTTTCAGAGCTCGATTATATAACATTTCAATTTTTTTAATTAAGGAATCACTTGTTTGAGTCCAAATTGTAATACAATATGAAATGCGGGACAAAATCATTGCATGCATAAAAAGATGTGCTGCCTCAATTGAGATATATTTTCTAATAAGTCTGAAACAATTTAGGTTAATCCTTACCATTTTTGAGAGCTTTTTTATATGTTTATCAAATTTAAGTTGTGAGTCTAAAACAACACCTAAAAAAGTAAACTCATCTACCTCCTCTATTTCTTTATTATTTACTCGAATTATTGCTTTATCTTTTTGCTTTCTATTAGAAAAGCACATAAAGACAGTTTTCTTAACATTCAGAGTAAGATGATTTTCCTGGAGCCATATAGATATCCTTTCCATTTGTTCATTTAAAACTGCAGCAACCTTGGCAGATGACTTAGCCGATGTATAAATGACTGTGTCATCAGCATAAAGCTGACATTCAACATCTGGACAACAACATGGTAGATCATTTATAAACAAACTGAAAAGCAAGGGGCCTAAGATTGAGCCTTGTGGTAAGCCCATTTTGTTTCTCATATGCAATGATTTTGTATCCTCAATTTTAACACACTGATCTCTTAGATTTAAATAAGAGGTAAACCACTCAATTGAACGTTTACTAAAATTAAATGCACTCAATTTAGATAAAAGAATAGTGTGATTAACTGTGTCGAATGCCTTTTTTAGGTCAATGAATACTGCTCCCATCACATGTCCCTGATCCAAAGAATGTCTAGCTTTTTCCAAGAAATAACATATAGCTGTTTCTGTGGAATGCAGAGCTCTAAAACCAAATTGATGTTTATGTAGGAAGTTTTTACTCTCTAGATAGTGTATTAACTGTTCAGCTACAACCTTCTCCAAAACCTTTGACATAACAGGCAAGATTGATATTGGTCGATAATTTGAAATCAGTCTTGGATCCCCTGATTTAAAGAGCGGTGTAACTACAGCCTTTTTCCAAGTGTTAGGGAAAACACAGTCTCTAATTGATACATTTGTCAAATGAGTTAACGGAGCTATCATCACAGAGCTATATTTTTTTATCAAATTAATATCTAAATTGTAAACATCTTTTGCAGTTGAATTTGGTAGAAGCTTTACAATTTCAGTTATTCTATTTTCTTCAATCTCCTTAATAAAAAATGAATTTGGTAGCTCATCCTCCACCTTATTATTTAATGATATTGTTTAAAATTTTGAGCCAATTCATCTACTGAACTTATAAAATATGTATTAAACTCATATGCTAATGAATCTGTCACAGGTCGGGGTGGAGCGCCAGCGGGCCGCCCACCCCTTCGCTTGCGCGCCGCCCCCGAGGAGCCGGCCGTGGACACGAAGGAAATGGCGGACACAGCATTCAAAACAAACATACTCTTTATTAAATAACAAAAACAATGTCAAAAGTCTCTTCAGTTCAGGTTATCTCTTCATGTATCTCTTCGCATTTCTCAGCACCTTCGGACAGAGAGAGGAATGGACATAATCCACAGCTTCCGCATTCTCTTCAGCGTTCTCTTCGCGTTTCTCGGCACAGCATTAGCAGGCTCTTCACTGGACTCAGACAGAGGGAGGAATAGACACGTGTAACTCACAGCATTAGCAGGCTCTTCCAGCATTAGCAGGCTCTTCCAGCATTAGCAGGCTCTTCCAGCATTAGCAGGCTCTTCCAGCATTAGCCGGCTCTTCACTGGACTCAGACAGAGAGAGGAATAAACACGTGTAACTCACAGCATTAGCAGGCTCTTCACTGGACTCAGACAGAGGGAGGAATAGACACGTGTAACTCACAGCATTAGCAGGCTCTTCACTGGACTCAGACAGAGAGAGGAGAATATGTATAACTCACAGCATTAGCAGGTTCTTCCAGCATTAGCAGGCTCTTCATTGAGCTCAGGCAGAGAGAGGAATGGACAGCTGTGATTGCGAGTGAACAGCAGAAATAATTCCCACACTCACATTTCCACCACACACTGTAAGGTTTCACTCGTGCTCATTTCCACAATAAAACTGCAACTCAACAGACCCACAGTGCACCAAGGCCTCCGCCCGCCATCTAGCCGAAGTTCTCTCTGGCTCTCTCATCTGGCTCTCTCATCTGGCTCTCTCGTCTGTCTCTCTCTCGTCCTCTCTCTCCCGCGGCCACGGCCGCTCACATACTGCGCGCCTCACCTCTGCTCGTCCCGGGGAAGAACCACCCAACTGTCTCTTCACTTTCCTTTTTATGTGCTTCATTTGCCTACACAGCCTCATCACAGATCCCAGCGTAATCCCCCGCACCTGATGTTGATCTGTCATTAACCGCGGTTGCTATGGTGACAGATGCAGCTGATACCGGCCCAGTGTTACAGTGGCACAGTCCCGGGTGGAACACAACTTCAACGGGACTTAGTTCCGCTTCAACTTTGCCACCTTGTGACAAATCTTTATCATCAATTACTTTTCCATCTATTTGTAGCTCTTTGATTGTTTGCTGCTTTTGAGTTTTATTTGTTAAATTATTTAATTGTTTCCATAGGGTTGTACTTTGACCTTTGGCACTCTCTATTATTTGAGTATAATGTGATATTTTTGACTTCCGTAATTCTTGTACGACTTTGTTTCGGAGACCTTTATAGATTAAATTATCTGTATTTAATTTAGAAGCTAATGCCGTTTTTAAAGCTTGGTCTCTTTTTTTCATAAGATTACGAATATCACTGTTTAACCATGGTAATGATACAATTTTCCTTGAGCATTTCATAGGGATATAATATTTGTTTACCAAATTAGTTACAATTTCAGTTAAGGAAGTGCAACACAAGTTTCCCTCATTTATCTGTAATATATTATCCCAATCAGCGTTATTGATCTCTATTTCAAATTGACCTACTTTAGATTTCGGTATCCCAAACTTAATTCTATCTGGTCTCTGGTTTTTAAATTGCTTTAGTCGTTGTTTAGATAATTTCCTTACTGTTAATATCATATTATGATCTGATAAACCTGTCAGTAGATTATAATTTTTTATAATACGCTCTTCCCTATTAGTAAAAATAAGATCTATCAAAGTCTTACTAGTTCTGGTCACTCTTGTCGGCTTTTTTATCAACTGATCATAATTAAATTTGGACATCATTATTTTTAACTTTTGTCTTCGACTTTTATCTGCCCAATTTATATTAAAATCACCATAAAATATTGTTTCAATAGAATTATCAAACATTTCCAATAGTTCCTTCATATCATCATAAAAAGAAAGAGTGTGTGATGGAGGATTATATAAAACAACAATATTAAATTGCATTCGAGGAGAAAGTATCACTTTTAAGGCTAAACATTCAATTTCTGTATTTAGATCAACTCTTATACATTTAAACGTTTCTCTAATATAGATCAACACCCCACCACCCTTACCAGATGATCTGTCTTTTCTAAAACAGACATAGCCAGGGACATCTACCATGTTTGTAGGGATATTACCTTGAAGCCATGTTTCACTCAAACAAATGTAATCTAAATTTGATTCAGTCAAAAGAATATGAACTTGATCCAACTTTGGCATCAGACTCCGAATGTTTAAGTGTCCACCTAGAATTCCTCTTAGCTTAGATTTAGTGTTCCATACAATTTTGGCATGATTTACAGTTTGAAAAAAACGGTGCTCTTTCTGTTTCAGCGTCGATCTACATTCATCCGTAACTGACCTCAGCTCCTGGTAAGTGTCGTCAAGCAGCTGATCTCTCGTGCGAACTCCTTTCTTCCTTCGTCGATTTTGCTGGGTTGATGTCGGTCCCGCGTGTTTACCTTTTTTCACACCACACCCGCCTAGCTCATCGGAGCCGTTATCCACTCCGACAACCATCTCACAGTTCTCATTTCGAACTCCTCCCGCCATCGCCCCTTGTACTCGCAGATCACGCCGGATCAATCCCACGTCCTCGCCGCCGCAAGATAGGCCTACAACAAGCCCATCGGCGACACAGTCCCGCTCCAAAAGCACATCCACCTGTAGTGAACTCAGCAGATCAAGGTCCCCAGCCACACCGGCTCTCGCTGCCGCAGGAGCCCCTTCAGTGAGATCTTGCACACCCGGAAAAAAATGATTATTCATAGAGTTCGTCGATTCAATTGGAGCTGCGCTTATGCTTATATTTGTAACCATATTAGGTCCAGGATTCAAATGAACATCGCCAGCCAACAGCAGCAAGGTAATCAAAATGTGCAACTTAGAACGCTTGCACTTGTCCATGTTTTGTTTAGTGAGTTTCATTTTGTAGTAATGTCCCACTGATTTCTGTCCAAACCTCCGATATAAAATGTAATGGCCGTATCCATAACAATACAACTTGATTTGTTCCGTTGTTGACTGTAATCGCAATTTGGGTGATGAAGTTTGCTTTGTTTCCAACCTTGAGCGATTATAAATTAATACCAGCACCATGCAGCCACTGATCAATAAACAAATCAGTTGTTTACGATTACCCTTTATAGTTGAACACTTTTTTGCCTCATTAAAAAATCCAATGAGCTGAAAAAATAAAATCATTTGCAAAACTTTAGCAAGGAGAGTGGAGCCTAACCAACCACTCATTCCATTGGCCGCCATCTTTTTTCTATTCAAGATACTACACAGGTTTTAAAGAAAATTGAGCAAATATGTAACATAGGCTCCTGTATTATGGCCACAATGGATGTGGAGTCTTTATATAGCAATATTGCACACAACGAGGGTTCTAGAGGCTTTAAAACACTATCTGTCATCCATACCTGAACATTTGATGCCTCCCAGTGACTTTATAGTGCAACTTACTGAGTGGACTTTAAAGAACAATATCTTTCTCTTTCAAGACAAATTGTATAGACAAGAAAAGGGGACTGCAATGGGCGCATGTTTTGCACCTTATTATGCCAATCTGTTTTTTTTAGGCTTTTTAGGTTCTCAGGCTCAGACAAGGCCCATGTTTATGTAAACAGCTTAAATGAGAACCTTAAATTTAGTCTGGACTTTGACTTGCACACCATAAATTTTCTGGATCTACGGATCTCAAAAGATAATGAGGGATTCTTACACACGTCTATCTTCAGAAAGGCAACAGATCGTAATACCTTATTACATGCAAATAGCTTTCATCCGCCATAGCTTATTGATAACATACCCTTTGGACAGATCCAGAGACTAAGGCGTATATGTAACTCAGATCAGGATTTCCAAAATCAATCTATGGATATGCAGCAGCGTTTTCGACAAAGAGGATATCAAACCCAAACTCTTGTTCTAGCTCATAGTAGAGCACAATCACTTGAAAGGAAGAGCCTGCTTAAGGCTCAATCCCAATTCACCCCTTGCCCCTTCCCTCGCGCCAGACGCTCTATTCGCGTTTGGTCTGAAAGCAGCATTAGGCATCGAAGATATCGTCATCTCCATTGTTTTAGCTGACGACGGCATCTTGGAAGTTTGTGATAAACATTGGCGCATCCTGTGACGTAGGCGCTAGCAACAACGTATAATGATGTGTAACGGTGTAGTAGTGGTGTCCCATTTCTTAGGGGAATATTTTCACCCCTATGACTTGCCACTCTGTTTCAAGGGGCAAGGGTAAGGGGTAGGCGAAGGGTTAGGGGTAGGCGAAGGGGTATAAAATAGAATTGGGATTGGGCCTAAGTCTAGACCCAAAAGAGTGTCAACTCAGAAACCCTACTTTGTCACTCATTATAGCAAGGAGGCTGTCCAGATTAAATACATCATTAAGAAAAACTGGAACATTATTGAATGTGACCCGACTTTACGGGAAATATTCACTGAACCCCCTGGGATCAGCTTTAGGATGGCCCCTACAATTAAAGACAAGTTAGTAAGAAGTTACGTCCCTGCTTCTAAACGTGAAACTTGGCTTCGTCAACCCAAGGGAAACTTTCCTTGTGGTAATTGTAATTATTGTGAGAATATGGCTAAAACTGCTACATTTATGGATATTTTCAGTAATAAGACTCATACTATTAACAGTTTTATAAATTGCAATACTACCCATGTTGTCTATCGATTAGAGTGTACTTGTGGCTGCTTTTACGTAGGCCTTACTAAAAGGAGACTAAGAGACAGGGTAGCTGAGTATAGGTATGCCATCCGGACTGGAAATATGAATTATCCAATGGCCAAATATTATATAGACGCAAAACATGGGAGGGATTCGACCTTACGAGTAGTGGGCATTGAGGCTATTTGCCTTGATGCCAGGGGTGGGGATATAATCAAACGCCTTAAACAGAGGGAGACATATTGGATCTATTCCTTAAGGGCCACTAGTTATCCAGGTCTCAATGAAGATTTTGACCTTTCACCCTTTTTATAATTGTTGTGTCTCTATAGGGACAGTATATTGCTGTTCGTAAATGATGACCAGTTTTTGAATGCAATAGACCCAATTGCCATTTTTGTACACTTCATCTTGTTTTAGAACCATCTTGGCTATGAATTAAGAATTATGATGTTTAAATGGTTTATTGACTTTTGCTGCACATTGTGTGGAGTACATTGGATGTTTGCAGTGGTGTCACTCCTGTTTCACCACATGACCTTAACTACTGCCTCTAGTGGCAAAGAAATTGTGTTGCAAGTGCCAGAGTGGCACACCTGAAATCAATGCAACTATAAGTATGGCTTGATTCTGTTTGTTTGTTACCAACACCCTGATGAAGGCCAGTGGGCCGATATGTGTTGGTGTTTTAATGCTTTAGCCCTATAAAATAATAAAGGCTTTTTAACTTTTGCATCCTACTGAGTGCCTGTCATGTTCGCTACAATTTCAAGTTGAAAGTAGCAGACCGAATCAACATCAAACCTCATTATTCTGGAACCGACTGAGGGCCCAAGCTGTTCCTAGAGCCATGCTGGAACGTCCAAGATCAGGCAGACTCTTCATGATATACTCCATATCCACTTGGCCCTTCTGTTCAGGAGGCAGCTTGCGCATTGTAGAAGGACTGTTGGGGATCCAGCCATACCAGTCAAACTGGAACATAAAACGCACATTTACTCACAGATATTAGCTTATAGATATTATCCAGAATTTTGCCAAGCAATTTTTTAATGCTCCTGGACATGATATGAAAGTGTGTAATCTCACCTGTCCAAAGTTGACAGCAGCATGTTGTGCTGAAGCTGTGAATATCACAATAGTCAGGTATTTGACTAACTCCTTTCGAGTTTTCAGAGACTCTGGAAAATCTGTAAACAGTGGCAGTATGCATTTAACTTGTGCACACATTTAAGGGTGACTTGAAACACACAAAGATGCATATAGAATATACAAGAATACAAACAATCACGCATGCTTGCACAGACCAACACTGATATTTTGGCCCCGTTTACTCCTGGTATTAAGATGCGTTTTGGTCAATCGGATCACAAGTACATGATGGAGACACATTCCCATTTACACTTAGTGTTTTAATCTATTTTGTCCACTTTCAACCACTTCTGCCTTGATTTTCTTCAAGGGTACAGTCTATGAGCAAGTAAATGTATGGGCTTTTTCAGATCTTTCGATCTAATGGACGAAATAAGCATGCTTAATTTACATATGAAAGCGACCGGAGGCGATGGAAAAACATTCAGAGAGTAGCAAATTTAATTTCGGCTCTGACAGCCGTGAGACCACGCCGAATGCTAAGAGCGCATTCAGAGGTGGGTAAAGTACATTTACTCTATTACATTTACTTGAGTACATTTTTGGAAATGTTTTACTTTTAAAGCCCCATGTTTAGTCCTGTTCTGTTTCTGTCGTCGTTTATGTTTCCTGATACTATTTCCTGGTTGTTCCGTTCTTGTTTGTAAAGATTCCCGAGTATTCATGTTAGTTTGGGGTTGTTTGCAATAAAGACTGCTGCACTTCTTAAAGACACATATTCATTAAGGTGTGTTCCTACAGTATAATGTGCTTAAATTAATATTTCTATTAAAGTGTCTATTCAATACAAGCTGAATAATAACCTTTACATACAAATCAATACGGTAGATTGACCTGTTGTTGTTGTTGTGGTTGTTCACGCTGAACAAGCTAATAAACCGGACACAGAGAGAGCTCACGTGTGGTTGTCTTCTAAGTATTATTATTATGTGCCTGTAAAGGATATCTACAGACATTACAAAAGGTATGACTCTCCACTAGAGAAATCAAGCTGTGCCTGCTGTGTACACTGAAAAAAAGTGTGTTGGCTTTACATGATTTGATAGTGTACATCAGTCCCACATGAACTAATTAAATAGACAATTTATTCATATAACTTCAACATCATGGAATTAAGTCATTTTAAGTGACCTGATTAAGTAGTCTCAACATGGATTTTAATAGCCTGGGAAAACCCAGACAAACTTCCGGCAAATTTAGATTTGCTCTGCAAGTAGTCTGGCAAAGAGCCCATTCAAGCCGATTTCTAATCCGTCCAAATCGAGGCACCGATCAGAAACGTTGAGGCGGGCTTTACACGATGACGATCGCTCTGATTCGTTTTAGGTCTATCCAATTGCGCCCAGGGGCATTCTGGGTATGCCCAGAAATTCTGTCAGTAATTACTCACCCTCATGTTGTTCCAACCCTGTAAGACATTCGTTCATCTTCGGAAAACAAATTAAGATATTTTTTATTAAATCTGAGAGTTGTCTAACTCCTCCATAGGCTTCTAAGGGAATAAGGGACGTCTGTGTTGTACGTCACCACGTATCACACATGACCAGCGTCGGCCAATAGTGAGCCTACGTGGTGACGTGCAACACAGACGCGCTACGCTTAAACACTACGTAAAAAGACCCGAGGCCCAGAGAGAAGGAAATGAAAAGTGGAATAAAGTCGTTATTTTTGTTTGTTTTGCACACAAAAAGTATTCTCGTCGCTTTATAAACTTAAGATTGAGCCACTGGAGTCACTTGGACTATATTAATGATGTCTTTAATACATTTTCTGGGCCAGCCAGTTTCAGTCCCTTAGAAGCCTATGGAGGAGTGAGACAACTCACAGATTTAATCAAAAATATCTTAATTTGTGTTCCGAAGATGAACGAAGGTCTTACGGGGTTGGAACAACATGAGGGTGAGTAATTACTGACAGAATTTTAATTTTTGGGTGAACTATCCCTTTAAAGGGCTCCCTGTTATGATTCAGGTATTCAAATTCATATATTCATTCATCCAATAAAATTTAATTTATTTTAGCATCACACAGTTGAATTTCTAAACAATAGCCAGCTATTAGCTAGCATTAGCACTTGTTCACATCTAAAATGCTAAGATTTACATGCTCCTTCTGCCAAAACATTTACTATCAATGTTGCTTAATCAGTCCCCAGCCAAACCAAATGCTCCACTCTTCTCCACAATGGTAACCCACTGTAATTTAAATTGTTCTAATAATTCCAGTCTAATTCACACTTATCAAGTCTTCCCCTTTTCTCATTTTCTCAAAAACACATAAAATAACACTTAATTTCAACATTTATTCTCTCTTAGGCTACGTCAACATTAATCCGGATACATTTGAAAATGGCGTTTTCGTTTATAAACGCTCTCCGTCACACTAGCGATTTCAGGCGTTTTCGGATGTTTCAGTGTGGATGAGAAACTTTTGAAAAACGCCTGAAAACGCTAAATTCACCTTACTGCGCATGCATAAAACCCCACAAAAGATCACTGATATGATTCAGAGGGAAAAATAAATAATGAAGTTATCGCGCAATTCTTCTGACAGGATACTTCTCACCATTCACTGATGCGGTCCAGGTCGCACGCAGTCACCATATGTTTGGTCTAAAACGCGACTGCTCTCATGTATTGCCGCATGACAGCAAATGTGAGTAAATTCTGTCATCTTTGCAGGACTGTGATATGAAGAGTTTGCAATGTAGAATATTTTTAGCAACAGTGTGAAAGTGAACAGCACATAACAGGCAATACTGGTATAAACATGAATATCTATTGGTAGCCTAAAATATGCGTCACATGACTAAATTTACGTCATCGCTTTTAAATACCACCAGTTTCACAGTCCACACCACAACGTGAAAACAGCGTTTTCAAATGTATCCACTTTGTGCGTTAGGAGGCGTTTTCAAAAAAGCGTTCAGTGCGTTTTCAAAAAAGCTTAGTTTTCATTAATAAAAATGCCATCTCAGTGTGGACGGAAGGCCAAAACGGATAGAAAAATATGCGTTTTCAAATGAAAACGTATTAGTGTGGACATGGCCTTAATTCAGCCATATGCAAAGCATGCTGGGAACTAACAAGCACTGCCCAGTTTCAGTTAATGCAACACAAATAATTCATGTAATCCAACACAAATGGATTAAGTAAACTTAAATTGTACATATATTTAAGCATATTGAATAATCAAATTAAGTTTGGACAAAATGTATAGCAATTTTGTATCTTAAGCTCATTTAAATTATGCATTTTGAACAAGCAGCAAAAATCTTTTTTTTCAGTGGAAGCTGAGTCCCAGCAACATTGACCCCTTTACCATCATCCGTGGGGTCAATCCAGCCACTTACGAGCCCCAATTACCAGCACACTACAGGATTCACCCCACATTTCATGTATCATGAATATTTCAATAATAGGAATGATTATATGTGATGTTTAAAGAAACCAATATTTTCATAATTTGTGGCTCAAGATATAGAAATTCTTTATCAACACATAGGTTACATCTAATAAACTGCTGATACATATATATTTTTTATATATTCTTCCATCAAGGAAAAGGATGTCAGTTTCAGATTACTATGGTGTTGGTGAATGCAGTTCCATCACATACTCCCCATGTGGTCTTCCTGTAAAACAAGGAAAACTTGATATAGCAGCCATCTGCACTCATTTTCGACTTCATAACTGAAAATATGCAACCATTCTCATATTTCCTTCCGCAAGCTTATATGGGGAATTAGTGGAGGGAAAACCCCTATGTGCAGAAAAACTTGATAAATCATTGCAAAGCATGAAAGAATCACTGCTTGAAACCTTCAGGGCATCGAAACTTGTGTCCCACAGCAGATCGATGGACATTCTCAAAATAAGTGAGATTGTCGCTGAATTCAACATCCAGTGTAAGGTCTGTCACAGTTACAGAAAATGGTAGGAATTTTGTTAAAGCCTTCCAAGAATTTGGGAAATATGAATGCAGAAGGACACACACAGATGGTGTGCAGTTTGCAGATATTAGTGCGGTTCCTCAGGAAAATGTCCAACAAGAGCTTAACTTTTTCTTGCCGCCACATCATCGATGTGCTGCGCACACACTAAATCTCATTGCCACACACACTGTAAAAAAAATCCATAAAATTTATGGTAAAAAAACCCGGCAGCTGTGGTTGCCAGAAACTTACCGTAAAAAAAGGTTTTACGGACTTAACTTAAATTTACAGTAATAAATGTATTACATTATCTGTTATAATGTTAATTTACCAACCTATTGAAGTATTAATATCTGTTTTGTACCACTTTCATACACTGACATCCACCAATCACAACAGTGATAAGAGGCACATGATCATTAAAAGCTCATCATAAACATATTTTTCACAAGGAAGTTATTACAATTATGCAGAAGCTGCAGTGTCACTCACATAAACACTAAACACCATCATGGTAACACACATGAAATTTAAAAATGCAATAAACATTAATTTAACAACATTAAATGTAACATAAAACCATAATGTACATAACTAATTCGAAAAAAAAAAACTAAGAAAAACTATGAAGAAACAGTTATTTCAACAAAAAAAGTGTCACGCAGGGAATTGCGGGGATGTCAATTTACGTTTTTTCACTGTAAATTATAAAATTTACGGGGTTTTTTTTCACTTCCAAAAACTGTAAACTTAATGGTATTTCACTATAAAATTACATTAAATGTACGATTAGATCAATCACAGTTATTTGCCATATATAATACAGAAACTTTGTTAACAGTCTTTTACTGTTAAAATCATGATGAATTCATGAATTTTTTACGGTGTAGCGAGTCTCACTGAAGCCCAACTAATTGAAGTGTGTGACCGTCTAAGTGTGTCCAAACTGCATCCTCAGGAAGTTCACAGCAGTTCTGAAACCTTTCCTATGTAGTTAATCTCTTCCAAGGGGAAAATTACTGTTTTCTTGGCTTTATAATTCAGATCATTCTTAGCTGACAGAAAAGATCTCTCAGGTACTGTTCAAGGGCAAACATAATCAGTTGTCAAGTCCATTGATACTCTGTCCTTTCACATACATACATTTCTACCCTCACACACACATACATTCTCCTTTCACATACATACATTTCTACCCTCACACACACATACACACACACTCTTACATTCTCCTTTCTACTTATATTTTTGCTCTTATGTTCCCATATTTCAATACTAATGAGAATTTTGAATTAAAGTATATTACAAACTTTTAATTTAGACCCTAAAGAATCATATTAGCTTGTACAAAAATGGCATTATATGACCCCTTTAATATTTACAATCAGAAATCCTGATGTGTGGGGGGAAACCCGAGGACAAATGCACGCACGCTCTGGAGATTATCACGTGAAACTAAACAATATCCAATCAGAAAGCGAGATGATGGAAGACGGAAGCATAACAACGCAGTCATGGCACAGCACAAAGTGAAACTGATGTGGACAGCAGAGATGGAGGATCAGCTTGTTGATTTGTGGCAAGAGCATGAATGTTTATACAACGTGTCGTGTAAAACCTTTCCAAACACTATCATCGAAATTTCTTCCTGCATATTGTCTGCCATGCTTATTCTGAGGTCTCGCGAGATTTGAGTGTTCACAGTCGAGACTCTGGTTGAAAATCTGTTCGTGTGTGGTGTTCCATGATGTGACAAAGACAGCACACCACATTGAATGGATTTGAATTCCAGAAATCCTGAGACCAGAGGACTGTCGCTGAACAAATAAGGGATTTGCCTTTTGGAGAAAACAAAGACACCTGTGCAATACATGTCTCCTGAGTCCTGCTGATTCTACTGATGTTGTATTAATGTTGACATTGTTAATCATCCTTTTCAACAAATGTTAAAATAAATAATAGTTCAGTCAACTTGATTTCTTCGTATCCAAACACTTTAACCCTTTGATGCGCACACTATGGATACCCCTTCTAATGCACAACATGGGTCTAAAAAGACCCGTATTCATTTCCTATGTTATTTCATGCATGGCTTGGCTTTTTTTTTTTTTTTCACCTTTTGAAATCACTTTATTTGAGCATTTACTATTTCATGATCTATTAATTTCATGATTTATGAATATAATTTTTTTTTTTTATGATCACAAATTCATATTTTAATATCTTTTTATAAGTTTTGTGTTAAAACATCAAGTTTACACACATGGGTCTAAAATGACTCATCTATGCAAGCGTTATAAAACAAAAGAATAAAGAAAACTTTTTGTCAAAATAACCAATGTCACAGTTGTTTAGATCCACACATTTACTGTAACACTTGAAATATGTTTATTGGCCACTTTGTCACACAAAACACGCATATATGCCTAACCGATAACACTGAAATTGAACTGTAGTGTAGTGCAACTGTAGGAGGATCTCCTCAACCACCACCAATGTGCAGTATCCACCTGGATGATGCGACAGCAGCCATAGTGCACCAGAACGCCACCACACACCGGCTTATGTGACCGATAGCATTGATTTATGACCACAAATAAAAATGAATAACGGTACAAGGTTTCTGCCCAACAGCGACAATATATACACTTGTATATATAACTTTCTATTGCAAATTTAATTTTATTGACCTAGCTAACATTAGATAAAATAGAATGTCGACGCAAGCTAGCTAATGGTATTGGACATGTTTCTCTTTCACACTAGTAATGGTTTTCAAGGTCAAGGTAACCTTAGCCTACGAGGCTATATCTATATTTTTCTGTAACAAAAAAATGTTTTAAATAAAACTTACATGCATGAAAAATACAAAAGCAGCTGTGTTGAATTGTGAAATGTGTGGCAGGTGAATAGTTTTCTGCAGTAAATATATTTATACATATCAAAGGTTCCTATACGGGTCATTTTTGACCCATGTGTGTAAAATGGATGTAGAAATACAAAAAACGTGTTTGTTTATAAAGTAAGAAAGGAAAAATAAACATAATGATTTTTGAAAATCAAAAACAAGATATTTAATGAATACCTGGATTAATAAATGATAAAATAAATTTATTTCAAAGATTCAGCAAAGAAACATGAATACGGGTCTTTTTAGACCCATGTTGCGCATTAGAGGGGTAGTGACACAAAAACAATTTTTTTTCGAAAAGTAAGAAAGGAAAAATTTAAATATTGATTTGTAATGATCTAAAACAAGTTAATTGAGGAATACCTGGAATACTGAATGATTAAATAAATTTCTTGCAAAGATATAGAAAATGAAAACTCAGTCGGGTCTTTTTAAAATGGTTTCATACTTTTATTTGTTTTTGTTTTTTAAAAAGAAGAACATTTAAAGACACATGGAAAATGTAAATATAGAGCTTTCAGCTCACAGAACTAAAACTATCAACATAAAAGCTATGACAATAATTGTAATAAAGCTATCACAAAGCATTGTTCTTTATTTATTTATCTGGATTACACATCTACAGTAAATAAATATTCTGTGTTGACCTTTTCGGTTGAATGTGCTGTTAGTCTATTTGTCAAATCACATATCTGTTGAGGGGGGAGGGATTGGTTCCCTTTTTTATCCATGTATATGATTTTAGGAATTACTTTCTTCTAGAAATTGCACAAGATTGCAAAACAAATCTATACCATGATTTCCATCATCTTCAAATGGATCAAAAGTATGATGGATCTCAAGTGTATGCATTGTTGTGTCTGTATGTAACACCTGCGTCAGTTGACAGGCACTGACAATATACTAATATCTATAGGCTAGTAGGTTTGGCTCGGAAGGCATAAATTAAACAGCTTGACTTTGATACTTAACTTAAATACGAGCTGTAAGTGGGTTTGTCCATAGGTTCCATGTTGGCCCCAGCAACTTACTCATTTAGGTTTTATGCAGGATTTTACAGGGCTGTAGGTGGGGCCCATCTGGGAATCATATGCATGTGGCCCAACTAGGGATCATCTGGGTTCCATTCTAAATGAGTAGCAACACCACACAAACAAGTTTTAAAGCATTAGAGCACACAGTAAGATTAAAATCTTTTTTAATTTATATTTTATTTAAATTACCCATCATATTATGCTATATTCTGAAAAACCAGAGACAATATTTAAAGAAGCAGATTTATGTCAGATTAAAGAGTATCTCTTTTAAGTTATATACCTAATTCACGAGTTCACACATACATATAATTTGAGGGGGTAAAGTTTAATGCATATTTGGCGTGCTGTCCGGGGGGAGGGCTCCGAGCTAGGAGTTCGGCCCGAACCCAGAGTACTCCCCCCCTATGTAAGTGCTTAGGACTAGAAGCGTGGAGAAGGGGTGATGGAGGGATGCTGCAAAACTGTCAATGGAATGAGGTGAGACTGCCGAGTGTATATACACCTCTTACCATTGATTGCTGAGTGCTCTCCACTTGTGTTAATTATCTGAACGTGCTCCTCCCGAACTTTGTTAATAAAACATAATTTGTTAAAATACATACTTTTAACCTGTATTTGACCCAGTCTTTACTGAAAGCTTTGAACATCTGAACAGGAAATAAATTGGGGACAGTTAGAAGAAGCAGCAACTATACATTCCACCACAATTCCATGGAATGCTCTCCCCACCCTCATCCGGAATGCAGAATCCCTGACAACTTTCAAAAGACATCTGAAAACCCATCTCTTACGTGAGCACTTACCTCATAAAAAAAAAAAAAAAAAAAACCTTTCCTCTTTCCTTCTTCCTTTAAATCCTCGCTTATCTGGCTTATGCTACTCTGAACAATGCCTGACCTTCGTATTTTGAGCACTTCTTGCGTTGTTTCTTGCCTCTTCACGATGACTCGCTTAATTTAGTCCTAATTTGTAAGTCCTCGCTTTGGACAAAAGCGTCTGCTAAATTACTAAATGTAAATGTATACATGTATCAGTACAGCTTACACTGCAGACAGTCATTTGTGCATTCTAGTCACTGTCCTCCTCCATCTCTTGTCCCAGGCTATTTTGCGAGTTCCCTCTCAGTTTCTTGCCAGCTGATCTGTGCAGTCTTCTTAAGAGCCTCTGCAAAACAAATTTGTTTTTTTAGAGATTATGATTTTAGAGAAATCATGTTCCTTACACATGTCACAATACCTTATGAAAGAATTACAACTTTTACTTAGGATAAAAAACAAAAACAGCATTAAACTTCAATTGGAATGGTCATGTTATTGGAATGTCACTGGAAGGGCATTTGGGAAATCAACAGAGAATTACTGTTTATTTATTCAGACTTTTCCGATTTAATTTTGTATTAATATAAAAACAGTTTATAAAGTATGAATATGCAATGTGTTTGAAAGCATCAATTCCTTCATTGATACAAGTTAACCATTAAAAAAAATTATAAACAAAAATAATAATAATACATTTGTCTCACAATTTGTCTCAAGTCATTTTAATTTTAGGTAGTTTCTCACAATCAGATTCTCAGTCCATGATATAATGGGATGACAAAATGATGCATAATTAAAGTATTTTAATTATTTTTTATTACTAATGATTTATGATTGCTTTTAAAGTAAAAATATAAAAATATTATTATTTGTGTCTTTGGAAAATAATTGAGGTGATCACAGGTGTGGATGATTCTAATTTCAAGGATGGCTCGACTTCAGAGTCACCGTTTTAATAACAAGTTAGAATTAAGTTAAAATGAGAATCCCTATTCTTTTAGTGTTTCAGACAGAAGCCGCGTTTCCATTACCCTTCAAATTGCGCAAATTGAAATTGCGAATTGAAAATACGCACAATGGAAACACGTCAATTTCGCAAAAACTCCCATTTTTCGCAAAAAAGCTTTTACGCTCGCATGAGGTGGTTTTTCAGGCAATTCGAAAAAGGAATATTTCGCAAAACTGCAATGGAAACAGTTATTGCGCATTTACAGTCACCTGACTTAGAAGACGCGGTGTGTTTGAGGTCCATGTATAGCTACGGAAATAATAATAATTTTACATTATTTTATTATAACATTTAATAGGCTATATTTAGAAGACGCTTTTATGCAAAAAAAGGAACAAAGCTGAGTGAGGAGCGCGCACTGCATGGCACGGAGGCGCGGGTGCGAACACTTGCATTTTCCTATTAACAGTGGAAACAACTTAAAATAGGCTACTCTGTCATTTCTGGTCATACAGAAAATAATAATACATTATTTGTATCTAATCTAAACTACTTTTATTTGTGTAAACTCAAAATAACAATAAAATGTTGTGCTTTTGTGTAAAATAAAAGAAAACAATCAGACGCACTTTCATGATCTCCGTAAACTGGAGCGCGAGAACTGAACAAAATATAGCGCTAAAGCTTGAAATGTCCACTTTAAAACGAACAAATTTGAATCGAAAGCTAATACCTTCTGATTATGCAATCCGTATGAAAGGTGAATTTCTCTCTAAAAGCGCATCTGCTTAACAGCGGAGATGGAGATGTGATTTTAGCCAAAACAATAGTTTATTAATAATATTAATGGCTCTTCTCATTCAGCACTGCGGGAAAAACATCAATTCAAGGTTCTAATTTGGCCTTAGAAAACCAGTAAAATCGACATGTTTTCCATATTAATTTGTGAATATTTTAAATGTTTAATAAAGGGGCAAAAAGTCATAAACAAAAATCTGGAAATTCGTCGATATTTACTTTTTTGCGCAGCAGCTGGTGTAGCCAGTTCAAATTAAAATTTTGGTGTTCAACTTTGCGTTTTAAAAAGACAACAACCGTTCATTTTTCGTTTTGCAATTACGGGTTAAAAAAGGAAAAACGAATGGACACAAAAGAAGCCTACATGGATCGTTTGGACAGAATACGAGACAGAGTTCTTTATTAAATTCATAAAAATAATAATAATAATAATTTGCCTATAGGAAAACTGGATTCAAAATCTCAAAGAAATGCCACAATCAAAACATAGGAGCAGAAATGAGGGTGAAACACCCAGAAACTAGGCTATGTCGTTCGCATTTTAAGGGTCTTTCCCTGCCATTAATGCTTGTTTAACATAACACGCCACGTCTCCTTCCATTAATAATAATAATAATAATAATAATAATGTCTAATGCAGTGGCTGTGATATTATATAAACCAACGTCCGTTGCCGTGATTTTTGGAATGACTTATCGCGAGAGAAAAAGGGACGTTTTAGTAGCATAACATCGGTTAATGGAAACGGCGTCATTTCACAATAGTTTTTTATCGATATTCAGATAATAGCGCAAAACATTTGCGCAAATCTGTAATGGAAACGCGGCTAGCGATCACGATTCTGAACAGATAAATTAACAACATAACATGTAATTTACTCCACCGCGTCCCGAACCGTCTCGGTTGGATGATTGGTTTCTTGGAGTGGGCCGGTCTTTCTTTCCTGAAGTGCATGAGGAGCTCACTAGGTCGTGGAAGGCACCTTTCTCTGCCAGAAACAGGCTTGCTAGCTCCTCATCCCTCACTACCCTCGATGGAGGTGCACAGGGCCGGCGATTGCTATAGGCGAACTAGGCGGTTGCCTAGGGCGACAAATGTGTTGGGGCGCGGACGCACTGTATCTACTTCCCATATTAATCATAAAATTAGAACGAAACGCGAAATAAAACATGTTAAACATGATCAAAGGGCAAAGGGCGCCCCCTCAACCACACGTTTAATTACTTGTCAACCTGATTATTAGATTGAATTTATGATTTTTGTCGACCATTTCTGGATTGGCGGGGGGCGGGAGGGTTGCGTTACGTTACGTTAGGGAAGTGCTCAGCTGCTGGCGCGTTGATCGAAAATGAAGCGGTCTAAACCTCTGGTGCACAGGGACGACAACGGAGAAAGGAAGAAGATAAAAAATAAAGCTCAGTATAGAGTAAGTCTTCTCATCTTAGCTATTAAGGTGTCCAATGAAATAAATTTACTTAGTATTGTAGCCTACATCACCTAATATTGGACGTTTCATTGCTGTCACTAAGCTATAGTTTGCTAGCTATAGTTACTTTGAAGGTGAATAGAAAAAGGAGAAACAACTGTAAATATTTTATTATTTGAGATAGAACTAAAAGAACTTAAATATTTAAATTTTGTAGTGGTACATACATTAATCCATAATAGCACATTTGTTTGTAGAAGGTATAGTTAAACCAGTTTAATGGTCATAATTTGCTTAAATTAATCCAATTTGGCAAATATCCTTGAACATTCTTTGTAGAATTTGTGTATAAACAATTTACAGTTGATTCTTCAAGTCATAATTTGCTTGTTGAAGTGTTGGAGTGACTATTAGAGCATTTTTGTTTGTTCATCAATGAACATTCTTTGTAGCATTTTTGTATGTGCAATTTATTAGAGTGCAATTTATCATTTAAGTAATATTTTGCTTGTTGAAGTGTTGGAGTGACTACAGGTGAAACTCGAAAAATTTGAATATCGTGCAAAAGTTAATTTATTTCAACTTATTCAGTTCAACTTATAAGGTGAAACTAATATATTATATTGACTCATTACATGCAAAGTGAGATATTTCAAGACTTTGTTATGGCTTACAGCTTATGACATATCAATTCATATCAATTCTAATTTTCTGTGATTTTGAATTTGGGGTTTTCATAAGCTGTAAGCCATAATCATCAAAATTATAACAAATAAAGGCTTGACACTTATCAATTTTCTTATTTCTTATTTTCTTATAAAGAGCGGGGGGTGGGGGGGGGGGGGGGGGTGGGGGGGTTGGGGGGGCACAAAAACTCAATCTTGCCTAGGGCAACCAAAGGGCTAGAGCCGGCCCTGGAGGTGCAGATAAGGGTTACGAGGCGATCCCCCCAGTGGAGCGGTCTGTTGTGATGCAACTGTGTCCAGCGACCGCTACCTCCTGGAAGGGAGACCCTCGTCTCCCTTCTAAGGCCTGTAAGTTCTCGTCTGTTTTGGCGGGCAGAGCTTACAAGGCCTGTGGGCAGGCCGCATCTTCGCTGCATGCCACGGTGTTGCTTCAGGTCCACCAGGCCCAGGCACTCATGGACATGCACGAGAGTAGTGCAGATCGTGAGCTCATGGGTCTGGCGATGGTCTGGCGATGTCCACCTTGGTGGTCCAGGAGCGCCATCTCTGGCTCAACCTGGCGGATATGAGGGAAGCGGACAAGGTTCGGTTCCTGGACTCCCCCATTTCCCAGGTTGGGTTATTTGGCGACACGGTGGAGAACTTCGCCCCAACAGTTCTCCACTGTACAGAAGCAGATGGAGGCCATCCGGCACATCCTCCCGGCCGTCGGGGGTAGATTCTCCGCCTGCCCGTGGCCAAGGGCTTCCTCCTGCATCCGCCTCTTCTCCCGCTTAGCATGTGAGGCAGCCTTCACCCAGGGCTCAGTGTGGATCCAGACGCAGGCGCAGCGCCCCGCCCACCTCAGGTGCTGCCAAGCCAGATGGTAAGCACAAGCGCAAGCGCTAGTGAGATGGGCCGCCCAGGGATGGGATTTTGTTCTTGGAGATGGTTCTGGTTCACTCCCTCCCCTCGGTGGAGGACCGGGGGGAGTCTTTGTTTGTGTATGTCTGTTCCGCCGCTGGCTCCCTGTAAAAGCTGGGCCAGCGGTACCTACACTTTCAAAGAAAGAGCAAATTTCTTTATCCCTGAGCATTAGCAGAGGTGAGCTGTAGGTGTGCAATCCAGGAGCCTGACACCAACAGCCACGTCTGTATCACCAGCCCTCATTATGGTGATCCGGTATCGGTTGGGCGTCTCACGCTATTTTGAGATCCTCTGAAACGAGGGAAACGGGTAAGTGCACTTACACGCCTACGGGCCTTCCGAGTAGAGTCCCTGTTTACTGAAGTTGTGGTTGATGGTATCTGGAATTCTGTTGGTTCACCAGTGTTGCGCTGTGAGGTGTTCCTGGCTGTTTCAGCTTTTTTCCTTATGCTAGAGACTCAGCTTCATTAGTTAGCAGTAATGCGTTCGAGGACCCGCTCATGCCTTCTCACGCTCTCTGCTGCTAACTAAGGAGGCAGACCTGGTCTTTGGCCATCTACGGGCTCTCTGAAGCTAGGTCTCTGCCTCCGAACCGTTGCCTCATTCTGAGTAGGTCTGGTATGCTGAGCCTTTTGGGGTGGTCAGTTGTAGCACTGAAAAGTGTTCCTGATCGTCTCGATTGGTTTGTGTATTTTTGACTCGGCTAAGGCCGGTGCTGCCTGTGTCACTATGTGTGCAGGTAGTACCGTGACGAGCGTGGTCATCGCTTCCCACTGGTGAGGGTGGCGGTGAGGCCATTCCTCCAGCCAATATGGAAACGTGTCTCTATGGGATCCGTTTCTGTAATACTTGGGTTACAGTGAGTTCATTGGGATCTGTGTTTACTGTTTGGGCCTTTTTTTGAAGATAAAAAGCCCCCGTTCAGTTTTCACATAGCAGGCAAAACTGTGGTCCTTCAGTGGTTGCAACGAAGGACCTGGTGGATCAGTACTTTGGGCTCCACTCTTCAGTGAGACATGGGTCATCCCGTGCCTGGCATCTGGGGTGGAGGTCCTTACCCTACGAGTGCTGCATAGCCAGTGGGGTTCGCAGGTCAACTGAGAGAGGTTACTTTCCTAAACAGAGAGGAACCTTTCTTAGTCTGGAGGTGAACTTGGTTTACATGTTCCTCAGGGGACATGTTCGGTCACTGTTGGGGTGAGAAAGGGCCCCACTGATTAATTTCAGAGGCTCCCGGGGCAGGTCTGAGACTCAGACATCCTGGATGGTTTACTCCATGTGTTGACCGCATCAACATTGACTTTATGACCAGATTCGCTAGTGGGCGTGGCAGAGTAGCACACTCACGTGGTGTGCTTCCAAACCCTTAGCCGTGTACAGGTCTTTGTTTTCGAGTCAGTGACTCTAGACCAGATCTGGGGACATGAGCGCAGGGGTCATGTATAACGAGCATGTAGTCAGTTAAGTAGGGCGTGTCAGACTTTTCCCCATTCATAACCCATATAGAGATTACCTATGTGGGTCCTACCTTGGGCCCATGTAGGCAGCCTATATGGGACTGATTGTGTTTGCCAATGTCTAACCCATTTGATAAACCCAAATGGGCCCTATTTGTGTTGCCCATTTTGAGCCCATGCACTCATTTCCCATTAGTGACCCAACTAGGATCAGTTGCCCACTTGTTTTTGCCCATGCGGGACCTACTTAGCTGACCCAAGTGGGCCCCAGATAAGATGCCCATTTTGGGACCATGCCCACTTGGTACCCACGTAGCCCAAGCATAAACCATGTGGGCCCCACATATACATGTTGGCTGGTCGATGAAAGCAGCCCTCACCGGTATGGATGTTCTTTACCTCCTGATGTCCAAAGCACAGTGCATGATCTGGAACAAGAGAATAGACATCCCCATGCTAATCAGCTATCCATGAGGGAAGAGATCAGCCAACTTATAGAGATCCAGAAAAGTATGCAGGAGATGTTAATATACCAGTTGCAAAGCCAGAGGTAAACTCCTAAGTCTAATTCACAGTTCCAAGTATTAACCCCTCCAGTTCCTTTGCCTAGAGTTGCAAGCAGACAGTCAGAGTCTCCAGGGCCTACACCGACTCCTAGACCCTTTCCAGTTCCTGCACCACGCTGCCTTTCTACACCTAAGAATACAGATCCTTATGCAGATACAGTAAGCTATGCACAGCATGCTCCTCCAATGCAGCCTTACTCAAATGCCTTTGTTCCAGATAATGTGGCTGCTCAGATTTCCTCAGGCACTTTTGACACTCACAGAGTTACGCAGGACACAAGGCAGCCAACAACAGTTAGGAGAGCTTCTATTATCTACACACCACCTCCTCCTTGCTCCAGTCAGCCGCATGTAGTACTAGCTAACTTTCCACGGATCCAGACTAACACTGCAAGACTGGAGATAATTTATAGAGGTCCGCAGCCAACCATTCCAGATTTTACCCATCGAGAGCCTGGTGAATTTGCCCGTCTGAAACTTGCCTTGAATAACCTACTACCTGATGAAGCTACAGAGCTATTCAAGTGGCAAATTTTTTTAGATCACCTAAAGTTATCAGATGCTCGCCTCATTGCTGATTCATTTTTAAATTCATCCACTCCCTACTCAGATACCATGGCAGCTCTCACTGAACGGTTCGGCCGACCTCACCAGCTTGCCCTGAGCAAAATTGGTGCCATTATGGATGCATCAAATATTCAGCCTGGCGACACTGTAGGCTTTGACCGCTTCACTCTTCAGACACAAGCCTTAGTAGGATTCCTTAAGACATTCGGAACAGAAGGAGACCTTGAATTGCATTGTGGATCCCACGTGGCTCGACTTTTGTTCAACCTCCCTCCAGAACAAAGAGCATCCTTCTGCAGGCACATGAGTTATCAACCTGGCTCTGTGTACACGCTTCTTGATCTAGCTAAATGGCTTAATTTCAAATCCTGATGCCAAGATCCAGAGAGCTTTGGTGGATATAATCCCCAGAAAGATAGAGCCCATTCCCGAGTGGATCAACAGAAGGAAACTAAAGCCAAGGTCAGACAGAGTACAATCCTTCATGCTATACCTAGACTAGGTATGCTATGCCCAACTAGCCAAACTCTTGAATATTGAGCTCACCCTCAAGATAAATACAGTGACACTATGCACCGATTCCACCACTGTTCTAGCCTGGCCTTAAATCTGAATCATGCCGATTCAAGGTGTTTGTTGGAACCAGGATAGCCGAACTTCAAGAGCTGACTACAGAATGTTCCTGCCGATATGTGGATTCCAGCGGAAATCCAGCAGATGACCTCACCTGAGGTAAAACTCTTTCTCAGCTATCAGTGCCCAACAGATGGAGCCAAGGACCATCGTTCCTGCTTGAGTCTGAGTCAGTATGGCCTGTCTGTCCTCCTATACAACCACCGGAAATCAAAACAGAGCAGCGCAAAGGAATCTTCTGTGGACGTATGACGGAAGTGGTTGTTCCATTCCTGACTTTACCACACACAACACTTGGAGTGAGTTAGTAGAGGCCACAGTTCAGGAGCTAAAAGATACAGAACCACCATCAGCAGTGGACTACCAAACTGCAGAATGGCATATCCTGCAGAAATCTCAAATTGATAGTTTTCCAGATAAATACAAACTGCTAAAAGCTGGTAAATCTGTGCCTTCCACTAGTCGACTACTTGCTCTTGCCCCAGAATTTGACGACTCTTGTCAGCTTATAAGAGTTGGTGGTCGTTTACGTCGATCTGAAGGACTAGACCTGTCAGTTATACACCCTGTAGTCCTTGACCAACATCACTAGGTTACCAAGTTACTGATCCGAGACTACGATAGTAAACTCTGCCATTCAGGACCTGAAAGAGACTTTGGAGAGATAAGGATAAACTTTTGGATACTGAGAGGGCGAGAACAACAACATAGATTTTCTACCAAAGTGTACGTAGAAGTGATCTTTGATAGCAATCTTTCTTTTAAAAGCCACATTTCTGACATTTGTAATACTGCTTTTTAAATCTTAAATGCTCAATTACAGCATTGCTCTCATTGTCAAATGCAGTGAAATTCATGACATCAAGGCTATATAATTGCAATGCTGTAATGATTGGCTTTATTGGTAGATGTTACCTGAATTAAAATGAGGTCTGATTAAACTGTGTGAGAGTTTGGAGTCAGCCCTATACCATATATCTCCCCAAAACGGCACAAATGTAGAAAAAAAAGGATTACGTTAAAAAAAAATCACATTTTACTGTCTTGGGTGAATCGGGTGACTGTAATGTATGTTTTTGTGAGGTTTTTCGCTTTTTTGTAATATTTCACTTGCCTGGATGCCAGCCGAACTTAGCCCCGCCCACAAATTTTTTAGGTCGGGAAGTCACATTCTGACTAGAATCTGAGTATGACGACGTCAGGCTAATATTTCACATGAATAGTATTAAAATAGTATGTAGTCGAAGGAAATCCAAGGCACTCTTCTTCAGGAATTTTTAAAAAGCCTTTATTTGACTGGCTATCTCATTTGACTGGCTAAGACGTGGGAGGGGGGGGGGGGGACAACCCGGCACAAACAGCCTTCTTCAGGGTATTCTTCAAGGGTTGGTTCCCCCCACCCCACCCCATGTCTTTTAAATTTTCTATTATGAGACAGCCAGTCAAATAAAGGCTTTTTAAAAATTCCTGAAGAAGAGTGCCTTGGATTTCCTTCGACTACATGTGATTGAATTCCCGACCCCAAAGAGCACCTTCAAAAACACTTTTTTTGAACTCCTTGAGCACCCTGGACACTTTTTTTTCTTTCTAAGTATTAAAATAGTATTAGTAAAAAAAATAATAATAAAAAAAATTTATTTCCCTATTATATGCCATGGGCCGCCCCTGGCTATGACAGTTCATTCCATTCATTTACACAATAACTTACATTGTACAGTGTTGCCCAATCTTCTTGAAAATCTTGAATTTTGTTTCGAAATAACTGAAAAGTTTTCCATTTCCTACAAACTTAAACCCACAGTGTGTCATTCATCCTTCCAGCAATGAAAACGAAACACAGTCTCCAACACAGCAAACTTTCACAACCTGTAAAATAAAGAGTGTGGTCTATCGATACAGAAAAACCATGTGTGTAGTAACAAGTTATAATAAAAGCCTGAATAATGATGCACTAATATCTGAATTAATAATTTCTTCAGTACAAACTGAGTCAAAGCATGTACTACTCAAGAACTAATGAAGAACTGTGAGTCACGTGAATTAATGTGCAATAACAGCCACCTTTATGCAGGTGTTTGTTAGGAAATGTATGAATTGACACATTCTTTCTTGAGCATGTGGGCAGTTGTATTAGAGAGTCTGACTTTTAACTCGCAGGTTCGAGTCTCATGTTTAACTCAAAAAGGATTTAAAAAGTGAAGTAGGCTAATTATTAATTCAGGTATTATTAGCCTACATGATTATTCATGCACTATTACTGTAAGTGTAACAACTAGATTTATTTATCTCTTTATTTTTCGTTTTTAACATGTAAACCCAGTGTCTATAGGCACACATGAATATACACAGAAGGATATGGCTGTTGAACTTAGCAATCATTCGGACGGTAGTTTCTCATGTGGACGTCTGTAAAAATAAAAGTGCATGGCACGTCATCATGATAAAACCACATAAAAATCATGCATTTCGGATGGTGATTTATTCCCGGTGTAGGAGAGAGTTTTGTGATCATATGAACGCGTTCCTCAAGTGCTCGGTCGCACGATTGTCTGTTGTAAATAAACTGTCATCAGGGCCGGTGCTAGCCATTTGGGTGCCCTAGGCACAAATGCTTGGTGGTACCCCCTCCCCCCCTCCCCCCGCGCGACACGAATGGACCAATTCTACAAATAAATAAATCTCCAGTTAACTGGCAGAGCATTCATTTCGTTCGTTTTTTAAATAAGATACTAGCGCTGAAATGTGTTTTTTTAAATCAAGTGCTCGTTGCCGCCGCGATCAGTGGCACTACGGATACAGAGTTTTCTCGCGTGGCTCGCGCACACACCGCACTGTTTTCACTCGACGCGCGCTTCAATCGCAACGCAACGGATTGAAGCGCGCGTCGAGTGAAAACAACTTGCGAATACTCTCTATTCATTCTGTTGAAATCACAAAACATAATGCAAACGTTTGCTTGTCCCTGCTACAACCACTGATGAACATAATCGTTTTGATGAGAGAAAAAAAATTATATGAGGAAAAAAAACCCATACAAGGTCGGATTCGAACCCTCACCCGCTGACACGGCTGGCGAAAGCTCTACCACTGGACTATTGAGATACACGTTAATTCAGTTAGTCAGTTTAAATAGATTGCTGGACATCGTAATGTTATTTGCGTCCATCGTCATTGAATTTTGAAATCAGATAGAGCCGGCCAGAGCGCTGCATAATAAGTAGCCATGCCGGCTTATTCAGTGGAAATACACACCGACAATGACACGCCCCTACTGCGTGCTAGAATCTCCGAAAAACAAGCCGATTTCAAAATCAAAATGTACGCTTTTAAATATACCAATACTGCTATCTCAAACATGCAGAGGCTTCTTCGTGATCTCAACTAACAGATTCTGCAAAAAAACGAAAATCACAAAAAAAAAAAAACAAAAAAAAAAACGCTTTTTTTTCGCGACCCAGATTTTTTGGTGCCCCCCCCAAGCACTTGGTGCCCTACGCGCAGCGCGTGATGTGCGTGTGCGGAGCGCCGGCCCTGACTGTCATATGCTTGAATAATAAGAATAAATTAATATTTAATAATAATATCCTAAATATTATTTGATTGCTTAAATTTGATGTTTAAAAATAGAAAAATAGACACGCTATAGGCCACTCTTGCATTTTATCTCTCAAAACAATGAATGTCAATTAAAAAGTGGAAATTAGCAGAAATTAGTAATTTAGGCTAGAAGAGGTAATCATAAAGCTGCTTGGTTTACGTTTTTAATATTTAAAACTGTAGGCTATATAATAGGCTACATATTTTAAAATGTAATTGCTTTTCTTCCTTTTACTTTTTGTTCAGCTCCCCTTTGCTAAGGTGGAGCCGTGATGAAATATTGTTCTTAAATAGGCTACTCTCCAAGCATTTCAGTAATAAAAGTGTAGCTACGTCTTTAAAATGCAAATTACAGCGAAGCGCAACAGTAACCCTACGGGGCTCGGCAGTGGTCACAGAGGAATTGATCTCTTCTTGTAAATTGAGTGATGTGGATTCAGTTGACAATTAAATTAGGCTATACCATACGACCTTGGTTATTCGGCCGGAGATTTTTACCCTTTGTTTTGACCCACATTTACTGTATAGGCTACACTGCGGGAGGGCATTTTGAACGTCTTATAGCCTATCCAAATTAAATTAGATTTATATAGTCTACACTTTTATATTACTCTTCACTTTTATATTAATGATATTATGAAGAAATTTTAAATATCAATTGTAAAAGCTTATCAGAGAAAGGGGATTGACTGTACAGGAATACTCCTGTCTCTTCTGTAAGTTCAGAAACGTGAGCACATATGCAGGTATGCACACTATAACATTTTTGATTGATAGACCAAATTATAATGTCACAGGAGGTGGAGAGTAGCGCCGGAAGTGAACTTCATATAAAGGTGCTTAAGAATAAACTGAGGATCCAGAGTCTGTACATCTTTCATTCAGGCAAAATGTTGACCTACAAGGTGACAGTTTCTACTAGGAGACAGATTATTGCTGAGAAAACGAACAGCATTTACCTGACACTGATAGACTCAAATGATCAGAGCAGTGACAGAATCCTGGTCAACAAATCCTATTTTGGTGGTTTTTGGGGTTTTGAAAGGGTAAGAACTTTAAAGACTTGATTATTTTTATTTTAAGTAATTATTATTTTTAATTTCCATTATTATATAGGATACATTATTGTTCAAAAGTTTGGGAACATTACTATTTTTTATGTTTTTGAAAGAAGTCTCTTATGCTCACCAAGGCTGCATTTATTTGGTCAAAAGTAAAAACAGTATTAGCCTATGTGTGAAATATAATTACAATTTAAAATAATGGTTTTAATATACTTTAAAGTATAATTCATTCTTGTGATCAACATGGAATTTTCAGCATCATTACTCCAGTTTTCAGTGTCACATGATCCTTCAGAAATCAGCCTGATAGGTTATGCTGATTTATTATCAATTTTAGAAACAGATGTGCTGCTTAATATTTTTTTTATAACAAGTGATACTTTTTTCAGGATTCATTGATGAATAAAAATATGCCCGTTTTATAGCTTTATGCATTCTTTTTTCTATCAACACAT
The DNA here is from genome assembly GCF_964197995.2 of Scardinius erythrophthalmus. Taxonomy (NCBI): domain Eukaryota; kingdom Metazoa; phylum Chordata; class Actinopteri; order Cypriniformes; family Leuciscidae; genus Scardinius; species Scardinius erythrophthalmus. The sequence goes on from NC_138222.1 coordinate 2,528,118, forward strand.
GGATGTGGGTAAGTTTCATTAAAAAAGCATCATTTCGAGCAAAAATCACGTGTTAAGGCTTCATCTGCATCGGATTCAGAAACAGTCCTAAAGCTCGTCCTGGGTCGACATTTCATTCAATAACATTAGGCCGGTTTGATTTATGCTGTTTAATGTTGTAGATGATCGCGTTATTTTACATATGCATTCATTCTAATATAGCTAAGCTAAGATAGACATTTTCAACAATGAAAATGGCATTAAAATGAAAGAAAGGTACATGACTAATAACGCCTCAGTCAAGTAAATGTTTATTCCGTTGCTTTTCACACCATTGTCTAAAACACTCGAAACAACATCGGAGATAATTGGTTAAATGCTATACACTCAATTTCATAATATTTAGAAGGAAAAAGTCTGCCTATAGATAGAGATTGAGTGCTCTCTGGATAACGATCTGTTTTTCATGCAAAGTGTGTAGGCTATTGTAATCAACTTATAAATTATTACTTGTAGAGCATTTAATGCTATATATATATATATATATATATATATATATATATATATATATATATATATATATATATATATATATATATATATTAGAACGTTGATCTCAAGGGATTTAATTTGCATAAAAAATAATTGTTTTCATTGTATTACGATGCACTTAGGGATTTACGATTACTCCAGAGCACTCGTAGATCTACAATGACTTTCAAGTGCTACTTAAATTACAATGCTTTTGGGAAACAGACCGTAATATTAAGATCAGTCGCACTCTTCTTAGCTTACGATGCTTTTGGGAAACGCAGCCCTGCTCAGTTCAGTTCTCATATAATGCAGGCAGATCAATAATATTGTTGATTGAATATTAAATCTCCCCAATAAGTAAGCCCATTGCTTGTGTGATATCCTCACCTTCATGGTTTAACGGTAATATTTCCATTATTGCGACGTGACATCTTTGTCAACAATTGCTCACAAAATCATGGATAACATTCTTTTTTTTTTTTAAATAATAGTTTCTGTTATTTTATGGATTTATTTTTTGCAGTATACTTCACCATATAGATTCTCTTTGAATCAGGGAGTTAGACAAGGATATCCAGTCTTCGCTTATCTATTCTTAATTACAACACAATTCCTTAGCTTACATATCAATAGTATAATTTAAAGTGTATCAAAATTGTCAACACAAAAATAATAATTAGTCAACTAACTGACGATACAGCTTTTTCCTTAAATGATTCATCACAAACTCCAGTGGCTGATACTTTAAATAAAGTGAATGAAGTATCCTTCAAGCTGATCCACAGATTTTACCCTGTAAAGAAATGTATACAAAAGTTTGACATTGATTTAACTTATGCTATTTTTATAATTAATATAATTATTTTCTTAAGCACATTTGACTCAAATGCAACTTTTCAAACCATAAACCTGCGTGCTCTGTCTTCTTAAAGAAATGGAAAATGATTTGAATGTAATCTCAGCATCTGCTAATAAGAAAGTTACTAAGACTTTTAGAATCTGCTCTGCTTTGGGGCTCTTCATGTAATCATTTTCCTATAATATAATGGCCCTCTTAACTTTAAACTTATTCATTTTGATCTGTATTTTTCGTTTAATCTTATTATTATTATTATTACTATTGCTAGTTTTTATATTACTGTATGTTCTGTATTGTTATCAGTGTAAATACAGTACCCTCCTTCTGTCTGCAAAATTTCATAACTTTCCTGCAAGCTGTGCTTGGCCCCTAATAAATAACAAACATTACATTGTCAGAGCATGAATGAAAGTTAGGTATTTATTGAAAGAGTTTCAAATATGCAATAGGTACGCTTGGCTTTTTGGTTTATAAGGTATTGTAACAACTCAATATTGGGCATCAATTCTGTTTTATACTGGTGGATATTGGGTTTAATATTTACCCATTTCCCAAATGTAATAAATCGATTAATTAAGGTTGTATTATTCTTTTTATTAAGTTGTCACTATCCCATATCTCGTTTGTAAAGTTATAGCAGATGAGTTAATTTCCATAGCTAATGATGCAGACAAATAATTACATCAAATGAAATTAGCGCTCCTCCAGTGGCTCATTTTAACTGTGTTCTGTGTCTATTTCGTGAACATAACTTGGATAATCTGCAACAGGTAAACATGTCAGCTGTGTGGACTCTAGTGGAGACATGTTTTTTTGTGTGTCTGTTTGTTTGATGGTTTGTTGTTGTTTTTTCCTCCCATGTAATGTGTCTAATAAAACTTATCATTAAAGGAGTTCTCCTTCGACATCTGTGTGGAGAAGAACCTTGGAGACATTGTTCAGGTGAAACTTGAAAAGGAGAAACTGTATGTCAATTTTCAGTGGTTTTGTGAGCATATCACAGTGGAAACACCCTCAGGAAAATGCTTCGAGTTCCCCTGTCATTGCTGGATAGAAAACGGAAAGAAAGTGATTATCCGAGAAGGCACTGGTAGGCTACATTCATTTTAAATGAAGCATTATTATTATTTTAAAATTTTAAAGTTCAGTTGTTATTGAATCATGTCTTAAATGCTGTCTTTTCTATGTGTAAAATGTGTGCTATATATTTCTCTGTGCATTCATTTAGCTCGATTGCCTCAGGATGAAACCAAATTGCTTAAAAAGAAAAGAAGAGAAGAACTGGAAGATAGAAAGACACGATTCAGGTTTGAAGAAACAATTACATTCTTGAACAATATTCATTTGTTGCAGTTTTTCCTTTATTCCTCCCTAGATACAGTCAGGGATGGGCAGTATTTCAGATACATGTATTTAAAATACATATTTGAAATATAAAATACTATTTTGTATTTTAAAGCCTTTGGAAAAAATCAAATGTAATTTGTATTTAAATACATTTAAGATGAGTATTTTAGTATTTTCAAAATACATAAAATACTTTTTGACAGTCAACCTCTTTATCAGGGTATTGATTTTGTGCATCAACTAGTTCAGACATTCACTAGCTCAGCATTGGATCAGCCATTTTTTTCTTTTCTTTTTTTCTTTTTCTTTTCTTTAATAAGGTGATAATGTCATGATCAATTCTACTTGTTGATTAAAGTTAAAATAGTGCATTATTCACTTAAGTTAACATGCAAGAAGAAAAGAGCACAGACAAGTGGGAAAATAGCATAAGCCAATCAGTCTTGTACGGTTGTTGATTTTTATCAACTAGCTTGTCAAGTGTTTAAAGCATTACTGCATGTTAGGGCTGGGTGACATGACACTACATATCATAGTGATGATATAAAGTGTGAATTGATGGAACTTTTTCTAAATCGTTTACATAGATGGGCCTATTTGTGGGGTAAGCAAATTTATCCGTGCAACTTTTAGTGAGCAGGAATTATTGGAACGTTGGAGTGGAAAAACAAACACAGATGAATGATACAGATGAATGATTTTAATAAACTTATAGAAACAAATATACTTTACATAAAATAAACATTAAATTACTTAAAAAGCATTGGACTACCTGCGGAAAAAAAAACCTCAAAAGAGTTTGGAATTCAGTTTATGCTGTGGAATCAAAACTGATATTGAGAATTGTGAAACCATGATATTGTTACTGTCAGGGTGTGTGCAGGTAGAAGACGACAAGGAAGGCAGAAGGCTCCAATACAAAGTTTTACTTACAAATATAACTCAAACGATACAAAATGGCAGGATTCACACACAGGTTGCGGCGTTACATAGACAAGAACGGACCAAGACTGACTGAACAGAGGGAACTAAATACAGACACTGATGAACATAAACCAAGTGACACAGATGAAGGTGACTGACAAGACACAGGTGATGATGATGAACTAATGATGGTAGACATGGCAACGGATAAGTGGCGGGAAAACAAAAGACATGTGACCAACAGGAACACAACAGTTACAGTTACTGTGAAGTAAAATTGAGATTTTGGTCATATCGCCCATCCATATTCTTTGCTAGATAGCAGAAAAGGTTCCCACAGTTTTACATACAGTATTAATTTTTTAATAGTTTGCACCACAAGTAATAGACTACATTGTAACCAGAAATAAGTATATAAATGGCTGCTATTTTGCATAAGTTTATTTGTAATTGCAAAAAAGAAAGAAAGAAAGAAAGAAAGAAAGAAAGAAAGAAAGAAAGAAAGAAAGAAAGAAAGAAAGAAAGAAAGAAAGAAAGAAAGAAAGAAAGAAAGAGAGGGCAGAGATGAGGTTAGGAATGAAAAGTCAGTACCTGCACTGGATGGCCAATTTCACATGTATTTTGTGTATTTTCAAAATACAAAATACTGTATTTGTATTTAAATACATTTTTTCACACAGTCACCACCTCCTTCGTCACTCATTTGTTGTCACGTACACTAATTATGCTCTGCTGTGCATTACCATCATTATCACCTGTATATATGTTCAGTTCTGTTTGAGTTCATTGTCTTGTGTAGTCTATGTTGAGTGTGTTGCCCTCTGTTCGCCATTCTGTTGGAACGTTCGTGAATAAACCTGTGTATTGGATTGTATTCTTCTTCCAGCAACCACCCGTGACAGAACACCGGATCAAACAAGTGAACGCGTTTGTAGAAATTTTCTTTTCAGTTTTCGTGTTCAGTCTTTGCATTTTGACCAAGGATTCAGGGGATGCCAAAGGGAATTTGCCATTGTTTGCACACTCTTCCTCCTGCTAAACGTTGGTGCGTTGGGCTTAGACAATGAGGATTTCTATTCATCTCAATGGAAGTACTGTACTTGAGCTGGGCGCTGACTTTGATATTTGCTCGATTCTGTAAAGTTTTCCCCCTTTTTAACCAGTTACCTGAGCTGTAAATGCTATGTCACTAATCACTCTGGAAAAGCAAGAAAATGTTTTTCTGGCAATGCTGACACTTTTAAGAGCATTCCCAAAAACAGCCCACTGGTAAAATATAAAATATTTTAATGATTGATTGCAAAATATTGCGTTTTTGTAAAAGAAAAACACAAGGCAACTGACAAAAGTCTTACTTGTAATTGTCTCTACACATTAAATTGGGCTGTAAGAAAAAAATAAAAACACTTCACCTTTAAATGTAATTCTTGTTCTCTGTCACATTAGTCTAGACAAAGAAATGCCAAAAAGGATTAAAATAACACAAGGTTTAATAACTAACTCAGAATCAGGTAAGGCAAAAAACAATGTAACATAAACAAACAGTGTGCCATGCACAAACAATACCGGACAATCAGGGAACTGAAAACGGAGAGCATATATAAACAAGATAACAAACTAAAAGACTAACTGGTGTGATGATAGACTTTTGGAAACTAAGACAAAGGAAACAGGAAACTGACAATAAACAAACTAAAAGTCCATGAAAGTGAAACTAACTTAACATAAGTGTACATGACAGTGTAACTGTTTAAGTAAATGTTTTCATTTCTCTTGTTGAAGCTGGAAGTGGCACGAAGGCTACCCCAAGGGCATGGATCATCTTCTTCCAGAAGTTCAGTTCGATGCAGCAAAAGCTTTTGAGATGAAGTCCAATGTCCTGAAAGCGTAAGTTTGTCATGGCCACAGTCCTTGTTGATCTGATACTGAGATGTCCTCAGTTCCCTTTCGAAAGGGAACTCTACACTACGTCAGAATGACGCTATGGGGAACGCCTCAGGCGTGACAGGTGTCTGAAATCAAATATCAACTCACGGCAATCATTTTGACCGGCGACAGCCCGTGAAAAGTCTGTTAAGTAGTTAAGTCTGTAGCATGTGGTAGGCCGCTTCTCCCTTGAGAGTCATCCTATTAAGGCCCCATGCAACCAGCTTTGCTGGTGGAGCTGAGAGGTGGCCCCTCCCTCTCTGGGGAAGGTGCTTTAGGCCCTTCGCTCCCTGAGCTCTGGTAGTAAATAAGCTAGTTATCATAGGTATGTGTGTTGGTTTCCTCTCCATTGAGAGTCATCCTGCTGAGACCTCCATATACAGTCATATATGTTAGGCCTCCTCTTATTCAAGAGTCATCCTGTTGAGGCCTCCATGCCAACAGCTTTGTAGATGGAGTTTTAGAAGTGGCCTAGCTATATGTGTTAGGCCTCCTCTCCTTCGAGAGTCATTCTGTTGAGGCCTCCATATATACAGTGGCCATCATAAGGATGTGTGTCAGGCCTCCTCTCCACTGAGAGTCTTCCTGCTGAGGCCTCCATATTCATAGTTAGGCTGTCTATGGTCAGATATGTGTCAGGCCTCCTCTCCACTGAGAGTCTTCCTGCTGAGGCCACCATATACATAGTTAGGCTGTCTATGGTTAGATATGTGTCAGGCCTCCTCTCCATTGAGAGTCTTCCTGCTGAGGCCACCATATACATAGTTAAGCTGTCTGTGATTAGATATGTGTCAGGCCTCCTCTCCATTGAGAGTCTTCCTGCTGAGGCCTCCATATTCATAGTTAGGCTGTCTATGGTCAGATATGTGTCAGGCCTCCTCTCCACTGAGAGTCTTCCTGCTGAGGCCACCATATACATAGTTAGGCTGTCTATGGTTAGATATGTGTCAGGCCTCCTCTCCATTGAGAGTCTTCCTGCTGAGGCCACCATATACATAGTTAAGCTGTCTGTGATTAGATATGTGTCAGGCCTCCTCTCCACTGAGAGTCTTCCTGCTGAGGCCACCATATACATAGTTAAGCTGTCTGTGGTTAGATATGTGTCAGGCCTCCTCTCCACTGAGAGTCTTCCTGCTGAGGTCACCATATTCATAGTTAAGCTGTCTGTGGTTAGATTGTGTTAGGCCTCCTCTCCACTGAGAGTCTTCCTGCTGAGGCCACCATATACATAGTTAAGCTGTCTGTGGTTAGATATGTGTCAGGCCTCCTCTCCACTGAGAGTCTTCCTGCTGAGGCCACCATATACATAGTTAAGCTGTCTGTGATTAGATATGTGTCAGGCCTCCTCTCCACTGAGAGTCTTCCTGCTGAGGCCACCATATACATAGTTAAGCTGTCTGTGGTTAGATATGTGTCAGGCCTCCTCTCCACTGAGAGTCTTCCTGCTGAGGCCACCATATACATAGTTAAGCTGTCTGTGGTTAGATATGTGTCAGGCCTCCTCTCCATTGAGAGTCTTCCTGCTGAGGCCACCATATACATAGTTAAGCTGTCTATGGTTAGATATGTGTCAGGCCTCCTCTCCACTGAGAGTCTTCCTGCTGAGGCCACCATATTCATAGTTAAGCTGTCTGTGATTAGATATGTGTCAGGCCTCCTCTCCACTGAGAGTCTTCCTGCTGAGGCCACCATATACATAGTTAAGCTGTCTGTGGTTAGATATGTGTCAGGCCTCCTCTCCATTGAGAGTCTTCCTGCTGAGGCCACCATATACATAGTTAAGCTGTCTGTGGTTAGATATGTGTCAGGCCTCCTCTCCACTGAGAGTCTTCCTGCTGAGGCCACCATATACATAGTTAAGCTGTCTATGGTTAGATTGTGTTAGGCCTCCTCTCCACTGAGAGTCTTCCTGCTGAGGCCACCATATACATAGTTAAGCTGTCTGTGGTTAGATATGTGTCAGGCCTCCTCTCCATTGAGAGTCTTCCTGCTGAGGCCACCATATACATAGTTAAGCTGTCTATGGTTAGATATGTGTCAGGCCTCCTCTCCACTGAGAGTCTTCCTGCTGAGGCCACCATATACATAGTTAAGCTGTCTGTGGTTAGATATGTGTCAGGCCTCCTCTCCACTGAGAGTCTTCCTGCTGAGGTCACCATATTCATAGTTAAGCTGTCTATGGTTAGATATGTGTCAGGCCTCCTCTCCACTGAGAGTCTTCCTGCTGAGGTCACCATATTCATAGTTAAGCTGTCTATGGTTAGATATGTGTCAGGCCTCCTCTCCACTGAGAGTCTTCCTGCTGAGGTCACCATATTCATAGTTAAGCTGTCTGTGGTTAGATTGTGTTAGGCCTCCTCTCCACTGAGAGTCTTCCTGCTGAGGCCACCATATACATAGTTAAGCTGTCTGTGGTTAGATATGTGTCAGGCCTCCTCTCCACTGAGAGTCTTCCTGCTGAGGCCACCATATACATAGTTAAGCTGTCTGTGATTAGATATGTGTCAGGCCTCCTCTCCACTGAGAGTCTTCCTGCTGAGGCCACCATATACATAGTTAAGCTGTCTGTGGATAGATATGTGTCAGGCCTCCTCTCCACTGAGAGTCTTCCTGCTGAGGTCACCATATTCATAGTTAAGCTGTCTATGGTTAGATTGTGTTAGGCCTCCTCTCCATTGAGAGTCTTCCTGCTGAGGCCACCATATACATAGTTAAGCTGTCTATGGTTAGATATGTGTCAGGCCTCCTCTCCACTGAGAGTCTTCCTGCTGAGGCCACCATATACATAGTTAGGCTGTTTATGGTTAGATATATGTGCCAGGCCTCCTCTCTTTCGAGAGTCATCCTGTTGAGGCCTCCATATATACAGTTGGCTGTTTTTGGTTTATACTCTAGCATGTGTCAGGCTTCCTCTCTTTGAGAGTCATCCTGTTGAGGCCTCCATGCAAGCAGCATTTGAGTTGAAGTCTGAGAAGTGGGCCCTCCCTCTCTGAGGAGGTGTTTCAAGCCCTTCGCTTCCTGAGCTTTGATCATGGTTGCTAGAAATGTGTTAGGCTTCCTCTCCTTTGAGAGTCATCCTGCTGAGGCCTCCATATATACAGTTCGGCTTCACTCCCTAAAAGAGTGCAGTAGTTATATTCTAGCATGTCAGGCCTCCTCTCTTTCGAGAGTCATCCTGCTGAGGCTTTCATGCAAACGGTATTGCAGGCAGTAGTTTAGAATAAGGGCCCTTTCAATATTGGAGAGTTGTTTTTAGCCTTTCTCTGTCTGAGCTGCTGTATTATGAACTTTTCACTTTGAGAATAAATTCTGGAGACCATGTTGGTGTAAATGTGCAGGCTTCCTCTGCTCTCTAGTCGTCCTGTGGAGGCTGCCGCTTCCCTTAGGTACTAAACAGGTTGTTGGCTTCAGCATTAAGTGTGATAGCCTCCCTGGCATGGGGGTCGTTTTTGGTCCCCCCGAAAGGGTCAGAGGCCTCAATAGGCTCTCCTGAGTATAAGCACCCACATACAGTGGTTATCAGGTTATAGGCCTCACCAGTCCTTCCTGAATATAGCTAACCCACATGTTGTGGTTATCAGGTCAGAGGTCTCACCAGGCCTTCCTGAAGGTGAGCTAACTCATACTGTATGTGTTTTCACTCAGCATGGTTTTCAGGTTGTAGGCCTCTCCAGGCCTCCCTGGAGTTTAGTTCCAACATATTTTGAGTTTCCACTTAAGGTGGTCTTCTGGTAACAGGTAGTAGGCCTCTCGAGGCCTCTCACTTCCTTAGGCCCTCACAGGCCTCCTCAGTGGTTTGAAACACAAACACTGGGTAGATCCGTGGATCGAGTAGAGAAACTCCCCTCGCTGGCAAGGGTTGTAAAGCACTATGCTGAGTTATACTCTCCGGGATATCCCGCATTTCAGTCCTAGGTCCTCAAAGACCTCCTCAGTGTTTTGAAATACAAACACTGGGTAGATCCGTGGATCGAGTAGAGAAACTCCCCTCGCTGGCAAGGGTTTCAAAGCACTATGCTAAGTCATACTCTCCAGGATATCCCGTCTCTGACATCCGGGCCGAGTGGTTCACTGCCTGCTTTGCAGTCTTTGGGGTTGGATGCCTTACCTAAAGGCAAGTGTCCAGAGGCTCTGTCTTCAGACAGACAGGAAGTGGCCAGACTTAGTGTCTTATGTAGTGACACCAGGTCAGGCCTGCCTGGTGGCATTTCAGGTGGCACGTTCCCCTGAATAGTGACTGGCTGGGGTTCCCTCGGGTCCCCTAGCCACATTCCCTAGAAGGGGACCCTTTCTAGTTTTTGAATTGTGGTCCTAGGCCTTTGAGCTGGCCCAGGTAGACCTTCCTTTAAATCTGTGGAGGTTTTTCTGTGGTATCCTTTAGCTTGGGCTATGACCGTAGGGAATGCTGTCACTGACAGCCCAGTGTGACCTGAGGGCATGCACTCCCCTTAGCATGGTGCCGTGGGTATATCGTTCCCCAAAGCCTCATTCTGACGTAGTGTAGAGTTCCCTTTCGAAAGGGAACGTCTCAGGTTACGACTGTAACCTATGTTCCCTGAGAACAGGGAACGAGACACTACGTCTTCCTGCCATGCCTCGGGGCCTGCCTGCAACAGTCCCTTCAGACGATAGGATGTTGTCATGTTTTCAAGGCTCCCTTTTATACATCGTGGTCGCGCGTTAATCAATCAAGCTGATGATTCACGGGCTGTCGCCGGTCAACATGATTGCCGTGAGTTGATATTTGATTTCAGACACCTGTCACGCCTGAGGCGTTCCCCATAGCGTCATTCTGACGTAGTGTCTCGTTCCCTGTTCTCAGGGAACATAGGTTACAGTCGTAACCTGAGACGTTCTCCAGAATGAAATTCGTGCAAATAGTGTTCATGTCTATAATTATACAGTATGCACTCTTTTTCAGGATTGGGGAAGCATTTCTTGACAAATTTAAAGGTTTCATTCAATCCTGGAAAGACATGGCTGATTTTAAAAATGTATTGGAACATTTTAATATCAAGAACACTCTACTAGGTTTGTTTTTCTTCATTTAAAAAACACTATATATCCAAAAACACAATTGTTGTGAGAAACCATCAACTCAGAAGCACATTTTTTCATACCTGTAAAGACAGTTGACTCAATTTTCCTCTTTGAAATCTGGACAGAGAAAGTGATGCAAGACTGGAGTAAGGATTACATGTTCGGCTATCAGTTTTTGAATGGCTGCAATCCTGTCATGATCAGGAAGTGCATGGAAATTCCAGACAAGTTTCCAGTCACACATGAGATGATGGAGAGCTTTCTGGAGAAAGGTGTCACTCTACAAGAGGAATTAAAGGTCAGAAACATTAAGGCATACATCACTTGAACAGTCGGTCAATTATCAGATTCAAAACTTGCTTGTATTCTGACATCCTTCACATAAAATGGTTTACATAAATGAATCAAATCAATGTTATTTTAACCCATGAATAATTAGTTCTAAATTTTGAACCTGTAAACACGTTTACAGGCAGGAAACATCTACATAGTGGATTATGAAATACTGGAGGGAGTGCGAACATCCAGTGATCAGCTTTATCTGACTGCACCCGTCTGCCTGCTGTACAAGAACAGATTGGACCAGATTGTGCCAATTGCCATTCAGGTATCTGTCGCTTATAGAATCAGTATCAAATGAAAACATAAATGAAAAATAAAAGCGGTTTTTCTGGGAATTTACTCACCAAAGTAAAAATATCCTGCTTGGCTTTATTAAATCTGAATCAGCTCAGTCAAAACCCAGGGGAAAAGAGCCCAATCTTTCTCCCAAGTGATAATGAATGTGATTGGATGCTTGCCAAGATGTGGGTGAAATCTGCCGACTTCATTGTACACCAGTTGGTCACGCACCTTCTCAAGACACATCTGATATCAGAAGTTTTTGAAATGGCCATGTACAGACAGCTCTCTGCAGTCCATCCTGTATACAAGGTACCTGTCATTCAATATCTAGTCATGATATTTAGATTCAGGGCTAAACTGAAGATTGTGGTTTCACATACTGTATATGTCAATTTATTGATGAAGGGTTGCTGGTTCTGATATCCTTGCCTTCTTTTCATCCATGGTTTAATGTTAACCAAAAACCTCCAGGGAATGACCTGGAAACCACGTTTGCTGTTTCAGGTTATGCTTTTAAATCAGTTTTTTATGATTTAATGCACATGTTTAAATGCTTCTTACAGTTACTGAAACCTCATGTTCGTTTCACAATTGCAATCAATGCATTGGCCCGTGAAAGACTCATCAGTGAAAACGGGATCATCAGCAAGGTAGCTTTACACCTAATTTAATATATCCCCACATAAACAGCATATTGCTAGGATTCAAAGCAATTCTATTCATATTTGATTATTCAGTCTTCGCCAGACCCAAGTAGTTCCTAAATTTCTAAAAGTCAAAGAGTAGGCTAAATAAGTGCTGAAAATATTTAGGCAAAAGATTAACTAAATTCTTGGTATCCACAGATTAGTAGCCTCAATGCATATGGGATGTCTGAAGTGATTAAAAGGGCCATGGATACTTTAACGTACGAGTCCATGTGCTTCCCTGAGGACATAGAAGCTCGAGGAATGAAATTTGCACCCAAGTACTATTATAGAGATGATGGCAAGAAGATCTGGGATGCAATACACAGGTAGGTGTTGCAACAGTTCAGATCCTGTACTACTAGTGCAAAAGTACAAATTAGTCCACATACACGCCAATGAAAAGTTATTTTCATTAATTTGTCATCTTTTTCATCTTCCTAGTTTTGTTTCTACTGTGGTCGGGATCTACTATGAGAGTGATGAGACCGTTCAAAGAGATGTGGAGATTCAAGGATTTGTTCAGGATGTTTTCTTTGGCATGAATACTTCTGACAGTGAGTACAGGTTTAACTTATCAAAGGCTATCTGTAAGGGTGGATTTCCTACAGGGGTTCAGGCTGCTGGATTGCCGAATGACTAAAGAAACATGGTCATCATGATGGTAGAAAACTGTACATTTCTTGTCTATTACCACCCAATGCTACTTATACCAACGACGGAAATAAGCGCAGATACAATAGCTTAATATGTGGGAGAGAGTTGCTATTGAGAGTGATAATATTGTATTGCGATAGGTAGCACTTCAAAGTTAATACCTAATCAAAACTAGTTAGCACATTATTTGTAATTGAAAAGGTTTAATGACAAAACTTAAACTAACTTAAAATAGTTATAAAATAGATGTATGAGGTGCTAAAAACTTCTACCATTAATTGTACCCAGCATATATGTAAAATGTAACCTGAAAGATAGAAAGAGAGAGAGAAAGTGTAGAGATTTAGAGACAAAGAAAAGAGGCAAAGAGAGAGCCCCAAGAAAGGGATCCAGTGATATAGAGACAGAGCAACTGTTACAATCTTCTTTTATCCTTTCCCTGACCATGTGACTAAAACCCAAATGTGAGACATTCAAACTGACCAATCACATATCTTGGTGGCCTTGAGCACTATCAGCACCTCTTTATCTTTAGGAATTCCAAATGGTCCTTGGTGTAAGAAGGAAGGGGGTCGAAACAGTAAAAGCAAATATTTTTTGTTAATTTCAGTAAAAGCAAATGTCTTTGTTGATCTTTGATTATTTTCAAGTTTACACCTGGTCAGTCGGATCACAAGAGGATGACGCTAAATACAGGTGTAAACGGGGTCTAAATGTTTTGAATTGTCCACTTTCGACCACTTCCAGAGGCATTTGATTGTATTGCTTTCATAGTGTAGACGCTCATGTTGTCGAATGCATTCGAACAGTCACTAAAAAAAGTCTATTCTCTTCCTACTGACCAGTCTTTTTATGGGCAATGTGGGATTGCTAATGATTCTTTTAGATTGAGACCAATTACTGAAAGTGGAGTTTTTAAATGTATTAGTGAAATAAAAAGAAATAAGGCACCTGGGATTGACAACATTCCTACAACATTTTTAGGGTCTGTACTAGAGTAATTGCTCCTTTTGTATTATATATGTTTCATTTATCAATTGAACAAATAAAAATACCAAGTGAGTTTAAACGTGCTAGAGTTATTCCATTATATAAAAAGGATTGCAAGTTAAATATGAGGCCTATTTCTCTCTTCGGTGTGTTGTCTAAGATAATGGGAAAAGTAGTATATGACCAAATTGAAAAATATATTAGTAAAAACAATACATTGTATGATTTACAGTCCGGTTTTAGGTCTTTACATTCAACTGAAACTTGTATATTATATATGACTGACAAAATAAGGGAAGCTGTTGACAGTAGCAAATTTTGTGGGAGGGTTATGTTGAACCTTGAGAAGGTATTTGATACGGTAGACCACACAATTATATTGTAAATTAAAGGCAATTGGGTTGGATGAGAAATCTCTTAGGTGGGTTCAATCCTATCTTGATGACAGAAGCCAGAGAGTGTATATTTAAGGGTATATTGTCTAGTCGATTATCTATCAATTGTGTAGTTCCTTATGTGAGCATTTTAGGTCCCAAAAACTGAGGCCATTCTCTTTGCTTCTAGACTGAAAATAATAAATAAGGATGACGCTTTCTCGTGATGAGTAGGACGTGGCTGTTGAGTTCAAGGATGTCTCTGAGCACTCACAGCCCGCCTGCCCAGCATATGACGAGCTGTTGGACGTTATGTCTCGCGCCATAGAAAGATTAGATCTGCCATTGAAGTGAAATCTGCCACAAATGAACTCTGCTGTTATGGAGTGGATACATGGAGTGGATACTTGAGCCTCCTTTGGGGCATCTGGGTTGGGAGTGGTCTATGATTTTGAAATAGAGCGTTGTTAGGCCTCCTCTCACTATAGAGAGTCGATCTATTAGAGGCCTCCGCTCCTCTGAGCTCCGCCCATTATTGTGCCCATTAGCGTTTCTGAATAATTAAATTTGAATTTGTTTTCGTTCCTGTCAAATTGTTCCTGTCCATGTTCCTGTCAAAATTTTGTTTGTTACCGGTTTTCGTTCCTTGAACCGGTTCGGAGCCCTGCTTAAAAGTAAAACATTTAAAACATTTGTAATAGAGTAAATGTACTTTACCCACCTCTGCATGCGCTCTTAGCATTCGGTGTGGTCTCACGGCTGTCAGAGCAGAAATTAAAGCTGCTGCTCTCTGTATGTTTTTCCATCGTCTCCGGTCGCTTTCATATGTAAATTAAGCAAGCTTATTTCGTTCATTAGATAGAAAGATCTGAAAAAGCCCATACATTTACTCGCTCGTAGACCGTACCATTGAACAAAATCAGGACAGAAGTGGTTGAAAGTGGACAAAATAAATTAAACACCAGGAGTAAACGGCAATGTGTCTCCATCATGTACTTGTGATCCGATTGACCAAAGCGCATCTTAATACCTGGAGTAAACAGGGCCAAAATATCAGTGTTGGTCTGTGCAAGCATGCATAATTGTTTGTATTCTTGTATATTCTATATGCATCTTTGTGTGGTTCAAGTCACCCTTAAATGTGTGCAAAAGTTAAACGCATACTTCCACTGTTTCCAGAGTTTCCAAAGTCTCTGAAAACTCGAGAGGAGTTAGTCAAATACCTGACCGTTGTGATATTCACAGCTTCAGCACAACATGCTGCTGTCAACTTTGGACAGGTGAAATTATCACTTTCATATCATCTGCAGGAGTGTTAAAAATTGCTTGGCAAAATTCTGGATAATATCTATAAGCTAATATCTGTGAGTAAACTTTTGTTTCAGTTTGACTGGTATGGCTGGATCCCCAACAGTCCTACCACCATGCGCAAGCCGCCTCCCGAAGAGAAGGACAAAGTGAATATGGAGTATATCATGGAGAGTCTGCCTGATCGTGGACGTTCCAGCCAGGCTATAGGAACAGCTTGGGCCCTCAGTCGGTTCCAGAAGAATGAGGTTTGATGTTGATTCGGTCTGGATTTACTTTTCACTTGAAATTGTAGCGAACATGACAGCAGTCTAGTCTAAATCAATGTGAAAAAGAATTAACCTGTTACTGGCTCAGGGTACAGAGCATCACGCTCGGATCACTTTGACCCGAAACTAATTTATTTATTTATAATAAAAATTGAGTGTTCATCAGAGGGGTCCAAGCCCCTGGGACTTTTGTTGCACTTGAACCACGAATACACAAAACAATTGAATGAATTTGAGGAGTCCTGAGAATTCTAAAAAGTTCCATATAGAGCTATAAGGCCATCTAGTGGCAAGAGTCATGAAAAATCATGTTATATATATTTTTTTTTTTTTTCCACAAGAGTTCGGCAAAGACACCTGAAGTATGATATTTTGAGCTGAATTAAAAGGGTTATGCATGAAATTGTGTTATTTTGAATGTAAGTTGAAAGAATGTGAGGAATGTGCTTAAATTACTATTTATGTATTATTTATTGACCAAATTTTAAGGTAATTTAAAGGTAAATAAAATAAAAAATCTAAAAAAATTGCATTAAACAAATAGAAAAAATATTATCACAATGAAACAAAAAAAATGTAAGTATAATTTTGAGGGAAAGATGTTACAAAATGCGAGTGAAGGATGAAGGGTAAAAAAAAAAAATAGACCAAAGATGATTTAAAAAAATATATATATGTAGGCTCAAACTAGGGCTGCATGGGGGAATTAACTCGTTAATCTTTGCGATTAATTTGAAATGTTTAACGACGCATTTAACGCAGCACACTTTTTTGCCTCGTTTTAATGATTTCCTGTTGCGGCTGCTATTGAAAAGGCCGTCCCGCCCCTCCGTGTTCGGCGATCACGTTTCATTCTCGCGCAGCTTTCATGAGCGGGTCTTTTCCGCTCCGTGTGTGCGCCGCGCTGTGTTCCGCGTGTGTGTGTGTCGGCGCGCTCTGTCGTTAACGGCCCAGCGGCGCGCTCTCCGTTCCGTGTGTGTGTGTGTGTGTGTCGGCGGCTGTAACGGCCCAGCGGCGCGCTCTCCGTTCCGTGTATGTGTGTGTGTCACGTGTGTGTGTGTGTGTGTGTGTGTGTGTCGGCGGCTCTGTCGACAACGGCCCAAACGCTTCAATCATGTACCGAGCACTGGAAAAGTAAAGTCCACTCAAATAACGTGAAATTCTGTTTGCTGAGCTGGTATAGCCATGCTGGGCAGCAATGGTAAAATTACCTGCTCTGATTACATGCTCTGGTAATAATAGCTTTGTAGGACTATATTTTATTTTGATAATTAGTTAAAGAAAAAAAAATCTGTTAAATTGATTATGTTGATTGATTATTGAAAAAAAATATTGATATTGATGTTTAATATAGGGCTATTTTCTGTTCCTTTTTTTCCCTGTGTTGTTTAATTAGGTGATTCTGAGTTAAAAGGAATAGTTCACTTTAAAATTAAAATTCTGTCATCACTCACCCTCATGTTGTTTTAAACCTGTATGAATTTCTTTCTTCTGCTGAACACAAAGGAAGATATTTAGAAGAATGTCAGTAATCAGACAGTTTCTGGGTCCCATTGTCTTCCATAGTAGGACAAATATATACTATGGAAGTCAATGGTACCAGAAACTGTCTGATTACTGACATTCTTCTAAATATCTTCCTTTGTGTTCAGCAGAAGAAAGAAATTCATACAGGTTTAAAACAACATGAGGGTGAGTGATGACAGAATTTTAATTTTAAAGTGAACTATTCCTTTAAATATTGATGATTACAAGCTTGGGGGAAACGCAATTAATTGCAATTAATTACAGAAATTGTGCAATTAATTAGTTAATTTTTTTTAATCGATTCCCAGCCCTAGCTCAAACACATTTTCCATTCTTATTGTTGTAGATTGTTTGCTTGCTACAGTGTATGCGTTCTGCGGCACTGCCAACGTACAAGTATTTTCAGTCAGGTAGTGCAATTAATTTAACTGACCCTTCGCTAAGTCCCACTTTAAAAAATGTTTGGGGAGTAACTTCAACTTCATCTTCAACTTCAACTTTATTTGTCCCCGAGGGGCAATTAGTTTGCTGCAGTAGCAAAAGTAGTACACAAACAATACATCACAACAAAACATCAACATCATAAAAAAAATACAAATCTGTCAAATAGATATTAATACCACTACCATATAAATGTAAATTTAAAGTTTAGTGCAAAAGTTACCTCTTTTTCCAGAATTTATCAAAGAGATAGCAGAGGGTACAAAGGAGAATTTATATCTATTTGTTTTGGCGTATGGCTGACTAAGGCGGGAACCAGAAGGCAGCATCTTAAATTCCGCATGCAGGGGGTGAGAACTACAAGACATAATGGATTCCGCCTTTTTCAGTACATGTCTATTGTACAGTTCATTTAGTTTTACCTGTTGAGTCCCAATAATTTTGCTGCTAACTTTATTTACCCTTACTAATGTGTTCTTTTGTTTTAAACTAAGAGAAGCATACCAGCAAATAGTATCTATTCTTTTTCATAGCATACCAGCAAATAGTATCTACATTTTCTAACAGAAAATGTATCTATTCTTTTAATGGTGTCACGTATATAAAATATTAAATATTAGGAGCACTGATCTGTTATAGTCCAGTATAAATCATAATAATAACTGTTTTCTGTTAAATTTTAGTCTGCATGCAAAGCAGATGGGAGCAAAAAACTGAGAATGAAACGTCTATACACTATATATTATGTGCCACATTCACACTTTTATGTCCACACATTTTAAAATTCAAAACAATGTTGAATTAGAAATCCATGTGTTACAAATGGCATTTTACACCATGTGTTCTGTAGTGCAATACATTTCTTCTAATCCTTAAAGCCAAGCTTTTGCTCTTCTCTAAAGTTAGATAATGGATGTCCTGTGTGTTTGGATAGTTTTAAACTAAATTATCTAGTGATAATTTATCTGTTTTTCTGGAGCACGTAGTGACAGTTAATATATGTTTTGATTATCCATAATATGGATTATGATTTGAAAATCCCCAATTCCTTTGTTTTATAAGCTTGTCTGAGTGATTGACAGTAACCAAGAGGGCGGAGCTTAGAGAAGGGTCAGTACCTTGTAAAAAGAAAGAAAGATTCTTTGTTCTGCTTTCTGAATAACTTACTTTTCCCTCCAGCTGTACTTGGGCACGTATCCAGAAATGTGCTTCACAGAGCAACCAGTGAAGGAAGCCATAAAGACTTTCCGCAATAAACTAGATGAGGTGACCAACATCATCAAGAGCCGGAATGAGGGATTACCATTTGATTATTGTTATTTGTCCCCAGACAAAATCCCCAACAGTGTTGCAGTTTGAGAAAATATTTTGCCAGGCCTTTATATAGTGTTTATGGCCAATGTGAGCTTGACATAGAAAAGGAGAAGAACAACTCTACTTAAAATATTAAGTATTGTAAAACACAGAGCATTCTGCCTTTTGAGGCGATTTATAGAAATTATTTTGTTAACTCTTTTTGTATTTGACTCTGTTAATGGGAAATAAGGGATATTACGTTGAAATGCGATCTGTGCACGCATGTATGTTATCTGAGGGGTGATTGTCTGGTTCACGCCAGGAAAGCAGAACAGTTTATTTGACTATATGCTTTAAAGAGCTAAACTTGTGTTATAATCCATTTATTATTGTTTTTCTTTTTTATTCTTTTCTTTCATCATATAAACTTGCATATTTATATATACTATTCATTTACTCATCTTTTGATTCATTTATTCATATTATTTATTGCTCAGATCTATTGTTTGTATTCTATTTTAGATAATCATTTAACTTACCTTACAGTTATATTGAGATCTTATATCTATATTGATTTTGCGTTGATTATCTTGTATACACATGCAGAGATGTTTCATGAATGCTGTAAAGGAAATGTTTTGAGATTGTGAATATCTCTGACAGCACTTCATATGGTTGTTACATTTGCTTTTTGTGCTTTTTTTACGAGAGCTCTCATAATAAAGAAAGATTTAATTGAATTAAGAGAAATAAGACTTTATATCACATCTTATATCGAGATATTGTTTTCTTTGTGATCTTATGACAACTGTTTTATTTTAATAACTTTTCTGTGAACAAATATAATAATTTAATTTACTGCTGGATGAGTGGGAGGAAACTTTGGTGTTTTTCAATGTTTTACACCTTGTGAAAAAGTACAATTAAGTGTATTGATTGCACTTGAAATCCAAAACAAGCAAAAAACACATTTAAAGGTTATTATTCAGGTTATATAATTGAATAGAGACTTTTGTGGAGATATTAAATATAATTAATTAATGTTAAATATAATTAAGACATAGTATATTGTAGGAATACACCTTCTTGAATATGTGTCTTTAAGAACACTGCAATTTAAAAAAAATTAATTATTTTTTTTATTTTAACCTAAGAATTGTATTATTATTACTATATTTATTTTACTATATTTATTTTAAAGTACATTTTTAAATAAAAAACTTAACTGGAAGAGAATGATGCTAGCAACACCAATGTGTAAGGAGCTCGATATGGGACAGATTTAGAATCAATTTGCGGATTTGGAGTAGAATAAATGGAGCAAACAAATCCAGAACATAATGCAATGAGGCAAAGTCAAAAGGCAGGCCTAAGATGAAAACACAGCTATCCATCAAACCAGGCAAACACAATGAAAATGAAAACAGTAACAGCTCCCTCTGGTGGTCAGTTGAATAGGATTCAGCTTCAGCCATTACACAATGTCATGGGTTCCATTCCCAGGAAACACATAAGCTGATAATATGAATACCTGGAATGTGTTACGTCCCAATATAGGAACAAAGTGGCGCAACATAACTGAAGAACATCACATAAGAAAAGCGTGGGTTTTCTTTCATTTCTTTCATTACATTTATTTCAGTTCCTTTTACCGGCCACTACATGAGCTTCGGAAAAGGGTAGGCCAAAATAACAAACAAAACAGAAACAAACTATTTATTTAAGTGCTGCCATAACCTAAAACAGGGTTCGAATTACAAAGTGGCTTTCGGGGGAGCCCTATTTCCCGATCCTCCCTGACTGATTTTAACGCTTTTGGTGCATGTTCGGGCATTTAAAACAATAGTTTTACAGTAAACAGTACAGAACGTACTTGGTTACTTACGTAACCTCGGTTCCCTTACCTCGGAGATAAGGGAACGAGTACTGCGTTACCTTGCCGTGCTATTTCTCTCACGTCAGGTGTTTTCGCTTCAGTCGATTTGATCTGTCATATGGCGAGTTTTCTCTGTATTTATACTCTTCTATTTGGCGCGCAGAGTCTGGCAGGTCGCCAAGCGCTCCTATTGGATCGCGTGCTTCTGCTTTCTCGCCATTGGTTTGTGCAGTTGCCTCAGCACAGCCCATCAGCGCGCTCGCGCGAGCTCTGATGCTCTCGCCTGTGCTGCTGCAATACGTTTTAAAATAAAGGCTTCAATATTCTCGAGAAAAGGAGTTTTCCCTTGTACAGAATGTACAAAAAATGTACAGAAAATCAAAATCTATATGCGACACAAAAAAATGGACAGTGTTTTAGAGCTCCCCCTAAATGTCTCAAAGTACGCTTTCAGGGGAGCCCAGGTCCTTTTCAGGGGAGCCGAGCTCCCCTTAGCTCCCCCGTAATTCGAACCCTGACCTAAAATAGTCAAAGTAAAACAAAATACATTTACAAAATAGGCCTACTATTACAAACCAGGAGAAAATTTACTTTTACAAAGAATTAATAGGCACCTATCTCCTACAAGACAGTGTAATTTCCCTATTTACAATTTACCTTTTAAGAGACACAATAATAATAGAAAGTTCCCAGTCATAGGTTCTCTCGACACTGCGATCTCTCGATTCACTGTCACTATGGGAATACCTTCGGTGTGATGAATGTGTGAAGCCCTTATACCATACAATTTGACTGGCAAATGGCGCTCCAAGAATAAGTCACACAGGCTTCATATCAGCTGTGCGCTATTTCATCAGATTTGATTTCTTCAGGAAGCTGATTTTCTGTTGCCCGTAGGAAAGCATATTTCTCTTGTTTCTCCAGAGCAGGGAGGCAGAACTGTCGAGGCAGAACTGCGACTTAGATCGTGTTGTTCGCAAATGGATTGGGTGACAACTGGGTGACGACTGGGTGAGGCACCAGTGCTTCAATTATCCAGTTCTGTGGATCTGGATGTTGCTAGCATTGTTGAGGATTCGCCACCTCATACCCCTGCATATGAGAAGCTCATGGTGATTGCGACTCGTGCTGTTTCTTACATTTACATTTACATTTATGCATTTGGCAGACGCTTTTATCTTACATGTGACTTACATTGCATTTCAAGGTACACATTTACATTCTTATCAGTTCTTGCTTTCCCTGGGAATCGAACCCATGACCAAGCACCAATGCTCTACTGTTTGAGCTACAGGAAGGCTGTAATTAAACTAATTACACTGTTGCTAAATTGCTGAAATGTTGCAAAATTAAACATCGATTGGCCAGCCGAGAAACAAGAAGTTAAAAAGAAAAGTTTGTTAGATGAAAGATATTTACCATCTAGATCACAATCTCCTCTTCAGGGGTTGCCATTTTTTAGATGATACCTAGATGATAGTGAGGAAGTTAGCGATGACACAATTCGAGAACTGCGTCGCGCTACAGATTTGTCTCTTCTGGCCACCAAGGAGACGGTCAAGTCAATTGGCCGATCTATGGCAGCCCTGGTGGCCACGGAGAGGCATCTCTGGTTGAACCTATCCGACATGCGTTATAGGGATAGAACTGTCTTGCTGGATGCTCCACTTTCGCCTTCTGGCCTCTTCGGCGACTCTGTCACCTCGGGCATCGAGAGGTTTCAGGAGGCAAAGAAACAGGTGGCAGTGTTCCAGCGATTCCTTCCTCGCTGATCGGGAGCTCTACGAGCTCCTCACAGCAGCACAGAGTGCAAAAATTGCGAAACGTCGCTACTAGGCCTCCTCCACAATCAGGGGGGTCTGTGTGGCGGTCGCAGTCGAAGCAATCTAGAGATAGGCAGGATCTGAGGACCATCATTATCTCAAAGAAGGCTTCAACAAAGAAGAAGTCCTGAAACCGACGGCCTTCTTTGTTGAAGGCCTCTGAGGGCAGTCCCCTCCGGAGAGAAATGGATTCCACCTCAGTATACAGTGCCTGTGTCTCTTCGGTGCCCTCAAGAAGCCGTCCTGCTAACCCAGCCACCTCTGCTGTTTCGAGTTATAGTGGTTTCCAGCGACCCTCTGAGGAGGGCAGCAAAGTTGGCAGTTCATTTGTTCCCTTCCGGTTCGCCACTTCAGGGCACCGAGATTGTAGCAAAGTCCAACGATCCTCTGAGGAGGGATGTAGAGCAGTCAGTTACTGAAGCTACTGCCAAATATATCTCATTGGGTCACAAGAAGATATACTTCCCAGAAGTTCAGACTCTTCTATGAAAGGAGGCTATAGAAAGGGTTCCTCCTCTCAGCAGGGAGTCAGGGTTTTACAATAGAGTTCAAAGGTACAGCACGCACATCCAAAACAATAAAACTGGGTGCTGGGCAGACAAGTAGTTGCAAAGGTAAACAATGAGTCCGCACACCAGAAAATGCTCCTTAGCGATTTAATGAATGCTCACCACGTGTAACGTTTCGGGCCCAAGCCCTTCGTCTGATGAAGGGCTTGGGCCCGAAACGTTACACGTGGTGAGCATTCATTAAATCGCTAAGGAGCATTTTCTGGTGTGCGGACTCATTGTTTACCTAGTCAGGGTTTTACAGCCACTACTTCATTGTGCCAAAAATGGATTGAGGGTTGTGTCTTATTCTAGACCTGCGACAACTAAATTGCACGGTTCTAAAGCTCAAGTTTAAAATGCTTACACTCAAAACAGATCATGTCACAGATTCGATCCAAGGACTGGTTTGTCACTATAGACCTAATGGATGCTTACTTTTATGTAGCCATCCATCCTCATCACAGGAACTTCTCGAGGTTCGCTTTTGGGGGCGAAGGGTATCAATATCGAGTGCTTCCTTTCGGCCTAGGTTTATCACCCTGCACTTTCAAGAAATACGTGGATGCAGCTCTGGCTCCTCTGAGACTCTAGGGCATTCGTGTGTTAAATTATATCAAATATTGGTTGATACTAGAGGACCACTTTTCTAGGCGTAATTAGGGATTCAACTACGATGCAGGCACGACTGTCTCCTGCCTGTATATCTTCGATGGTGGTCACTCGGTGCAAGGTCAGTGGCAGGACCATCTTCTTTCCTGACACATAAATCTGCTGGAAATGATGGCGGTATTTCGGGCTCTGAAACACTTCCTCTCAGACCTGAGGGGCCATCATGTGCTTGTCTGCACGGACAACACATCGGTGGTCTCTTACATCAATCATAAGGGGGGTCTGAGGTCGCATCAGCTATGCAAACTGGCACACCAAATCCTCCTGTGGGCCCAAGGGAAATTGCTGTCTCTCAGGGCAGTAAATATCCCTGGGCATCAGAATCAGGGAGCGGACATCCTGTCGAGGCAGGGGCTGAGGCCTGGGGAATGGAGACTCCAACCCGATGTAGTGGAGCTCCTATGGGAGAAGTTCAGTCAAGCAGAAGTAGACCTATTCAAATCTCTAGATCTCTATTCGCATCTCTCACTGTCCCATGTGATTCTCCCTCACATATCCAGCTCCACTGGGGCTATATCACCCTCACCTGGAGTTGTGGAAACTGTGGGCTTGGCACAGCTCATAGAATCTGGTCTCTCGACCAAGGTTGTGGAGACCATACTCCAGTCTAGGGATGTCCCGATCCGATCCACGGCATCGGTATCGTGCCGATACTGGCCCAAAACGCTAGATCGGATATCGGAGGGGAGAAAAAAAATTATCCGATACCTATGATCCGATACCCATTAGGGGTGGAACGGTACGTATTCGTACTGAACGTACGTTCGGTGCATGGATTTACACAGAGAATACACGGAATAAAAATAAATAAATCTCGCGTGCACATTAATTAATGTAATACGAAACTAACGTTACTGTTAGATACGCGCATATGCGGGTTCTTTAGGGACACCTAATCTGTAGCCCGCCTTAGCTCTGAACGCGCGTCTATATCGCTTCAAACGCTCACTTTATCATTATACGCGCGCGGCGCGTCCTGTTCGCTTTGGACGCGCGAATGGATTCAAACTGTTCAAGCATCGAACTAGACGCGATAGACGCAAATTTGACGCTCTATTCGCGTTTTGGTGTGAACGCAGCAAAATGAACAGGCTGCGATGTCAAGATTGCAATGCTGGTGTGTGTGTGTGTGTCAGAGAGAGAGGCACGGGCGCGATCGAACAGTGGAAACAAAAAAAACATACTCCGTCATTTTCATACAGGACATCATTAAAACTGGAAAAAGTGTTTAGCCTACTTATATTTGTGTAAAACCCAACATTGTGCTTTTGTCAAACTGTAAACTCTTGTCAAACTGTAACTGTCACCCAACCAAAATCACACACACACACACACACACACACGCACACGCTGTTTAAAAGCAAAAATGATCTCATCTTTTGGACATTCATCATATTGCATTGGTTTTCATTTCTTGTCCTAAAACAGAGCACTAATCTGTTTATTTTTAAGTTACACATTCTACATTGAATAAAAAAGAAAATCAAATGTGTTTTTAAAAGTAGTATTATTTTATACAGAAATAAATTATTTATAATTCAGATGAGAATAAAGTTAAAGTTAATTAAAATTTAAAGGAAACAAATATATTGATCTGAAATATAGCAAATTAATTTTAAATTCGTTCAGGTTACTAAACATATCTCAAGGTCTTTTGAATAAAGGCTGGCAGTCTTTCATTATCAACTGTTGTTGTGGACTATATACTGGAGAAGTATTTGTTCTCCATTTGAGTGAGATGTTTTTAAGTGGCTAATTGAGGAAAGTGCTTCCATTATATTTTATTATTAGTAGTATTAGTTCAAGAATAAAATAAAAATATCGGATTGATATCGGTATCGGCAAATAGCCAAAGCTGCGGCATCGGTATCGGTATCGGAAGTGAAAAAGTGGTATCGGGACATCCCTACTCCAGTCTAGAGCGCTCCACGAGAAGACTGTATGCATTGAAGTGGAAACTATTCTCTTCTTGGTGCAGAGAACATCAATTGGACCCGGTCAACTGTATTGTGGGTTCATTGCAAAAACGTTTCTCTGCTGGGTTATCTCCATCCACCTTAAAGGTGTATGTGGCAGCTATATCTGCTGACCACACTACTCTGGATCATTAGGGAGAGACCTTCTCATTACCTCTCATTATATTCTTCGTGGCACTTTGAGGCTGAGGCCTGCACTTCTCACGAGAGCACCGGCTTGGGATTTGGCCGTTGTTCTTGAAAGCCTGACTTTGGCTCCCTTTGAGCCTATTGAAGAGGTTTCAGAAGAGTTCCTCTCATTAAAAACTTTATTTCTCCTTTCTATATCGTCTCTCAAAAGAATTGGAGACTTACATGCTTTGTCTGTTGCTCCTTCGTCTCTAGAATTTGCACCTGGTATGGTTAAAGCCTTTCTTCACCCTAGACTGGGCTATGTGCCTAAGGTCCAAACTAATGTTGCGGGTCCTATTATGCTGCAGGCCTTCTGTCCTCCACCTTTTCAATCATCAGATCAGGAAAAACTCAATCTGCTGTGCCCTGTTAGGGCTTTGGATGCTTATGTCCACAGAGCTGCCCTGTGGCGAAAATCAGATCAACTCTTTGTCTTTTTCGAGTCACCTAGAAAAGGTTACCCCGCATCTAAGCAGATAATGAGCAAGTGGGTGGTTGAGGCTATCTCACTTGCTCATGGGGTGGCCGGTCAGCCTTCACCTATGACTGTACGGGCCCACTCAACCAGGAGTATGGCTGTTTCGAAAGCTCTACTGTCAGATCTCCCTTCTGGAAATTTGTGTTATACGTATTGTTGTTATTATATTGTTACTACTATTACCATTATTATTATATCATTATTATATTATTATATAATACTATATTATTATCATCTTCCTCATCCTCCATCCTCCAGTTATTATTTCTACTATTATTATCATCATTATTATTATTATTATTATTGTCATCAATATTTGTTTTTTACCATTATGTCGTTATACATCTCTAGATCTAGATGTTCCTTTGTTTATATGCTTCCACTACCAGACCCACTTACACTTACACATTCCTTGCCCTATAAAGTGCTTGGGGCTGAGACTCAACACAAAAAAGAGCGTGTTGACACCCGCCCAGTGAACCACCTTCCTGGGCATGGTCAGGGACTGGACTACGATGCGGGCACAATTCTCCCCAGCATGTATCGAGACCATCCTGGCCACGGTGTCTGAGATAAAGCTAGTACCATGCCATAATGGTATACCTTTTGGCCTTTTGCACATAAGACCCCTACAGTGGTGGATGAAAACCAAGGGGTTTTCCCCGAGGGGAAATCCATTCCAGATGATCAGGGTAATGCCCAGATGCCTTCAGCCGGGGGCATCGACCCATAACCATATTCCTTCAGTCGTCTTATATCAGAATATGTGTGCACTTGAGGACTGAAGAGACGTGACGAATATGGTTTATTCCACGATCTACACAGCTCACTATGTAGATCGGGAAAAAATGGTAGACCACGTGATGGAGATGATCAACTTTTAGGCTGCTTTTAGGACGAGCCATACAAGGAATGTGACAGACAAACAATAAATATAACAGACAGTTTGACACAGAATCCTTTGCTGAGGCACAAAAGCTAGCGAATGGTTGCACCGGATGTGCTTTTATCCTTTCCTGGTCATGACGTCACCCGCCCGCTCATTCATTCCATTGGACTAGTTGACATAAGTGCTTCAGACGTAATCACGCGGAGGCGTTCCCCAAAGCGTCATCGACACATCGCGAGTTCCCTCGAAAGGGAACATGTGTACACACGCACACACTCACACACACACTATCTCTCTGTAATGTTTTTAGAGCTGTTTTATGTTTTATTCAATCTACAATCAGATAAACTCTGACTCTTCTGGCAAAATCATGAGATTTGCAAATGGTGTCTAACTGCCTGAACTTGTTTAAGGTTTTACAGAAAGAGTAATTAATTTGATAAACTGGTTTAAGCTATTGAGAATTTGGTTCAGAGAAAGGGTTTTAGTGTTTTAGCTATTCAGAAAAACTTTAATGAATTTTGATTCGTGAATGAAACCTTCCCAATACACAGTGACGAGGAAGCGGTCTCAATCCCCATTCCATCATTGAAATGCAGTAATTTGAATAGAGACAGGGCGGGGAAATAATACCATAATGCAATCTCTGTCTTCCAAAAAATTACGTTTTATGTGCACCGCAAAGGACTCGAGCGTGAGAGACACACTGGGGATTTGAATGACGTGAATCTTAACTTTGGATTACAAATTTAAACTCAACAAGCACATTTAAATTCGCTGATTGTTCTCCATTTTTATGAAAATATAAAATTTTAATAAATAGACAATCAATAAACCAAACATAATAAATAAATAAATAAATAAATAAATAAATAAATATTTTGTGTAACAGATGCACAGTCATTGGAAACGTATCATTCACGCATCAAAATTCACAGGGTTTTGAAAGCGCACAGTACAATTCACAAATAGAGCTGGCATTTATAGCCTGTGAATCAATGCACAAATAAATGACGAGATGTTTGTAATCATACACTTTGTACACATGTTTTCTTACCGACATGTCTAAAAGGCAACACACAATTTAGGCAATGATGGAAAGAGTGTTGTTTTTGAATAATGGTTAGTGTGAATGCAGCCATTGATTGATAAGTACACATATTCGCCCATCCTTATCTATACAAAATTCATATTCTCTGCCAGTTTTAGGAACAACTGCATTGTCATGAAAGAAAACGTTTTTTCACATTATGCGTACATTATGTTAGCCTATTTAGACATGTTCTGCCATGTTCTTCTAACACATTATTTTACTGAGAGCTGTGAGTCCCGTCCCAAATCGTGTTGGTTTTGGATATTGATCAGAACTCGTGTGAATTCGGACAGTATTGTTTCTCAAGGGGCCGTAAGGTATTTTCAACATTTACAGGAGTTCGTCGGTGATTCCAAATCCAGAATGCCAGAGTTTTTCGCCCATTATCAAAGTCGCCGGCCGAATTACCTATTTATTTATTTTATTTATTTTTTTGGTCAAAAACCAAGGTCGTGTGGTAATTTAATTGAATACATGTCTGCGTTTACAAGATGAGATCAATTCATAATTCACTGTATCAATACTTTTACCACTGCCGACCAAAATCTACACTAAAAAATAAATTTGCTGAACATGTTGATAATTTAATCATGGACAGTGGTTCCACATGATTGAAACAAGTTAAACCCAATATAATCACCCATGTACAACTAACTAGAATCAATGGTGTTCATTTGACTTGATTGATAACCTTTTTACACATTTGATGTGCAGAGATTGCAGTCTTGAAGCGATACAGGTTTCATCCAGAGCACACCCTAGTGTTTGCTTTAGTATTAAAGCGATTTGAATTATTGTCAGTTGATTGTCAACCCAAGCATAAGCTGCTCTGTATTTGAATGTAAACTAAATACAATAAAGAAAAACATGATATACGCTTTTTGGGGTCCATTTTAAAGGGATGGTTCGTTAAAAAGTTTAAATTATGTCGTCCCCATGTTGTATATGACTCATTCTTCCATTTAAAAAATAAATAAATAAAAATGTCATTGTTTTTTGTACATACAATGGAAGTCCATGGATCAACTACTGGTTCCCAGTGTTCTTCAGAATATCTGATTTTGTGTTCCACAGAAGAAGTCATACTGGTTTCGAACGGCTGTTTTGGGTGGACTATTATTATTCCTGGCCGGGTCTCCTTGTGCCCCTCCATCATCCACAGGAGACTCGTTTTTTTTCTTTCTTTTTTTCTTTTTTTTTTTAATAGCACACAATACTTATTTATATTAATATATATTTATAAAATTACTTATTTACTTATTACCTAATTACTTACTTATATTTATAAAAAAAAGATGTATATGTGTTAACACTAAATTAGTCAGGGGGCCAAAACTGATATTAAAACTTTGTCGGACACTTTTTGGTACAAGTATACAACCTATCCAGTATTAATATTTATCCCCTCAACATGTGTTCTAGCCAGGTTGTCAGCTTAGAAAATGTTTTTTTGTCCATTTTAACACTATATTCTTAAAAGTGGTAAAAGCGGATTTTTTTCCCCAAAGTGCTTCCATTTTCTTCCTTTACCTATTGTAATTTTGGGCAAATGTGCAATATAATCCAATTTATGTGAAAGCATGATCATTAAAAAATAATAATCAATAAATACCACAAGAATATCACACCACAAGGGGCACTGTTGTGTCAGCGCAGCTGTGATTTGGCAGTAGATTGAGGCAGCAGATCCAGAGAAGATGATCACAGCAGATGTCAACAGTACAGTCTGAACAAAACTTTATAAAGGAGTGAATCACACAATCACACAACAGATTAACTTGATCTATTTGTCTACACAAACATTTACCTCAAGATTCTACCATTCTACCATCAAATGTTGCCAGAAACAGGTAAGCTAAACTGTTTTCCAACTAGCTATATACTTACCAGACATACACTCACCTAAAGGATTATTAGGAACACCTTACTAATACTGTGTTTGACCCCCTTTCGCCTTCAGAACTGCCTTAATTCTAAGTGGCATTGATTCAACAAGGTGCTGAAAGCATTCTTTAGTAAAGGTGTCACGATTCTCCAAATCCTCGATTCGATTACATTTTCGATTCTAAAGTCGTGGTTCGATTCGATTCTCGATTTTGAAAAAATAAATTGAAAGTCAAATTTAAAATGTTTATTAACAACATAATGTAACAATAACTTATATTTTCAGTCAATTGGAAACTTAAACAATATAACCTATTACCTGGCTATCATAGTCCCGGGGCTCCCTGGACTCCTCAGAGCAGTCACAGGCGAATAGCACAGCGTTTTAAATTGGGTTCCCACAGCGTGTGCAACGCAGTACGAGAGAACGTTCTCGTAAGGGAACGTAAGCTACTTGGTTACTAGTTTTTTTGTGAATTATACTCTCCAGCCACGTCCAAATTGGCGCGCTCGAGGTTGGCAGGGCGCCATGCGCTCCCATTGGACCGTACGCCACTGCTAACTCGCCATAGGTTCGTGCAGTTGCCACAGCACAGACAATCAGCTCGCTCAGACGAGATATGATGCTCTCGCTGTGCAGCTGCAATGCGTTTTAAAATAAAGGCTTCAATATTCTCGAGAAAAGGAGTTTTACCTATTACAGGCAAGCCGAGCTGCCGTGACATGGGGGCGTGGCAGCATTGGCGATTCCATTTTTTGATTTGATAATCGAGATTGAGCATTAATTTCGA
The DNA here is from genome assembly GCF_964197995.2 of Scardinius erythrophthalmus. NCBI lineage: Eukaryota > Metazoa > Chordata > Actinopteri > Cypriniformes > Leuciscidae > Scardinius > Scardinius erythrophthalmus. The sequence continues at coordinate 2,559,100 of NC_138222.1, forward strand.
TTGATTTCGATTTAAAATCTTTAAAACCCTTATTCTTTAGAAATGTTGGCCCATATTGATAGGATAGCATCTTGCAGTTGATGGAGATTTGTGGGATGCACATCCAGGGCACGAAGCTCCCATTCCACCACATCCCAAAGATGCTCTATTGGGTTGAGATCTGGTGACTGTGGGGGCCATTTTAGTACAGTGAACTCATTGTCATGTTCAAGAAACCAATTTGAAATGATTCGAGCTTTGTGACATGGTGCATTATCCTGCTGGAAGTAGCCATCAGAGGATGGGTACATGGTGGTCATAAAGGGATGGACATGGTCAGAAACAATGCTCAGGTAGGCCATGGCATTTAAACGATGCCCAATTGGCACTAAGGGGCCTAAAGTGTGCCAAGAAAACATCCCCACACCATTACACCACCACCACCAGCCTGCACAGTGGTAACAAGGCATGATGGATCCATGTTCTCATTCTGTTTACGCCAAATTCTGACTCTACCATCTGAATGTCTCAACAGAAATCGAGACTCATCAGACCAGGCAACATTTTTCCAGTCTTCAACGGTCCAATTTTGGTGAGCTTGTGCAAATTGTAGCCTCTTTTTCCTATTTGTAGTGGAGATGAGTGGTACCCGGTGGGGTCTTCTGCTGTTGTAGCCCATCCGCCTCAAGGTTGTGCGTGTTGTGGCTTCACAAATGCTTTGCTGCATACCTCGGTTGTATCGAGTGGTTATTTCAGTCAAAGTTGCTCTTCTATCAGCTTGAATCAGTCGGACCATTCTCCTCTGACCTCTAGCATCAACAAGGCATTTTCGCCCACAGGACTGCCACATACTGGATGTTTTTCCCTTTTCACACCATTCTTTGTAAACCCTAGAAATGGTTGTGCGTGAAAATCCCAGTAACTGAGCAGATTATGAAATACTGATTATGAAATACTCAGACCAACAACCATGCCACGCTCAAAATTGCTTAAATCACCTTTCTTTCCCATTCTGACATTCAGTTTGGAGTTCAGGAGATTGTCTTGACCAGGACCACACCCCTAAATGCATTGAAGCAACTGCCATGTGATTGGTTGATTAGATAATTGCATTAATGAGAAATTGAACAGGTATTCCTAATAATCCTTTAGGTGAGTGTATAGCTAGGCTAATTTACTTTCATAATTACTAGCTTACTTACTAATAGGTAAATTAAGTTTTGTGCAGATGTGTAATGGAAATATTGTTTTTAATTTATTTGCTGCACAGCAGCCTATTTTACACTCTGCTATAGCTAAAAGCGTTAATAAGTTTGTTAGATAGCAAAGCCCTCAGCTTATGTCAGAGGACATTGTAGTGATCCACTCAGAAACCAATCAGACTAGTGTAGTGAAAAATGTATTTGCCTTCAGATGAGATAACATGTGTGGCGAGCACGACGAGGTCGAGGGCCGTGGGAGGACGGCGCGAGGCCGGTGGCGCGATTGATAATGAGCGACACGTGCGCGACGCACCGGTCTCGCATCTCTCACGGAGGAGCGGAAGCATAAAGGAGGAGCGACGACAGTGAAGAGCGAGAGAGGACAGGCCTGTGTTTTATTTGATGTTGTGTTTTTGGTTTGTGTTGCCAGCAGTCGTCCGTGAGGGGCTGCTGGCTTTTACTTTCATTTTTGTATTTGTGTGTTTATTTATTAAAATCTTTAAATGTTCGCCGGTTCCCGCCTCCTTCTTCCCGTAACATCTGAATCCCGTTACATTGGTGCCGAAACCCGGGAAGAGGGAGGGACACGCTGTCGGAGAGCCCTCGCTGCTGGGAGGAATCGCGGTGCTGAGGAGGTCGGGCAGCACGAGGGAGCGTCGGCCGCCGATTGCTGCCCGAGGCGATGGTGCTGGATCGAAAGAAGATAAGGTGGGACGGAGAGCTCGCTGCCGTGCTCCTGGGTCGAGGAGGGGTGGCTGCCGTCCGAGAGGGAGCGGAGGAGTCGCTCCCGTTCGCCGTGGGCCGGAGCCTGTTGCCGTCGGCCATGATGGGGGCGGAGCAGGGAACGGGAGGCTCGCTGCCGGCTGCCCTCGACCGGAGGAGCCATCGCCGTCCGCCAGGAGGCGGAGGAGCGTCGAGCCGTCCCCCAACGGATGTCCAGTACCATCGCATGGCACCGCGAGTGACTCTCAGCTGGTTGAGGACCGAGCGGCAGTGTGTCCGGGAACCGGATCAAGAATTTTTTTTTTTTTTTCCTCTCTCCCCTCTCTCGTCTCTGTCGCTCCTCGTGCTTCCGTCTCCTTTTCCCTCACCTCGTCTATCCATACCTCCAGCCCAGGTACCGCAGCCGCCGTGATCGGTCCCCCCGGGGAGGGGGGAGGGGGAGTAAGCACAGTCTCGTGGGTGCCCCCCGGCCTGCGAGGGGCGATGGGGGTATGTGGCGAGCACGACGAGGTCGAGGGCCGTGGGAGGACGGCGCGAGGCCGGTGGCGCGATTGATAATGAGCGACACGTGCGCGACGCACCGGTCTCGCATCTCTCACGGAGGAGCGGAAGCATAAAGGAGGAGCGACGACAGTGAAGAGCGAGAGAGGACAGGCCTGTGTTTTATTTGATGTTGTGTTTTTGGTTTGTGTTGCCAGCAGTCGTCCGTGAGGGGCTGCTGGCTTTTACTTTCATTTTTGTATTTGTGTGTTTATTTATTAAAATCTTTAAATGTTCGCCGGTTCCCGCCTCCTTCTTCCCGTAACATCTGAATCCCGTTACAACATGGATCCAGAGGAAGCTGTAAGCCTAGCGTCCAAAGAAAAACAAATAGGAAGAGATATTGATTGGGAACAATGTTTCATTTGTCAAGACAAATATGGAAAATACAGCCAAGATAAAGCCCTTTGATTGAAGTGATTTTTCAGGAAGTGGTGTCTTTGTGCTCTTTCTGGAGATTATTGTAGTATAATATTGTGCAATATTTTTGCAATATAATAGACACACACCATTATTTGCATTGCGCTTAGCTTGACCTTGCTTATTCAATCCATTCAGTCTCAAAGGGATGAGACTGACAACCTGAGAGCCAACCTCTGCCAACCTGAGAGCCACTGCTTTGATGGGGAAAAACACACCTTTGCCATACGACTATTACATAGTTATTACTACTACTACTACTACTATTACAACTAGTTACTAACCCCCAACCCTAAAGAAGTGAGAGAGCAGTTTTGTTAGGATGGAATTAATAACTATAGTGATATGTGAATAATTTGTGATTAATGTATAATTTGTGTTACAACCTGACATTAAAGTATTATAACTTGTGCAGCATTGCACTGTCTCTCCCTATAAGCTTTAAACTTGGCTTGACTCATTCCCATAGATATGGGTACTGATTGATAGAGGTTTTGGGATACTAAGTTATGTTTCCAAGCTGATATTCACTTTGAAAACTGGTTTTCTTTAGGCGGAGATAGTTTTTTTCATGTTCTAGTTCTGTTGTCTCTTACACTGTACGATAAATGTTCATTCTGACACTTCAGCAGACATCCCATGAGTGTTGGCTTTCATTTGATACCATTTTTATGAATATGGTCCTTGTGGTTGTGGAGATATTCAACATTTACTGTTGGCATGTCGTGTTGAGCAGGAAACCAAAAAATTGGCCTGAAATTGCTTGTACAAGTCACAAAAAAAAAATTTCAGCTTGACAACCCCCCTAATATCTTACCTATGGGTGTCTTCTAACTAAAAAAATAGGGTGACAGCTTGTACCAAAACATGTCCGCAAAAGTCTTAACGGAAGCCCTTTTCAGAATTGGCCCCCTGACTAAATTAGCTATACGAATTACTAGAGACATTGTGTGGTTGTATTTTTTGTTCTTTTACGGTTCTCCATCACAGACACTCACAGTCACATCAGGTGCGTTCACGCCACGCCGAAATTACCGTAATTAAAAGATTCCAACTTGTAAAAATAATTTTTCTGGGCAGTTTTCAAGGATTTTGCACAAATAATCGGTTCGCTATTAAGACTGCTATTGACAATCATATGAGCAGCTCCTTTATAATCGCGTCCTCGGCTCAATTTAAACGCGCGCATGGGAAACATGGAAATTTAAATTGGGATTTTAAAATTATGATTTCCAGCATCGATTGTCTGCTGTAAATAAACTAGTATATGTTTAAATAAAACAATAAATACATATGTAATATAATAATAATTATTATATCATATTTATTATTTGATTATCTCCTGTTAAAAAAAAAGTAGGAAAATTAGTATCTTGGAATGGTTTTCTTTCTTGGATTTTAACTCTCACAATGATGGATGATAATTAAAAATTGTGGATTGTTAATTAGTCAATGCAGCCTCTTATTTTCAAGAGGTAAAAAAGCCACTTGGTTTATGTGTGTTTAATGCTTGTAATTGTACATAATAGGCTATAATATTTAAAATTGTATTGCTTTTTTCTCTTTCTTCATTTTGTTCTTAACAGCTCCCACTCGCTGAGGTGAAGCCACATGAAATATTGTTCTTGTAAATACTTTCCAGCATTTCAGTAATAAAAGTGTACATTTTTAAAATGCAAATACAGCGAAGTGCAAACGTTACCCTACGGGGCTCGGCTGTGGTCAAAAAGGATTTAAACAATTCATTTTAAATTGATCTCTTCTTGTAAAGTCAGTAATTGTGGATTCAGGTGGCAGTTAAATTACCTCACGACTTTTAAGAAATCATTGTATGTGCAATTTTAGAGAAGAGTACAAATGCAAACATCTTGCTATTTATTTCTGCACTGATATACTGTACACTATACACTTGATTATGTAATATAATCATTAAACATTTTAATTGAATAATTGATTAAGTATTGTTTAATTATTCAATTAAAATGTGTAAGGATTATTCAATTCACTTTGATGGAATTTTATTATTAATTGAATTCCGTAAATCTAAAAAAATGAAAAAAAAATAAATAAATAAAGGCTTAATTTCTTTGAGTGTACATTATACTCGAGCTGTATGAGCTTTGATAAATTCTGAAAAAAGTGCTTTATGGCGCAATAAAAAAGTTGTTCTATGACATCAGCTGAAGAACATTTTCTAGAACATCTTTTTTTAAAGAGTGTAGTTCTGAAGAAGAAAAAACATGCACATTCTTTAGAGATTTCTTGTGAAAACTAAATGAAACGTTAGAAAATATTTAGTGTGTAGGCTGGGTTATCTAGTGTCCTCATCTACAAGCCTCATATGTTAAATATTCATGGGAAAGGACACCTGAAAATGACAGTTTATGCCTTTCTATTACAAAATAAATGACATTGCCTAACGCCTTAGTGTTTCTCTTGTAAGTCTAAATAGGTAGTTTTTTTTTCAGTAATACAACTGAAAAGTTTTAAGTTTCATACAAACGTACACCCACTATATGCATTTTATACTCTCAACAATCATGAAAATGCAACAAATAAATAAGAATAAATAAATACATAAATAACTGAATGAATGAAAAAAATTGTCCAACAAATCCTCACAGTTTAGAAACCTCCCTCTCAGTAAAATAATGTGTTCTTTCAATACAGAATACTGAGGATCCAGAGTTTGTACATCTTTCATTCAGGCAAAATGTTGACCTACAAGGTGATTTTTAGACAGATTATTGCTGAGAAAACGAACAATGGAAATCCAGGGTCAACAATTGGTTCAACTGGTTCCCAGTGTTCTTCAGAATATCTGATTTTGTGTTCCTCAGAAGAAAAGAAGTCATACTGGTTTCCAGCGGGTGTGTAAATGATGACAGAATTCTCATGGTTGGGTGGACTATTATTATTCTTGGCCGGGTCTCCTTGTGTCCCTCCATCATCCACAGGAGACTCTTTTTTTCCCTTTTTTTTATAGCACACAATAGCCTACTTATTTATGTTTATATACATTTATAAAATTACTTGTGTGTTTCCATCCAACGGCTTTAAAGCGAATAAAAACCTGTGCGTAATGACGTCACATGCTGTTTTGCGATCAAATTGGTAGGCTATATCGAATTGATTTGAGACATTTTAAGGTGTTTCCACTCATTTTCGCACTGAATCACACAACATTCAAGCAAACATTTGCGAACAAAGTTTTGCTAGACAAAATGGATTGCGCCATCTAACAAATGATCAATATTGCACAAGTTGTAATAGTGCAGAGTCCTGCACGGGTCCATTTTTGGAGACTCGCCCCCGCCCCTACCCGCAAAGTTCAGCACCAGATCCGACCCGTCACCCGTGATAATATCAAAATTAAATCCGCACACGCCCAGACCCGTTAATATTTGGCCCGACCCGTGCCCGCGATAAATCACACACAAGCTAAAATCATTCCAATTAGTGCTTTATTTTTTTTATCTCGCACCTCTCTCAACATCACAATAGCCTCATGAATGGGCTAATGAGCGCTAAAGTGCGCTTTGTTTTGCGCCATTCAAGTAGCCACCTCCAGTTCACGCACCGACGCCTCAATGTCCTGATTATATTGCCTGCTATATTTAGCTCTTTTTTATTAAATCCAGGAAATTGGTTAAAATTTAAAAATTTAAAATTAAAATTAAGATACAATTAATACAAAACGAAATTCACTTGTCCACTTACATCTGTCTTTGTTGACACCCGCCAGAAATAGAAATACTGTAAAATACTACTAAATATAGCAGAAATACTGGGCGGAAATTAACTAAAACTTCTTCTTTTGTGGCGGGTTGACTACATGTCGCCTATGTGACGTCACCTCATAAAGTTGACTTAGCCGTGGTTTTCGCCAACATCAACGATTTTGTCCTCTCCCTGAAAGAAGGCGGTGAAGTGCACCAAAGACACAGCCATGTTTAGCGGGATCCGTGAGCTAGTGTCCGTGTGTGCTAGTGGTGTTGATGTTTCAAACGCGTCGAAAGCAGCGAAGAGTTGTAGTCCACAAAGTGCTCTCACACAAAGTCTAACCGTATCAAACTTCTACCCGCTAAATTGTAGCATTCTTTACACGAAAAAAGTTATATAAAAAATTCACAGACAACATATGTTCACATTCATGGCACAATTCAAACGGGACCAGAAAATAATTATTTTCTCCCATTCACTTGCATTGACGATTTTTCAACCTAGAGGTCCAGTGGGGTTAGCGGAAGGGGTAGGACTTACCAGCTCTATAAACGCGCGCATGGGAAACTTGGAAATTTAACTTGGGATTTTAAAATTGGGATTTCCAGCACCGATTAGCATATGTTAAAATAAAAACAATAAATACACATGTAATATAATAATAATTATTATTATATAATATTTATTATTTGATTATCTCCTGTTTAAAAATATGAAATTGGGCGCGCTATAGTATCTTAGAATGGTTTTCTTTCTTGCATTATTATCTCTCACAATGATGGATGTCAATTAAAAATTGTGGATTGTTAATTAGTCAATGCAGCCTCTTATTTTCAAGAGGTAAACATACAGCTGCTTAGTTTATGTGTGTTTAATGCTTGTAATTGTACATAATACTAGGCTATAATATTTAAAATTGTATTGCTTTTTTTCTCTTTCTTCATTTTGTTCTTAACAGCTCCCACTCGCTGAGGTGAAGCCACATGCATGAAATATTGTTCTTGTAATTACTTTCCAGCATTTCAATAATAAAAGTGTAGATCTTTAAAATGCAAATTACAGCGTAGTCTAAACGTTATCCTACGGGGCTCGGCTGTGGTCAAAAAGGATTTAAACAATTAATTTTGAATTGATCTCTTCTTGTAAAGTCAGTAATTGTGGATTCAAAACTGCTACTGGAGTCTGGAGATCTTTAAAACGCAGTGCAGCTGCACAGCATACACAGATGAACAGCGAGAGCGGTCATTGGCTGTGCTGCGGCAACTGCACGAACCTATGGCGAGGCCGCGGCTCAGACGCGCGAACCAATCAGGGCACTTCGCGCCCTGGCACGTCAGAGCCATCCAGAACGGGCGTGGCCTACGACTATAAAAGCGCCCATTCTCCGCCTAGCTAGGACCTCAGGAGCGATCCCCTAATCAAAGCACAAAAGCACGGCGGGTTACGCAATACTCATTCCCTCATCTCAGCGAACCGAGGTTACGTTAGAAACTGAGACGTTCCCTTTCGAGAGGTCCAATCCAATCCAACGTTATTTGTTAAGCACTTTAAAACAACCAAAGTTGACCAAAGTGCTGTACAGGAAAATAAATAAAAAACATTTAGCTCACATGAGGCGCAAAATTAGGCCTATAAATACAATAAAATGAAACGACATAAACAAGAGTAGGCTACAAATAATAACCACGCATTAAAAGCAATCAAAATAAGAAATAAAATCAAGTAAATAAAATCAAGTCAAGTCAAGTCATCTTCATTTATATAGCGCTTTTAACAATGTAGATTGTTTCAAAGCAGCTTTACACAGATAAACGTATAATTTAAGGTAACAGAGATTGTTTTGGCTTTATAGCGGTTATTTAATAAAGTTATTTTCCAGCTGAAGTTAGTTTTGATTGATTCGCTTCCGTCGCAACGATCATTTGTTATTAAATTAGGGGCCGCTAAGACGACACCATTCTCTCTACACAGACTTTAAGAAGAAAAAACATGCAAATTCTTTAGAGATTTCTTGTGAAAACTAAATGAAAGGTAAGAAAATATGTTGTGTGTAGGCTGGGTTATCTGTTCTCCTCATCTACGTTAAAATCTGCATGAGGACACCTGAAAATGACAGTTTATGCCTTTCTATTACACAATAAATTTCATTGCATCGTTGCCTAACACCTTTGTGTTTCTCTTGTAGTCTAGGTAGAATTATTCAGAAATACAACTGAAAAGTTTTCAGTTTAGTACAAACGTACACCCACTGTGTGTCGTTTACTTGCAACAATCATGAAAATGCAAAAAAAAAAAAAGAAGTATAATAATAATAAGAATTTAAAAAATCCTGTTGAATTGGGTTACTTGATTGAAACGCTATTTCAAAACGAAAACATCAATTACTTCAAAGAGTAAGTGTTTCAAGACAATTTAAAATGAAGCAATCACATTTGAACCAGAAGCCAATACGCAACAATAGCTAAACATATTAATACATTTTGCCTTTTTTTTAGAATATAAACTAGTTTTTATGGCAACCATTTAATGGGTTGCACCAATAAGGATTAATCTGAACTCTAGATTTAATCAAGGTTTATCTAATAATTATGTTGTACCAAACTTTAAACCTTGTTTAAATATAAGCAGGTTTATGTCATTTTGATCCATTAAGTTTAAACCAGTTCCTCCAGAACGTTAAACTCAGATTTAAATCTTATTAGGGATTGACCTTGTTAATATATGTTTAAAAATTAAGAGGTGCAAAACAACTAAACTTAAAATAAAGCCCAAATCAACAAATAGATTGGCTTTCAACTGTGCTTAATTCTTATTGGGGCTACAATTAATTTCTTATACAATAACCTATTACATTATGTGAAAAATCATTATTACTTTGGAAATCGTTATTACATCATTAGCTCAAGATTTTATTACATTTTGACAAAATTATTACACTATAAACATTTTATTACATTAATAGTGTAATACCAATTACAGTAACAGTTTCTAGTCAATTTAACATGAAGCAATCACATTTGGACCAGAAACCAATATGCAACAATAGCTAAATATATTAATATATTTAGCCTTTTTTTAGACTATAAACAAGTTTTTATAAAAACAAAGCAATACAATTTTAAAATATGTATTATAATATATAAACATTACAAAATATAAGCAGCTTTATGTTTACCTCGTGTAAAAAAAGAGGCTGCATTAACAAATTTCTGCTCATGCTTATTAATATAATATTTATTAGTAGTAGTAGTAGTTATTTATCTCAGATTCTCTGAACTGTTAAACAATGCTCTATATTTAAATACAATAAAGAAAAACATGATATATGCTTTTTGGGGTCCATTTTAAAGGGATAGTTCGTTCAAAAATAAAAATTCTGTCGCCCCCATGTTGTATATGACTCATTCTTCCATGGAACATAATCCAGAAACCAACAATGGAAGTCAAGAGGCAACAGTATCGGTTCTACTGGTTCCAGTGTTCTTCATAATATCAAATTTTGTGTTTCACAGAAGAAGTCATACTGGTTTCCAGCGGGTGTGTAAATGATGACAGAATCATCATGGTTGGGTGGACTATTATTATTCCTGGCCGGGTCTCCTTGTGTCCCTCCATCAGCTACAGGAGACTTTTTATTTTATTTTATTTTATATAACCGACTTTTATTTTATATATAGCACACAATACTTATTTATATTTATATATATTTATAAAATTACTTATTTACTGATTACTTAACTTATATTTATAATAAAAATATATATCAACAGTAAATTAGCTACAAGAATTACTAGAGACATTGTGTGGTTGTATTTTTCTGTGCTCAGTTCTGCCTCACTCAGCACATCAGGTGCGTTCACGCCAGGCCGAAATTACCCTATAATTACAAGATTCCAGCTTGCCAAAATCATTCATGCCCTCATCCACATCCTTTCTGGGCAGTTTTCAAGGATTTTGCAGACACAATCGGATCGCTTTTCAAGACGGCTATTAACAATCATATGAGCAGCTCCTTTATAATCGCTCCCTTGGCTCTATACACTGTAAAATCCGATTAGTTCAGCTTACTCAAAAAAAGCATGCAAACCGATTGCACTTAAAAAACTAAGTAACGTGAAATAGGAATAGTATGTAGTACTAACAAGTGCATGTCTAGTAGTGTAAACTTACAAGAGAGTTCCAGTAACTTAAAACTAATTTGTATAGTATACTTGATCATTTACTTTAGATGTACTCATTTATGCTAGTTGTGTTAACTCTGATGTTTTCTGCATACAACTTGGAATTACTGAGTTTACTTTACTTCAAAAGCAATTCAGTTTACTTGTTAAAACCATGCAAACCGATTGCACTTAAAATAGCAAGTAACCTTTACTCAAATAACTTAAGTGCTATCAATCATCTATTATATATCATTGAGAATACTTTCACAATTTTACAAAGATAACATTTACAACAGGACAAATAAATTTAAGGCAATGATACAGTTCAAATGTAAATTTATTGTATTTGTTTTCTTAACAACTGACACAGGGGTGGTCCACACAAGTTTGCATTGGGGTATACAATTTATGTAAATAGTCACTTTAGGTTTTTACATTTTTTTGAAAAAAAAAACCGGAAACACTTTATAATAAGTTTTATTAGTTAACATTAGGTAGTGTGTTAAAGAACATGAACTAACCATGAGAAATACATATAAAAATAAATATATTTGAGACCATACCCTGACTCTAACAGATTCTCAACAAACAGCTTTAACAATTCAATACATAACAATGACTCACTTTAATCAATAACACTTCGGAGACCAAACTTGGTATATAGAAGTGCAAAAAAAGTGGCTACATTCATTAACGATGGAATAGTATTTCATTGTTTAAGCCTAAACGATGAAAAAGCAATGTCTCTCAAACACATACATTAGAAATGACAGATTCTTAATGACAGATTCTTATTTTTTTTTAATTCTGTCAGTAATTACTCACCCTCATGTTGTTCCAACCCCGTAAGACTTTTGTTCATCTTAGGAACACAAATGAAGATATTTTTGATGAAATCTGAGAGGTTTCTGTTCCTCCATAGACTGCAATGTCATTGCAACTTCCAAAGCCCAGAAAGGTAGTAAAGACATAGTTAAAATAGTCCATGTGACTACAGTACTTCAACCTTAATGTTATGAAGCATCAAGAATACTTTTTGTGTGTAAAACCCCCGCCATTACGACATTATTCAACAATCTCTTCTCTTCCACGTCATTCTCCAACACTGTTGATGTAGTGTAAACATCCAGCGCTTCTGGGTTCTACGTCAGATTGAGGCTTATTATTGTCTGATGCTGGTCATGTGTGATGCTGGCCAATAATAAGCCTACGTTCTGACATAGAACCCAGAAGCACTGGGATGTTTACACTACGTCAACAGCGTAGGAGAATGGCGTGGAAGAGAAGAGATTGTTGAATAATGTCGTAATGGCGGGGTTTTTTTGCGCACAAAAAGTATTCTCGTCGCTTCATAATATTAAGGTTGAAGTACTGTAGTCACATGGACTATTGTAACAATGTTTTTTTCTGGGCCTTGAGAGTTGCAATGACGTTGCGGTCATTGGGGGGTAGAAAGCTCTCAGATTTCATCAAAAATATCTTTGTGTTTTGAAGATGAACGAAGGTCTTACAGGTTTTGAACGACATGAAGGTGAGTAATTACTGACAGAATTTTCATTTTTGGGTGAACTAACCCTTTAACTTGCTCATGAACTAATGGGCTGACAATTTTAAACAAGTGGCTTAGTTTCCCTTTTATTTTTCTATCAACTAATCTAATTCCACTGTCATAAACAAATGTAATCTAATGCCAAACATCATCAATCTTGCACATTTGATTACTCAACAAGAGATTGTTCAGAGATTGCAGTTTTGGTGAGAGTTTGTTCTGTCTCAAAGCAAGCATCAATTTCTGAATTAAGTTAAAAAGTATTTTTCATGTCTTTTGGGTAATCCAAATTTAAAGCATAAAACAGACCAAAATAGATGCAAATTGCCTGAGGCAGGTTCTGCAGATTATCCATTACAATACCTTTCTCAACAATGATGACAGTAGACACTGGGCAAAGGTAGAGTTTAGAGAGGGAAGTTGTTCTTCATCAATGACAGTCAGCACCCCAACAGATAGTTGTGCCCAGGCTTCATCAACATCACATACCTGAATGAAACCAAACAATAAAAATATTACAACATAGAAAAGTGAAAAGGCATGATCTATAAATTATAAATTAAAATGTAATTTTCCTCAAAAACCTTAATTTCTTTTTGACTGAAGAAAGAAAGATATGGACATCTTGGATGACATGGGTGTGAGTAAATTATCAGGAAATTTTTATTTGAAAGTGAACTAATCCTTTAAGATTACAGTCCACAGTTAAAGAGTTTATCAACAAAACCCCACAACACTTTAGACAACAGCTAGATAGATTGTAAGCAAAACCATGATAAACTCGGAATATTAATACAAAATTAAGGCTGCAGTAAACTCACCCCTGTTTTCATTTGCTGCATAAGCTCATCTAATTTCTCTCCAATGCTTCTTGAAGACTTGAAGATTGTGACAAAGCGTGGTGTGTAGCGATCCACAGCACCATAAAAGTTACTCTGCAGTCTGCAGATCTGTGGGGACTATCCTGTTAAACTCTGCAAACACCTACAACACAGGCAAAAAAAAAAAAAAAAAGGCATGGGACAGCGTGGAAATCTTTCAATGAACAATTATTCATAATTAATAATTGATTTTTCTGATCTTTATAAAAAAATATCTTTCAATGCATGGTCAGGCCAACAGGCCAATTCTAAAGCCAAACCTAAACAAAATGTGGTTTATAATGGTGGAAAAGGGTATGAATAAGTACTTACTTGTCTCTCTGTAAAAAGAGCTGGCCACTGCTCCATCTGCATCCACAACTTCACGTCTTCGCATTGAGAAGGTCTGGTCCATCTTTGATGCAGTGATAAAGCAGTTGAGTAAAAAAAAAGTCAGCATAAAAAAAAAAATCACTTTTACAGTGCTTTCATTACAATCTGAATTAACTCAATTTAAAATAATAATAGTTTAATGCTGTTGTGAAATCACATACTGTCAAAAAGCATCACATACTTCATCTCTGCATAAGCTGCAGATTACATTTAACTGTAGATGTGCGCCATTTCACCAGATTTGGAACCTTAATAATTAAACCAATGCCAACAGAGGAGAATGCATCAGTGAAAATGGTAAAATAGAAAACCATAATTCTTACATTTGGGACAAATAAATCGCTTTTCAGGCATTCCAGGAACTGTTATGGTACCTGATAGTTTTATGCGCAAAAAAAAAAAAAAAAAAAAAAAAAAAAAAACAGGCCAAACCATATTCTTCAAGCTCTAATTATCTCAATTATTTGGTAATGTTAGACATTAAGGAAATCAGTAAAAATTAGCGACAGACATTCGACAGACAAAAAAAAAAAAAAACATTCACACAAAAGTCGCATGCTTGATTACTCACCTTATTATTATTCCAAAAACGTAGCGAAGCGCCAGATAAAAATGTAGGTAGTCTGTCAAAGTCTTTCCACATCTGCAAAATTGGCGCCGAAAATGAAATACGCACAGAATCTATTGCGCATGCTCTCGCAAGTGCCACTTCTTCTTCTTTGTTTTTTTCTGCACATTAGGCATGCTTTAATTCACTGCTGCCTCTCACTGGTTTAGTAACGTCATTGCATCCTTTGTTGTTACTTGCTTATTTCAAGTAAGCGTCACTCAAACGATTGAGTAACTTGTTATTTTCACCCTGCAATTGACTGTAACTCAACAAAACCTAGTAAGAAGTATGTATTTTATATTACTGAGTAAAGTTTACTAAGTATATGTGAGTCAGGAAAGCTATTGGATTTTACAGTGTATAAACGCGCACATGGGACACTTGGAAATTTAACTTGGGATTTTAAAATTGTGATTTCCAGCATCGATTGTCTGCTGTAAATAAACTAGCATATGTTTAAATAAAAACAATAAATACATGTGTAATATAATAATAATAATTATTATATCATATTTATTATATGATTATCTCCTGCTGAAAAATAGGAAAATGGGCGTGCTATAGTATCTTGGAATGGTTTTCTTTCTTGCATTTATCTCCCACAATGATGGATGTCAATTAAAAATTGTGGACTGTTAATTAGCCAATGCAGCCTCTTATTTTCAAGAGGTAAACATACATTTTGTTTAATGCTTGTAATTGTACATAATACAGTATTTAAAATTGAATTGCTTTTTTTCTTCACTTTCCAGCATTTCAAAAATGGGTCTTGGTCCTACGGGTCTCGGCAGTGGTCAAAAAGGATTTAATCAGTGAATTTTGAATTGATCTCTTCTTGTAAACACAGTGATATGAATTCAGGTGGTAATTAAATTACCACACGACCTTGGTTTTTGATTAAAAAACAGTTATCCGGCCGGGGATTTTTACGCGGGTGGTGAGAGAAAAACACAGACATTCTGGATTCGGACATAAAATATCTGAGATGCACATGAGGAAAGGGGAGCATCCAGCCAGGTTTTCAGAACGATTATTGGAGATGTTTAAAACTTTCAGTGGCAATCCTGATATTATTAAGATATAATCCTGATGTCAGTTTCAAGTCTGCCTTGATTAACAAATGTGACCCACTCACCCGGCCTGCTGTGACAATGCTTGTGATACCTCTCTCTGAATATAATGACATAATTGCTCAAATGACACAGTTTTAAAACAATAATGCTAATGCAAATAGTCAAATGAAAGCTGCCAAATCTAGACATCCAGTTGCTGCCTTTGGCGAGAGAGAATGTTCTACGTTGTCTAATGGTTTCCATCATAGACCAAGGAGATTTGCAAGAATAAATTCAGAAGGTGTTATTCTTTGCTATGCATGTGGAAAAGCTGGTCACATTGCTAGACATTGTCAAGATAATGAGAGACCTCTTCAAATCTTTGTCTGTCCTGCATGTGGAAAGGTGGTCACATTACAAGGCACTGTTTGGAGAAAAGAAAGGAAGATCAAGAAGTTGTTTGTTTTGCTTGTGGAATGATGGAGCACAAGGTCTTTTCACACAAAAGAAAGATGGGCTATCGTGGTTTGCTTAAGAAAGTAGGCAATTTAGAAACCCAGCTGGCACTGTTGGAAGGAAATAAAGAAGAAGCCATTCACACCTTATCAAACATATCACTGCGTGAGCAAACATGACTGTAGCTCAGTCACAAGAATGAGTTTTATGATAGTAACACATTTTAGAAAAAGGTTTACTATCAAAAGGGGAGTGATTCTTTATAATTTATGGAACATGTTTTACTAGCATTATGTTAAGAAATCATTTTTAAAAACATTACCGATGTTTGATGTTTTGAGATGAAACTTCTGTGACTTTGATGTTTGAATGTGAAAAGATGCTTGTGGGGGAAAGGAGAACCTCTTCATTTGATTATTGTTTCAGATATAAGCGTCGAGATGTTGGTCTGAAATGTGTAACCTCCTGGAGAACGATGATTTGGGGGTTTGAATGACGAGATAATGGCCAGGAGAACCAATGGAGCCAGGGAATTTCCTCAAGTAAACTAACAGAATACAGAGATTTCCAGACCTGCAAGATCCAGAACTTCAGGCCTAAATGATCTTAAAACCCTGAGACCCACCATGGGATGCATGTTACTGATGGAGAGGGCACAGACTTGAACAACACCAGTGACTGCTTATTCTAGAAGGACTTACGGTCCAAGTGGAAAAGAATGGACAGCAAGAACAGAAACAAGAAGAGATCAAACCATTTCAGAGACTAGAGACAGCAGTCTTTGCACATAGATGGAAACAAGTGGGCAGGGGACATACCCACACTAAAGGGGGTCGCACACCGGACGAGAAGCGCAGCGCCGAGCCGCATCTAGGACGACTCGAGGTATCGCACACCGGACGCGCACTTTCTCAGTTTATGGCCAGCAATATTGTTTTGTTTAAGGACATTATGAAATTAAGATAATGTCTGTACTATGTTATGATTGTACTGTACAATTAAATACAAGTCTGCAGTCTGAACACTATAACCTGAAAATCAGATAACATCAGCAATTTTCATTCAAGGAGCTGATTTCTGTGAATGAATGTAAAACTAAATGTATATTGCAGCACAGGGTGAAGTCAGTATATATTAACGACGATTTGAGACAAATACATGTAAATTTAATATAAAACTATGTAAATGGCGCTCTATGGCGCGGCAGGATTTTGAACAAGGTCCTGAGCCGTAGCTGGGCGGCGTGGACAGACGCCGAATGGCGCCGCCGGTGTCGTAGAGAATAATGTGTTCGAATTTTAAATACGAGGCGCTGCGCTTCTCGTCCGGTTTGAGACCCCCTTGAGAAATGCACAGACTTACTGCACATGAAGTGACAAATATATGCATACTCATTTGCATTAGATATATTATTGTCTACTGGATGCACACATGTGGATAAAGGATGTCCACACTGAGGAAATGGACACAATACACATGACAAAATGAAAAAGCACGTACACACATACACTCTATTGATTGTTGATTTTTTGAGTTAGCAAAACCAAACAATATGCTAACATCACTGATACACATTGTGATAGCCCAACAAGGCCTTGAAGAAAAATACAAGATTTTGGCAAAACAAATGCATGATGGAGACTTAGATATTGCCTATTCTGGTTTAAACCTTTAAAACGGCTGTATGTATCTTTCTTATTATTTGCCAATGCATCATGTTATGTGTTCTATGTTTAAACGTAGCAGATAACTTAATGATTGCTTTAGGACACTCCTACTGGCTGTGATGGTTTTTGAATGTCTTCTCACCCACACCCAAGAAAATGTTTGTATATCATATTGCCAAATTTTAGAAGAGTCTCTTTGATAACTCTGCCCAATTGGATTGAGCTGTAACCAGTGTGCATGAGGTGTCGACCCAAAGACGGGTAAGATTCTCCGGTGGCCAGAGGGGGACAACCTAAGGCAGGGCTTCACCACCACTGGGCACCTGCCCGATAGAGAAGGGAGGTGTAATCTGTGAGAAGGGAGTGGACGTGATGCTTCTTTTGGGCCAAGAGCATCAGAGAGGGGACTGCTATGCTGTAATAAACATCATGTGTTTGTCCCTGCCCTGCATCCTGAGATTTCCTGACCACTGACATTCACTGCCTGGCAGCTAGACTGGTGCTACAGCTAAGAGATCATCAAGCCTCTGGTTCCTTGTGTTCCTGTTTGGTCTTCCTCATCATCATTCCACCTGGTGCTGCCTCTTCTTCTGCAGTCCTCAAGCCAGTTGTCACCCAGGACTGGTTTCAGTGGTCATCCTCCTTGCCTGTCATCATGTCGTCAGCCCTGTTCGAACTCTTTCACACCTCACTCTCCTTGTTGTGCCCTGTCTACAGTCCTGTTATTAAAAACCCCCTTCACAGATGTTCTGCGCTTCGGTCCTCTTTCAGATCCGTGACACATTTCCCATCATTCTCTGGGGCAGCATCATAATAATAAAAACAACAATAATAATAATGAAACATAAATGACACACATAATGCGCATTCTTAGAATTTTCTGAACTTGTAAAAACAAACTTCCGAGAGCTTGAAGGTTAAATCTTCATGGGAAAGGACATGTAAAAATGACAGTTATGACAGTTTATGCCTTTCTATTACACAATAAATGGCATCGCATTGTTGCCTAACACCTTTGTGTTTCTATTGTAAGTCTATAGGCAGAATTATTCAGAAATACAACTGAAGTTGTTTTCAGTTTAGTACAAACGTACACCCACTGTTTGTCATTTATCCTTGCAACATATGAAAAACCGTGTCCAAGAAAACCTCACAGTTCAGAAACTCACTCTCAGTAAAATAATGTGTTCTTTCAATACAGAATATGTCTATAGGCAAACATGAATATACACAGAAGTATGAAAAAATTAATTTCATGACAATGCAGGAGTCCTTTGCGGTGGATATAAGAAGTTCATGTTTGGAAGGCACTACATATGTTTCTTTCTTTTAAATATATTTTCTATGTAGTTATTTATGTAATCGAGACGCTGTCGATGATGCTTTGGGAACGCCTCTGTGTGATCTCGTCTGAAGCATGTGTGTGTGTGTGTGTGTGTGTGTGTGTGTGTGTGTGTGTGTGTGTGTGTGTGTGTGTGTGTGTCAACTAATCCAATTCTGTTTACACCGTAATTTAAACTTTGTTTAAAATAAGCAGGTTACATCTATTTGATCCTGGATTTAATTTATATTTAAAATATATTAACTTTAATCCTGTTGCTCCAGAACATTAAACTGTGCTTAATTTTTATTGGTGCAACGATACATTTCTTATACAATAAGCACAATATTTTTTCATTTTTGTACAAAATTATTGCATTATAAACATTTTATTACATTAATAGTGTAATTACATTATGTGCAGTTTTATATTATGCTTTATTACATTATGAGTTGCTTCAGAGCTGTTAAGAACAAACAGAGAAAAAGAAAAGCAATACAATTTAAAAAATGTATTAAATAAACATTAAAAAATATAAACCAAGCAGCTTTATGTTTACCTCTTGTAAACAAGAGGCTGCATTTACTCATTTCTGCTAATGCCTATTAATATAATATTTATTTTTAGTAGTAGTTCTTTATCTCAGATTCTCTAAACTGTTAAACAATGCTCTGTGTGTGTTTGTAAATTAAACACAATAAAGAAAAACATGATATATACTTTTTGGGGTTCATTTTTAAAGGGATAGTTCATTCAAAAATACAAATTCTGTCGCCTGTTGTATGACTCAATCTTCCATGGAACATAATTACAAAAAAGAAGGTGTTAATGTTTTTTTGTACATACAATGGAAGTCATGGGGCAACTATATCTGTTCTACTGGTTCCCAATATTCTTCAGAATATCTGATTTTGTGTTCCACAGAAGAAAAGAAGTCATACTGGTTTCGAACGGTGTGTCAATGATGACAGAATTCTCATTTTTGGGTGGACTATTATCATCAGGATACTCTTTTTTTGTTTTTGTTATAGCACACAATATTTAAACGTATATCAACACTAAATTAGCTTCATGAATCACTAGAGACATTGTGTGGTTGTATTTTTCTGTGCTTTTACAGTTCTCCCTGACAGACACTAACAGCATCTCATGTGCGCTCACGCCACGCTGAAATTACCGTAATTACAAGATTCCAACCTAAAAATCATTCATGTCCTCATCCACATCTTTTCTGGGCAGTTTTCAAGGCTTTTGCACACATAATCTGATCGATTCTCAAGACGGCTATTGACAATCATATGAGCAGCTCCTGTATAATTGCGTCCTCGGCTCTATTTAAACGCACGCATGGGACACTTGGAAATGTAACTTGGAATTTTAAAATTGTTAAAATTTTACAGCACTGATTGTCTGCTGTAAATAAACTAGCATATGTTTAAATAAAAACAATAAATTAATATGTAATATAATAGTAATAATTATTATATGATATTTATTATTTGATTATCTTCTGTTTAAAAAATAGGAAAATGGGTGTGCTGTAATATTAGGCTATATCTTAGAATGGTTTTCTTTCTTGCATTTTATGGATGTCAATTAAAAATTGTGGATTGTTAATTAGTCAATGCAAACTCTTATTTTCAAGAGCAACATAAAGCTGCTTGGTTTATGTGTGTTTAATATCTATATATTAGCCTACAATATTTCAAATTGTATTGCTTTTTTTCCTCTTTCTTCATTTTGTTCTTAAGAGCTCCCACTCGCTGAGGTGAAGCCACATGAAATATTGTTTTTGTAAATACTTTCCAGCATTTCAGTAATAAAAGTGTACATCTTTAAAATGCAAATTACAGCGAAGTGCAAAAGTTACCCTAGGGTTTGGCAGTGGTCAAAAAGGATTTAAACAGTGCATTTTGAATTAATCTCTTCTTGTAAACTCAGTGATTGTGGATTCAGGTGGCAATTCAATTTCCTCACGATTTTTGTGTTTGACAAAAAAAAAAATTATTCGGCTAGGAATTTCTACGCGGGTGGGGGGAGAAAAACACAAACATTCTGGATTTAAACGGCAATAAAATCATCGACAAACTCCTGTAATTGCTGAAAATACCCCACGACCCCTTGAGAAACAATTAGGCCATTATCCGAAATCACACTGACTGATCAATATCCAAAACCAACTCGATTTCCGTCATCGTATAAATTGTATTAGCCTACTTTTGTTTAGAATTGTTTGTCTGTTTCTGTTCTTGTAAGAGGTCATTGAATGTGCAATTTTAGAGAAGAGTTCAAATGCAAACATCTCGCCATTTATTTCTGCAATAATGTCATAGGCCTAAGCATTTCAATTAATAGTAAAATTCCATTATATTGAATTGAATTGAATAATCATTACACGTTTTAATTGAATAATTGGTTGAGTATTGTTCAATTATTCAATTAAAATGTGTAAGCTTTAAATCTAAAAAAAGGCTTAATTTCTTTGTGTGTTCAGGTTATACTCGAGCTGTATTAAGCTTTGATCAATTCTGAAAAAAGTGCTTTATGGTGCAAAAAAAGGGAATCTATGGCACCAGTTGAAGAACGTTTTCTAGAACCTCTTATTTTTTTTAGTGTAGTTCTCAAAATATTCTTTAGAAATTTCTTGTGAAAACTAAATGAAAGGTTAAAATATGTAGTGTGTGGGGTGGTGTCCTCATCTACAAGCCTCTAGGCTATAAAATCTTCATGGGAAATGGCAGTTGTGACAGTGTATGCCTTTCCATTACACAATATGTGTATGACATTGCATTTTTGCCTATCACCTTTGTGTTTCTCTTGTAAGTCTATAGGTAGATTTTTTTTTCTTCAGAAATACAACTGAAAAGTTTTCAGTTTCATACAAACTTACACACACTATGTGTCATTCATACTTGCAACAATCATGAAAATGCAATTAAGAAATAAGAATAAAAAAATAAATACATGTAAGCAATAAGCACGGCTGAAGGGCGATGCCATTACAGGCATTAAATTACGATGTTTTGATGACTGCTTATTACTTATAAACTGCAGAAAGCAGGACACGACAGTAATAAATAAATTCAGAACCAAAAGAACATATTATCCCCCCATGATACTAATAAATTATATATATTAGTCCCCACTCTTTCAATTCTACCAGAAATAATAACCTCACATTCTTGCTGTTGTTATAGATGTATTAATTAAAGAACAAAGTATTAAATGCAGTTTGAAAATATAAGCCGATTTATATTTATCTACATGTTTAACATGTAGAAAAATCAATAAATACATATAATTAACACTAACCTTTAAAATCATTGGCTTATCATTAATGTTTCACTCGTTGGTAATATTTAACACTTGCCGAGCTTCTGATTAAATTTAGCTATAAAGAGCGCTAATGACTTTGATAAGTCCCATCTGGATTTATTATCAGTAAATTAAAAATTGAAAAGGTCATTCTTTGTCATTTACTTTGTGGAGGGCATTTTAAATGTATTATATCCAAATTAAATTAATATATTATATACACTCTTATATTACTCTTCACTTTTATATTACATTATATATTAGTTAATGATATTTTTATATCAATGATATTATTTGGGAGGCAAATTTAGTAATTGTAATTGGAAAAGCTTATCAGAGAAAGGGGATTGACTGTACCACATACTCCTGTCTCTTCTAGTTCAGAAACGTGAGCACATATGCAGGTATGCACATGACATTTTTGATCGATAGACCAAACCCACATTATAATGTCACAGGAGGTGGAGAGTAGCGCCGGAAGTGAACTTCATATAAAGGTGCTTAAGAATAGTTTGAGTTTGTACATAGAAGAGTTTGTACATCTTTCATTCAGGCAAAATGTTGACCTACAAGGTGACAGTTTCTACTGGTCTAGAGGTGATTGCTGAGGAAACAAACAGCATTTACCTGACGCTGATAAACTCAAAGGATCAGAGCAGTGACAGAGTCCTGGTGAACAAATCCCTTTTTGCTGGTTTTAAAAGGGTAAGAACGATAAAGACTTAATTATTTTTATTTTAAGTAATTTCTTTATTTCTATTATGATATTATATATATTATGATTTGATATATATATATTTATGGGTCAATGGCATGGTGTGCATATTTTTGTATTCAAGTGCATTATTTCCTTTTAAAATAATTTGATAAATTGAATTCATGACATATATCACTTTATTCTATAAAACCGATTGCGTTTTAATTCATTTTAGTACATTTAAATAATACATATTTTTTTGTTTTGTTATCTTTAACCCTGTCAGGTGGTGCAACTGTCTGCACAAATGAACAGTAAACTATTTAAAATGGTGTATTAATAATAAAAAATTGAAAAGCTAAATACTATGGCTTTATTTTAGGTTTGAAACCTAAAATACATTTTTTTTTTAAATATCAGTAGTTTTAAAGCTGTTGAGATCATTGAAAAACTTTTGTCCAGCAATCAGTATATTCTCAAATGTCAGGGTGACACAACTGCAAAAAAAAAAAATATATATATATATATATATAGCCTACACTGTCAGCAGGAAGTGTGTCATTAACACAAAATAATTATAAGTTTATGTCTTATTTTAAATAGTTACATGTGTGCCCATCGTACTTTGGCCTGTCTTCAGCTATATTTGATTTTGTTTTCTTA
Source organism: Scardinius erythrophthalmus (assembly GCF_964197995.2). Lineage (NCBI taxonomy): Eukaryota > Metazoa > Chordata > Actinopteri > Cypriniformes > Leuciscidae > Scardinius > Scardinius erythrophthalmus. Next base: position 2,582,433 of record NC_138222.1, read on the forward strand.
TTAACCATTTTTCTGTTAAAAGCTACACAAATGTAGAGAAATAAAAACTGCATCTGGTGAGATACAATTTGGGCATCCTGATCACATATATCCCAGTGCACATAATCAGGGAATTAAATTAGGATGAATCCCTCTTCACCAAAGCCTGCGGAGAGATGTTTCTTGTTTATTTGTTTCCCATACAAAGTGTCTAATAAAAGTTGTCATTAAAGGAGATCTCCCTCGACATCAGTGTGGAGAAGGACTTTGGAGACATTGTCCTGGTGAAACTTGAAAAGGAGAAACACTTTGTCAATAATACTTGGTATTGTGAGCATATCACAGTGAAAACTCCCTCTGAAAAATGCTTCGAGTTCCCCTGTCAGTGCTGGATAGCAGACGAAAAGGCAGTGTTTATCCGAGAAGGCACTGGTACGTGCATTATCGCTTTTGTTCATTATCCAGTTTTAAATTAAGGCATTATTATTATCATTATTACTATTCTTATTATTATTTAAAAAAGATTATTCAGTTGTTCAGTTTTGATTTGAATTATGTCTTAAATGCTGTCCTTTCTATATGTAAAATGTGTGCTATATATATCTTTGTGTTCATTTAGCTGGATTGCCTCAGGATGACCCTGTATTTCTTAAAGAGAAAAGACAAGAGGAACTGAAATCTAGACAGGACAAATTCAGGTTTGAAGAAACAATTACATTCTTGAACAATATTCATTTGTTGCAGTTTTTTTTCTTTTATTACTCCCGATTCAGTTCAATGTGCTTGACACACTAATATTGTAAATACATTGCACATATACATTACAATGTCATTTACACAGGCCCGTAGCAACAAATTGTAAAAGTGTGTGTGTGTGTGTGTGGGGGGGGGGGGGTATATATTATATATAGCAATAGTTATAATTTCACATTATAACCATTTGCACTATTTTAAATATATATTTTAAGTTAATAACATTTTTCATTGGATACATTCTTACTTTTACTCTAGTAATTATTTGGGTTATTTACAGTGGCCCAGTACAATACAATGAAACATTAGCACAATGGAATCAAAATAGACAATCCTCGTGTGGCCAAGTGGGTCAAGTTATGAAGAAAAAGATGCGTCTTCAGTAGTTTCTTGAAAATGGCTAAATACTCGGCAGAGAGGAGTGATGTGCGCTCTCTTCGGCTTGATAAAGAACAGTTGCTGGAAGGCCTGCCAAGAGCCAGTCTGGAAAGAACAAGCGCTTAGACAAGGAGTTGTGATGAAGAAATGCCAAAAAGGATCAAAATAACAAAAGGTTTATTAAATAACTCAGTGCTACACAAACAGTGTGCTTTGCACAAACAAAACCGGACAATAAGGAACAGAAAACAGAGATCATATACAAACAAGATAATGAACTAAAAGAATAACAGGTGTGAAAGGAAACAGGAAACTGAAGATAAACAAACTAAAAGTCCATGAAAGTGAAACTAACCAAACATAACAGTGTACATGACAATGTAACTGTACAAGTTAATGTTGTCATTTTTCTTCTTGAAGGTGGACTGAGTGGCGCCCAGACTTCCCTAAGAGCATAGAGGGCGAAAAACTTCCTATAGAAGTTCAGTTTGATTGGGGAAAAACAATAGACTTTTATGGGAATTTGGTGAAAGTGTAAGTTTTGGGGGAATGTGCCGTGGCCACAGTCCTTGTTGATTTTATACTGAATTTTTACTCCATTTTCCAGAATGAAAAATCTTGCAAATAATGTTCATGTCTATAATTATACAGTATGCCCTCTGTTTCAGGACTGTGGAATCACTTCGTGAAAAATATAAAGAATACGTTCATTCCTGGAAAGGCATGAAATTCTTTGAAAAGATATTGGAAGATTTTAATATCAAGAACACTCTACTAGGTTTGGATTATTTCTTCTTTTATTAAGAATGTTTGTTTGTTTTTTGTTTGTTTCTTCATTTAAACAAAATCTATATATCCAAAAACACAATTGTTGTGAGAAACCAACAATGAAGAGCCACTTTTTTTCATACCTGTAAAGCCTTTGACTGTTGACTGAATTTTCTCCTTTGAAATCTGATAGAGAAACTGATGCAAGACTGGAGAGAGGATTACATGTTCGGCTATCAGTTTTTGAATGGCTGCAATCCTGTCATGATCAGGAAGTGCATGGAAATTCCAGACAAGTTTCCAGTCACACATGAGATGGTGGAGGGCTTTCTGGAGAAAGGTGTCACTCTACAAGAGGAATTAAAGGTCAGAAACATTAAGACATAAATCCCTTGAACAGTTGGTCAATAATCAAATCCAAGGCTTGTATCATATAATTTCACATAATTCACATAATTAATAACACTTCACATCATTTAATTTACATAAATGACTTAAATGTTATTTGAACCCACAAATAATTAGTTTTAAACTTTGCACCTGTAAACATGTTTACAGGCAGGAAACATCTACATAGTGGATTATGAAATACTGAAGGGAGTGCCAACATCCAGCGATCTGCTCTTTTTGACTGCACCCATCTGTCTGCTGTACAAGAACAGATCGGACCAAATTGTGCCAATTGCCATTCAGGTATCTGTCCCATATATAATCAGTATCAAATGAAAACATAAATTAAAAATAAAAGTGCTTTTGCACAATCTACTCACAAAGTAAAAATGTCCTGCTTGGCTTTATTATTCCTAAATCAGCTCAGTCAAAACCCTGAGGAAAAGAAACCAATCTTTCTCCCAAGTGATAATGAATATGATTGGATGTTTGCCAAGATGTGGGTGAAATCTGCCGACTTACTTGTACACCAGTTGGTCACGCACCTTCTCAAGACACATCTGATATCAGAGGTTTTTGAAATGGCCGTGTACAGACAGCTTTCTGCAGTCCATCCTGTATACAAGGTACCTGTCATTCAATACACAGTCATGATATTTAGATATAATGTTAAACAAAACCCCCCAGGGCAGGACACTGAAAGCACAGTTCATCTTTCAGGTTATGCTTTTTAAATACATTTTTTATGATTTAATGCACATGTTTAAATGCATCTTTTGATTTTTACAGTTGCTGAAACCTCATGTTCGTTTCACAATTGCAATCAATGCAGCGGCCCGTGGAAGCCTCATCAATGATGGCGGGATTATCAGCCAGGTAGCTTTGCACCTTATTTAATATATCCACACATAAACAGCATATTGCTAGGATTCAAAGCAATTCTATTCATATTGGATTATTTTGTCTTTGTTTGTCAAGCCATAATTTCTGTCCATGATATAGTTTTAAAGACGCACACAGTGTTAACAAATCTTCAACATGACAGGCCTGAGCCATTACCTGACTTTTTGTCTTGTTATTTTCTGTCTTTTTGCTGAATGCTCTTACTTCTATTTCATAGGCTACGTTGTATTTAGTTAACTGGTGTTTTCTTAAACCGACAGACCTAAGTAGTTCCTAAATTTTATTCCTGATTTAATGCAAAAAAAAAAAACCCACCAGAATAAAATTTCACCCATAATCCCCTAGATGGTCACTTGAGTATGCTAAATAAGTGCTGAACATATTGAGGCAAAAGATTAACTGAATTCTTGGTATCCAAAGATTACTAGCCTCAATGCAGATGGGATAGCTAAAGTGATTCAAAGTGCAATGGAGACTTTAACCTACAAGTCCCTGTGCTTCCCTGAGACCATAGAAGATCGAGGAATGGAAGATGTGCCCAAGTACTATTATAGAGATGATGGCAAGAAGATCTGGGAGGCAATACACAGGTAAGTGTAGCAACAGTTCATATTCTGTACTACTAGTGCAAAAGTACAAACTAGTTCACATACACTCCAAAGAACATTTTTGGCATCCAGAGTTATTTTTATTAATTTGTCATCTTGTTGATCTTCCTGTAGTTTTGTTTCTGCCGTGGTCAAGATCTACTATGTCAGCGATGAGACCGTTAAAAGTGATGGAGAGATTCAAGGCTTTGTTAAGGATGTTTACTATGCCATGAATAATTCTGACAGTGAGTACAGGTTTAATTTATCAAACTCCCTGTGTACACCTGGTATTAAGAGGTTTAGGTCAATCGGAAAATAAGTGGACAACGCTAAATACAGGTGTAAACAGGGTCTAAAGCTTGTTCACTTTCAACCACTTCAAGAGTTAGTCGAAAACGGATTGCTTTCGTAGTGTAAACGTTCATGTGGTCAAATGTGTTCGAACAGCCACAAAAGACGCAGTCACCTACAGTCAGTCACGTTTAACGTTATGTCAGAACTGAACTAATGAATCGGGATCCGTACCACAATGCCACATTTGCTGTCCCTTTCAGAGCCTAATTCCCCCGCACCTGTAGGGGTATTAGGCAGGTGATACGCAGTGATACGCAGCAGTGATACGCAGCTTTACGCAGAGAGAGTCGATCACTGCTGCTCCTTCTGACCCACACAGTGAGACTATTTGGATAACACTGGGAAAGCGTGCCTCTTCTAAACAGAAAGGGATGCTACGGACCCCACATACTGACCGCAGGGAGGTGACATGTAGAGTTACACATATGGACTGGCCCGTAGGGCATGGCTACATAGGGAAGGTCTCTTTGGTAGATCCAGCCTAGCTAGGGTGGAGTTAACACTGTGCAGAGACGGCAGAGCAGATCTGTAGAGGGAAAGACACAGGCTCACTGATAGGGAAGCCGTACCGTGGAAAAATACACTTGTTGGATCACCCGTAGGGGAATCACAACACATGCGCATCTCGTCTAGCACAGGGGCTGACCTAACTGTGATCTAGCACTGGGGCTAACCTAACTGTGATCTAGCACTGGGACTGACCTAACTGTGATCTAGCACTAGGGCTAACCTAACCCTGATCTAGCACTGGGGCTGACCTAACCGTGATCTAGCACTGGGGCTGACCTAACCGTGATCTAGCACTGGGGCTGACCTAACCGTGATCTAGCACTGGGGCTGACCTAACCCTGATCTAGCACAGGGGCTGACCTAACCCTGATCTAGCACTGGGGCTGACCTAACCCTGATCTAGCACAGGGGCTGACCAAACCGTGATCTAGCACTGGGGCTGACCTAACCCTGATCTAGCACAGGGGCTGACCTAACCGTGATCTAGCACTGGGGCTGACCTAACCCTGATCTAGCACTGGGGCTGACCTAACTGTGATCTAGCACAGGGGCTGACCTAACCCTGATCTAGCACTGGGGCTGACCTAACCCTGATATAGCACAGGGGCTGACCTAACCCTGATCTAGCACAGGGGCTGACCTAGCCCTGATCTAGCACAGGGGCTGACCTAACCCTGATCTAGCACTGGGGCTGACCTAACCCTGATCTAGCACAGGGGCTGACCTAACCATGATATAGCACAGGGGCTGACCTAACTGTGATCTAGCACAGGGGCTGACCTAACCCTGATCTAGCACTGGGGCTGACCTAACCCTGATATAGCACAGGGGCTGACCTAACCCTGATCTAGCACAGGGGCTGACCTATCCCTGATCTAGCACTGGGGCTGACCTAGCCCTGATCTAGCACAGGGGCTGACCTAACCGTGATCTAGCACTGGGGCTGACCTAACTGTGATCTAGCACAGGGGCTGACCTAACCGTGATCTAGCACTGGGGCTGACCTAACTGTGATCTAGCACAGGGGCTGACCTAACCCTGATCTAGCACTGGGGCTGACCTAACTGTGATCTAGCACAGGGGCTGACCTAACTCTGATCTAGCACAGGGGCTGACCTAACCGTGATCTAGCACTGGGGCTGACCTAACTGTGATCTAGCACAGGGGCTGACCTAACCCTGATATAGCACAGGGGCTGACCTAACCCTGATCTAGCACTGGGGCTGACCTAACCCTGATATAGCACAGGGGCTGACCTAACCCTGATATAGCACAGGGGCTGACCTAGCCCTGATCTAGCACAGGGGCACAGAGTTAACATAGATGGGTAGATCACCGGTGAGAATAGATCAATTATATTCTCTGCGTCCCATCCAGAGACCACACGTGGAGGTCACAGAGGTCTGGATGTGGTGCCATTAAGTGCCCCGTCTCTGAGAAAGCAGGTTTTTCTTCAGATGAATCCACCAGGAGCATGAGTTCTGGGAACCAGATCTGGTTGGGCCAGTATGGTGCAACCAACAAGACCTGGTCCTCGTCCTCCCTGACCTTGCACAGTGTCAGTGCGAGTTGGCTCACTGGGGAAAATTACGTAGGCCATGAGGCCAGCTGTGTGCCACGGTATCCGTGCCGAGGGTCCTCTCAGTCAGGGAGTAAAACAATTGGAGGTGGGAATTGTCCGCACAGGCAAACAGGTCTACTTGTGCAACTCTGAAGAGACTCTAAATTAGCTGGACCACCTGGGGGTAAAGTCTTCATTCTCCCGAGAGCGTGGGCTGTCCTAAGAGCTCAAGGGCTACACGATTGAGCTCGCCCGGGATGTGAATGGCGCTAAGCGACTTCAGATGCTTCTGATTCCAGACGAGAAGATGGCGGATGAATGTCAGCATGCACTAAAGCGTAGACCACACTCACGGTTGATGAATGCAATGCAAAGGCATTCGTTTTCAACACAAACAGGTGTTGAGTCACTGCGCAATTCCTACAAATTATTGTGGTTTGGCGGATGTTCATTTCCTATTCTCTGAAAAATGGTCGCTTATTTATTGCATTAATTAGGAGCGTTTCAAAAATAATGCTAATGTGATAATTTGTTGTAGTGGTATTGTTTACTTAGCGTAATAATCTGTTTGTTGTAAAAAGTATTACCTGTATGAAATTAAATCCAGCTATACCTGTGGAATCGTTCACAGACAGCAAAGGCAGATGTTCATCTAGGCCTAATCAAGATGTTCATCGCTGGCAAACAATAGGATGCATTTGCAGATTTGCGTTCAATTGTAGTTCCACGGCCACGGTCTTAATTTTCTTAAAGGTGCTCTAAGCGATGACACTTTTAAATGTGAGCACAAGTTAAATGCAAACTGCCATTGTTTCCAGAGTTTCCAGAGTCTCTAGAAACTCGAGAGGAGTTAGTCAAGTACCTGACCGTTGTGATATTCAACGCTTCAGCACAACATGCTGCTGTCAACTTTGGACAGGTGAGATTACACACTACATTGCACACAACAAGAGCATTAAAAATTGCTTGGCACAATTCTGGATAATATCCATAAGCTAATATGTGTGAGTAAACTTTTATGTTCCAGTTTGACTGTTACGGCTGGATCCCCAACAGTCCTTCCACCATGTGCATGCCGCCTCCCGATCAGAAGGGCAAAGTGGAAATGGATTATATCATAAAGAGTCTGCCTGACCATGAACGTACCTACAAAGTTCTAGCAATATCTTGGGCCCTCACTCAGTTCCAGGAGAACGAGGTTTGATGTCTTATTCGAATATACTTTCCACTTGAAATTGTAGAGAACATTGCAGCAGTCTAGTCTAAATTAATGTGAAAAAGAATGAACATGTTACTAGCTGAGGGTACAGAGCATCAAGGTATGAGTTTAAAAAAAAGAGCCCAAAGATTTTTTTATGTAGGCTCAAATACATTTTAATTATTCTTATTGTTGTAGATTGTTTGCTTGCTAAAGTGTATGTGTTCTAGTGCACTGTCAACGCAATATTTTCAGTCAGGTAGAGCAATTAATTTACCTGATCCTTTGCTAAGTCCCACATTAAAAACATCATCATGTTTGGGGAGTAACATAAAATGTATCTATTTATTTAAGGCTGACCATATTTAAAATACCATATATTAGGAGCTTAGCACAAAAACTGAGAATGAAACTTTTAAAATTCAAAACAGTGCTGAATAAATAATCTAAAGTATTAAAATGATGTTACTTTCCTTGAGTAAACTATCAGAATATGTTACAAATTATATTTTACGCAATGTATTCTGCAGTGAAATACATTTCTTCCAATCCTAACAGGCAAACTTTTGCTCTTCTCTAATGGTAGTCAGTGGAGTCCCTTTGTGTTTGTACAGTTTTAAACTAAATGATTTAAAAGCTATAGAAGAGATTTTTTCTGGAGCATGTAGTGACACAATTAATTTATGTTTTGATTAAGGTTACAGACAGGATAGTAAGAAAACAGTTCCCAGTATTGTGATTATGTAGTGGTAAAGTTCTGTTCACTCACACTAATGTTATCAGCTCTCTGACACAAATTTCCACCTTCAACTTAAATACTTAGTAAAGTCAAAAATAAAATTGTCTGTACAAGTCATATCAACTCATTATTTTAAATCTTGGCTTAGTTTTAGTTGAATCTTGTACAACTTATACAATTAAGCTGAAATTGGTTAAATTATTTCGATAAGTTAAAGTTAAATTATAATCATATAATTTTTTACAGTGCAGTAATCAGATTCTCTATGTTCAGCTGAATGTAAAAAGCATTTGCAAATTGCACTGATTCTGATCTCTGCTGATCTGCAGTTCTTAATCATGTTACCGCATTATTTTACAAGTTCTTTAAAGAAACAAGGCAAATAAAAATGCTTTGGAATGTCAGACTTCATTCCAAGAATAATATCATTCAGGTTTCTACATTTCTATGGAAATCGTGCTGTTAATGAAAATCTTTTATAAAGTTACAAACTATTATAAAGTTTGTTTTATAAGCTTGTCTGAGTGATTGACAGTAATCAAGGGGGCGGAGCTTAGAGAAGGGTCAGTTTACCTTGTAAAAGGAAAGAAAGATGTTGTTCTGCTTTCTGAAGAACTTACTTTCCCCCCCAGCTGTACTTGGGCATGTATCCAGAAACGTGCTTCACAGAGCAACCCGTGAAGGAGGCCATAAAGACTTTCCAAAAGGAACTAGATGAGGTGACCAACATCATCAAGTGCCGGAATGAGGAATTACCATTTGATTATAGTTATTTGTCCCCAGACAAAATCCCCAACAGTGTTGCAGTTTGAGAAAATATTTTGCCAGGCCTATAGTGTTAACAGCTAATGTGTGCTTGACATAGAAAAGGAGAAGAACAGCTCTATTTAAAATATTAAGTATTGTAAAACACAGAGCATTCTGTCTTTTGAGGCGATTTATAGAAATTATGTTAGATTAATGCTTCTTGTATTTGACTGTTAAAGGGAAGTAAGGGATATTACTTTATAATGTGATCTGTGCACGTACATGTATGTATGTTATCTGAGGGGTGATTGTCTAGTTCACGCCAGGAAAGCAGAACAGTTTATTTGACTATATGCTTTAAAGAGCTAAACTTGTGTTATAATCCAATTATTATTGTTTATCTTTTTTATTATTTTCATTTTTCATATAAACTTGCATATTCATATATCCATACTGTGGTAATCATTTACTCATCTTTTGATTCATTAATTCAAATTCAATATTACTCAGATGATCTATTGTTTGTAGTCTATAGTCTATTAAATAATAATGTGACTTATTTTTGACCTTACAGTTATATTGAGATCTTACATCTATATTGATTTTGCGCTGATTCCGCAACTGTTTTCTTTTTTCATCATAACAAAAGCAATTTCCCCCTGTTCTTTGCCATTTTATAAATGTTACTGTGTTTACTGTAGCTCTAGCAGTGAATTTTGCTAGGCCATATATTCATTCATTAATTTGTTTCTGTTCAGCTAGAGTTCAAATATGCCTGCCATGTTTTTAAAAAAGCTATAAGATAACTTTTCTGTGAACAAATACAATAATTGAACTTTGGTGTATTTCTTTTTGTAACTTGAATAAAATAAAAATGTTTTACCCCTAAAGTAACTTGTGTATTGATTGCAAAAATACACAGCAGAGAATAAACAGAATGTGCAGCAGTCTTTACTGCAAACAAACTCAAACTAACATTAATACTCGGGAATCTTCAAAAACAAGAATGGACCAACCAGGAAATAGTAACAGGAAACATTGACAACAACAGACACTGAAAATGACTAAACATGAGGCTTAAATACACAGAAAACAAGAGAGGGTAAATTAACTAGATACACCTGAATAGAACTAACTCAATTATTAACCATAGAAACAAACTGACAGAGGGAGGAGAACTGAACCAATTAACAGATTATAAAGCTAACTAGGAAACAGATCAAAAACAAACTCAAACCGTGACAAATATGCAGTTTTTAAGGTATATTTATTTTTAATTTTAACTAGGGATGCACGATATATCGGCCATCATAACAGTATTGGCCGACATATGTTGATTTTTAATGTTATCATTATCGGACTGATAAGAAAATTTGGTCTATATAATAAAGCTGATAAATAATGTATTATTTCCTTCAGCTGAGACACTTCAGATGCGCACTGTTCAACATTGGTTTTGAATTGCTGGAAATATGATCGGAATCACTTTAAAAAAAAAAATACAGTAAAGTGCAACGTGCAGCACAAGTCTGTCATATCAGCCACATAAAGTTATCATGAGAACATCGTAATTGTGTGCTTGGGATAATTTGTTTTTTTTTAAATTAGGCTCTCAAAAGTTATATAAAAAGGTGTATTTTAAAAGTATAAATACCTTAACTGGTGAGCTGGGTTCCATTTGCAGGTAACACATAAGCTGATAATATGAATACCTTGAATGCATTAAGTTGCTTTGGATAAAAGCATCTGCCAAATACATAAGTTCTACCAGATAGACTCGGGAGATAAATTGAAATAACAAGCGTATATTTATTAACAGCCCAGCAAGCATAAATTTATAAAGTTCTTTGGCGTAGGCCCCGCCCTTAGCGAGCAATTCGAGGGTAGCGGAATCTGCATATCCATCCTGAAGACGAAGGCAGGGGCGCAGCCGACCCCCCTGGAGGTAAAGGAAGGGGCCATCCTGGTGGTGGTGGGGAGGATGAAGGGGAAGGTACCAACTTGGTGGGGGTTGGGGAGGATGGAGGTAATTGGCAGCGTCAGCATCTGCAAACTCACATGACAACTCTCTGAAAGTTTGGTCTTGGCGGAATAGATCTGTTGCTATTGCTGCTGTTATTGCTATTGCTATTGCTGTTATTGCTGTTATTGCTGCTGCTGCTGCTGCTGCTGCTGTTATTGCTATTGTTGTTATTGGTGCTGCTACTGCTGCTGTTATTGCTGCTGCTGCTGCTGCTGCTGTTATTGCTATTGTTGTTATTGGTGCTGCTACTGCTGCTGTTATTGCTGCTGCTGCTGCTGCTGCTGCTATTGCTATTGCTGTTATTGCTGTTTTTGCTGCTGCTGTTATTGCTATTGCTGTTATTGCTGCTGCTACTGCTGCTGTTATTGCTGCTATTATTGCTGCTGCTGCTGCAGTTATTGCTGCTGCTGCTGCTGCTGTTATTGCTACTGCTGCTGCTATTGCTATTGCTGTTATTGCTGCTGCTGTTATTGCTGCTGCTGCTATTGCTATTGCTGTTATTGCTGCTGCTGTTATTGCTGCTGCTGCTGCTGCTGTTATTGCTACTGCTGCTGCTATTGCTATTGCTGTTATTGCTGCTGCTGTTATTGCTGCTGCTGCTATTGCTATTGATATTGCTGTTGTTTCTGCTGCTGTTGATATTGCTGCTGCTGTTATTGCTCTGTTTTGAATCATTATTTACTATCATTCCCTCTTGTTAATACTGCTAAATATAACTTACTCAACATCACATATTAACCTGACATTGCTAGCTTCACTCTAAATCATTGCTAGCACAACAAACTAGTAATTCGCTAGCCGTTAGCGTGCCATCCGTGCACTCTTTATTTATTTATTTATTTTGCTCGCGCCTTTTACAACCATCAAACAACTGTGGTAAGTAGGACCAGTCAACAAACACGGTGTCATCGTCTACTCTTATTGTCACTTGCACTTCATGTAACATGTATAGCATAGCCGTCTCTGTCAGCACAGGATTTACATGTGATAAATGCAGGGAGATAGTCAGGCTGACGGAGAAGATTTCAGAACTAGAGACACACATCCAAACTTTAATTGAGGTTAATTGTAAGAGTGCAAGGGCTTTAGATACTACTTTGGATGTGACTAGCTTAGTGAACACTGTACATTGTTTTGTTCTACATTGTTCTACACTGTAGATTCAACTTAGACTACAACCCCAAATAGATTCTCCCCACTCAGTGAAACACCCACTGAGAATCCTGTTGAATGTGCCCTAGTTATTGGCGATTCTATTACACAGAACGTGAAAATAGAGACACCAGCCACCATAGTCACATGTGTAAGGTTTAGAAGTGGAGTTCATATTTCATATTGGAAAGTTGTAATGCTTAGAATCTAATATGATTTATATTTTAGTTAATTTACTAGAAGTATATTTACAATGTTTAGTCAGTTAATTATTTACATATTTATGTGTTTATATATTTAATACAGTAAGGATATTCTGCTGAATCTGCCTCTCTGATTCATTCACGTTTATCTCAGTCTAAGTTCTTGCTTCTGATTGGTTAGTGAAGTCACGTGAAAGGCTGTATAAGGAAGTGTTGTTGTTGTGACGGAGTTCAGTAAAAGTGCCGCTTGAGAAAGTCTTCTGTCTCCATTCTGCTGTTTATTATCATAAAGAGTGATCTACTACCACATATCGAACCCTCACGTTACACATGTTTGCCGGGAGTCAGACCGCCTGACATCCAAGCAAATTTAAAAGTGCTGGCTAATGCTAATCGTAAATTCTCTAAAATTATTCACGTCGGCACTAATGATGTTCGACTCCGCCAGTCGGAGATCACTAAAATTAACGTTAAAGAGGTGTGTGAACTAGCAAGTACGATGTCAGGCACTGTAATTTGCTCTGGCGCCCTTCCGGTTTGCAGGAGTGATGAGATAGTTAGTACACTGTAAAACATCTCGGTTACGAATGTAACCCTCGTTCCCTGAGTAGGGAACGGAGACGTTACGTCGGATGACGCTTCGCTTAGAAAGCCTGTCATCTTTGAGTATATAAAACGAGCCAATGGCAATGAAATGCCATGGGTCTGCAGAATTTGCATGGCGTATCTCCGCCCCACCCTGGGGGTATATAAGGAAGTGCGCTGGCAACATGCAGATATGTCTTCGCTGAGGAGCCGAGACTGAACTCAGGCGTTCCAGCGGTACAGCGGAAGTGGCAGGGAGACGTAACGTCTCCGTTCCCTACTCAGGGAACGAGGGTTACATACATAACCGAGACGTTCCCTTTCGTAGTCACTCCGAGTTACGTCGGATGACGACGAATGGGGTTCCCAGTGTAATCACGCCACCTCTCGACTGTCTTCCAGTGCCCTGCGTAAGTCTGAGCTCCCTGTCGTGAGACTAGCACGGACGAAGGAGTCCTACTTAACACAGGAATACCAAGGTACACTGGGAAGCATATCCCAGTGGAAATATGCAATTATGCCCAGCCCGAAGGGGGGGACTTAGAATACACATATGACCCCGGGGGGCTGCATATGGAGAATCACTGGGGTGTCCAGCCGCAGGTGGAATATTTCAACCCCAGGGGTGGCACGGTGGCTTGCCAAGGGAAAGACACATGCTCAGAGAGGCTTACAGTGGAAATACACATGTGGGGGTCGCCCAGAAGGGGAACCATGCACATGGAGGCACCTAGCCAAGCGCGAAAGCTGCCGGTGGCATAACTCTGGCGTTGACGTCGTCAGTGCTGGAGGAGACTCAGGGCTTATTAGGCTCACCTGAGGAAAATATCGCACGTATCCCGTCCGTGGAGAGGAATGGCGAGCAAGCGAAGACACCTGAGCAGAATCTAGTACCGGCTAGTTGAAGCGAGTACATGAGAAGAAACTGGCTCCACTCGGAGATTGTAGAATCTCGCGAATGTTTTAGGTGTCGCCCAGCCTGCAGCTCTGCAGATGTCTGTTAGCGAGGCGCCATGCGCTAGAGCCCAAGAGGATGCCACACTCCAGGTGGAGTGAGCCGTCACACCAAGGGGGCATGGTCGACCTTGCTGCTGGTAAGCCAGAGCAATGGCGTCCACTATCCAGTGAGACAACCTTTGCTTGGAGAGAGCCTTTCCCTTCAGCTTCCCACCATGACAGACAAAGAGCTGATCTGAGGTCCTGAAACACTGCGTTCTGTCTACGTAAGCACGGAGTGCGCGAACTGGACAGCGCTTGCAGGTTCACCACATATCCAGGCCGGGGGTCTCAGGATGACGTGAGAGTTAGCCGGTCCGAATTCCAGGCACGCTTCGTCAACCGAAAATACCTGCAGGTCCCCTACCCTCTTGATGGAGGCCAATGCAACCAGGAGCGCTGTCTTCATTGATTGCAGAGGCTCAAAGGGAGCACTCTGCTGGGCAGTTAGTACCACTGAGAGGTCCCAAGAGGGTACGAGGGGAGGACGAGGAGGATTCAGTCTCCTCGCTCCCCTTATGAGAGGTGTTGATGTATCGGCTTAAAATATGCTTATTCTATTCTGTGTGTGGATGGAGCTTAAACAGCATCAATTTGATAAATCTTAGAACCTTATTGTGTAATAAACATAGGGGGAACAGAATCCGACAGCACAAAGATATTTTTTTGCCTTTTATTATGATAGGATAGTATAGAATCAAGAAAGTTTGACGAACCAGGACTTGAACTTGGGTCGCCCAATGCTAAAAAACAAATATTGCCCGGGCAATGACCACAAGACCATTGAGGATGCTTTTTTACTTTAATTTGATCAATTTTAGAACCTTATTGTGTAATAAACATAGGGGGAACAGAATCTGACGGCACAAAGATATTTTTTTGGCTTTTATTATGATAGGATAGTATAGTATCAAGAAAGTTTGACGAACCGGGACTTGAACTCGGGTCGCCCAATGCTAAAAAAACAAATATTGCCCGGGCACTGACCACTAGGCCATTGAGGATGCTTTTTTACTATAATTTGATCAATTTTAGAACCTTATTGTGTAATAAACATAGGGGGAACAGAATCCGACGGCAAAAATTTCAGCTGTCGAAATCCGTTCCCCCACTCCCATTATGAGAGATGTTGATGTAATGGCTTAAAATTGCTGATTTTATTTTTGTTTGTGGATGGAGCTTAACTTGCATGAGTTTGAAGAATATATTTGTTTGCCTTTTATTATGATAGGACAGTATAGTATCAAGAAAGTTTGACGAAACGGGACTTGAACTCAAAGCTAAAAAAAAAATACTGTCAGGGCACTGACCACTTGGCCATTGGGCTTTGCAAGTAGCTGCAATGTGATAAATATTAGAACCTCATTGTGTAAGAAACATAGGGGGAACAGAATCCGACGGCAAATAGTTTAGCTGTCGAAATCCGTTCCCCCACCCCAATGATGAGAGATGTTGATGTATGCTTATTCTATTCTGTGTGTGGATGGAGCTTAAACAGCATCAATTTGATAAATATTAGAACCTCAGTGTGTAATAAACATAGGGGGAACAGAATCCGACGGCAAAAAAAAAAAAAAAAACAGCTGTCGTAATCCGTTCCCCCACTCCCATTATGAGAGGTGTTGATGAAATGGCTTAAAAAATGCTGATTTTATTTTTGTGTGTGGATGGAGCTTAACTTGCATCAGTTTAAAGAATATATATTTTTGCTGTTTATTATGATAGGATAGTATAGAGAAAGTTTGACGAACCTAGACTTGAACTCGTGTCGTAATAAGCTGAAAGACAATGAATACCAGTGCAGAGTGTACTGACCACTAGGCTATTGGGTTATGAAATTAACTGCAATGTGATAAATATTACAACCTCATTGTGTAAGAAACATAGGGGGAACAGAATCAGACGGCAAATAGTTCAGCTGTCGAAATCCGTTCCCTCACTCCCATTATGAGAGATGTTGATGTAATGGCTTAAAATTGCTGATTTTATTTTTGTTTGTGGATGGAGCTTAACTTGCATGAGTTTGAAGAATATATTTGTTTGCCTTTTATTATGATAGGACAGTATAGTATCAAGAAAGTTTGACGAAATGGGACTTGAACTCAAAGCTAAAAAAAAAAATACTGTCAGGGCACTGACCACTTGGCCATTGGGCTTTGCAAGTAGCTGCAATGTGAAAAATATTAGAACCTCATTGTGTAAGAAACATAGGGGGAACTGAATCCGACGGCAAATAGTTTAGTTGTCGAAATCCGTTCCCCCACCCCAATGATGAGAGATGTTGATGTATCGGCTTAAAATATGCTTATTCTATTCTGTGTGTGGATGGAGCTTAAACAGCATCAATTTGATAAATATTAGAACCTCAGTGTGTAATAAACATAGGGGGAACAGAATCCGACGGCAAAAAAAAAAAAAAAAAAACAGCTGTCGGAATCCGTTCCCCCACTCCCATTATGAGAGGTGTTGATGAAATGGCTTAATAAATGCTGATTTTATTTTTGTGTGTGGGTGGAGCTTAACTTGCATCAGTTTAAAGAATATATATTTTTGCTTTTTATTATGTTAGGATAGTATAGAGAAAGTTTGACGAACCTAGACTTGAACTCGTGTCGTAACAAGCTGAAAGACAATGAATACCAGTGCAGAGTGTACTGACCACTAGGCTATTTTATTTATGAAGAATACTGCAATGTGATAAATATTACAACCTCATTGTGTAAGAAACATAGGGGGAACAGAATCCGACGGCAAATAGTTCAGCTGTCGAAATCCGTTCCCCCACCCTAATGATGAGAGATGCTGATGTATCAGCTTAAAATATGCTTATTCTATTCTGTGTGTGGATGGAGCTTAAACAGCATCAATTTGATAAATCTTAGAACCTTATTGTTTAATAAACATAGGGGGAACAGAATCCGACGGCACAAAGATATTTTTTTTGCCTTTTATTATGATAGGATAGTATAGTATCAAGAAAGTTTGACGAACCGGGACTTGAACTCGGGTCGCCCAATGCTAAAAAAACAAATATTGCCCGGGCACTGACCACTAAGCCATTGAGGATGCTTTTTTATTTTAATTTGATCAATTTTAGAACCTTATTGTGTAATAAACATAGGGGGAACAGAATCCGACGGCAAAAAAAAAAAAAACAGCTGTCGGAATCCGTTCCCCCACTCGCCTTATTATGAGAGGTGTTGATGAAATGGCTTAAAAAATGCTGATTTTATTTTTGTGTGTGGATGGAGCTTAACTTGCATCAGTTTAAAGAATATATATTCTTGCTTTTTATTATGTTAGGATAGTATAGAGAAAGTTTGACGAACCTAGACTTGAACTTGTGTCGTAATAAGCTGAAAGACAATGAATACCAGTGCAGAGTGTACTGACCACTAGGCTATTGGGTTATGAAATT
Source organism: Scardinius erythrophthalmus (assembly GCF_964197995.2). Classification (NCBI taxonomy): domain Eukaryota; kingdom Metazoa; phylum Chordata; class Actinopteri; order Cypriniformes; family Leuciscidae; genus Scardinius; species Scardinius erythrophthalmus. The sequence continues at coordinate 2,599,680 of NC_138222.1, forward strand.
AACTGCAATGTGATAAATATTACAACCTCATTGTGTAAGAAACATAGGGGGAACAGAATCCGACGGCAAATAGTTCAGCTGTCGAAATCCGTTCCCCCACCCTAATGATGAGAGATGCTGATGTATCAGCTTAAAATATGCTTATTCTATTCTGTGTGTGGATGGAGCTTAAACAGCTTCAGTTTGATAAATATTAGCCTAGAATCTCAGTGTGTCAGAAATATGGGGGGAACAGAATCCGACAGCATAAAAAAACAGCTGTCGGAATCCGTTCCCCCACTCCCCTTATGAGAGGTGTTGATGTATCGGCTTAAAATATGCTTATTCTATTCTGTGTGTGGATGGAGCTTAAACAGCATCAATTTGATAAATCTTAGAACCTTATTGTGTAATAAACATAGGGGGAACAGAATCTGACGGCACAAAGATATTTTTTTGGCTTTTATTATGATAGGATAGTATAGTATCAAGAAAGTTTGACGAACCGGGACTTGAACTCGGGTCGCCCAATGCTAAAAAAACAAATATTGCCCGGGCACTGACCACTAGGCCATTGAGGATGCTTTTTTACTATAATTTGATCAATTTTAGAACCTTATTGTGTAATAAACATAGGGGGAACAGAATCCGACGGCAAAAATTTCAGCTGTCGAAATCCGTTCCCCCACTCCCATTATGAGAGATGTTGATGTAATGGCTTAAAATTGCTGATTTTATTTTTGTTTGTGGATTGAGCTTAACTTGCATCAGTTTAAAGAATATATTTGTTTGCCTTTTATTATGACAGGACAGTATAGTATCAAGAAAGTTTGACGAAACGGGACTTGAACTCAAAGCTAAAAAATGGCCACTTGGCCATTGGGCTTTGCAAGTAGCTGCAATGTGATAAATATTAGAACCTCATTGTGTAAGAAAAATAGGGGGAACAGAATCCGACGGCAAATAGTTTAGCTGTCGAAATCCGTTCCCCCACCCCAATGATGAGAGATGTTGATGTATCGGCTTAAAATATGCTTATTTTATTCTGTGTGTGGATGGAGCTTAAACAGCATCAATTTGATAAATATTAGAACCTCAGTGTGTAATAAACATAGGGGAAACAGAATCCGACGGCAAAAAAAAAAAAAAACAGCTGTCGGAATCCGTTCCCCCACTCGCCTCAGGAACCTGATGATCAGGTCGTGCTTTCCCAAAGACTTACCATCAACTGCGTCGTGATGTGCGGCAATGGCGGCAACATACACTTTCAGGGTAGAGGGAGACAGCCTTCGCTCCAACCCTTCTTGTAGGAAGGAAAGCACGACACTGATCGGGCATTTCGTGGGTTCTAGATGTTTAGAAGAACACCAGTTGACGAAGAGGTTCCACTTCAACGCATAGGCATGTCTCGTGGACGATGCTCTAGCGGAAGTGATGGTAGCCACCACCGCTGGTGGTAGGGTACTCAAACCTGCCTCGTCCCATCCAGGAGCCACAAGTGGAGGTTCCAAAGATCGGGACGAGGGTGCCATAAGGTGCCCCGTCCCTGAGAAAGCAGGTCCTTCCTCAGAGGAATTGGCCAGGGAGGTGCTGTCGCGAGGAGTACTAGTTCTGGGAACCAGGTGCGGTTGTGCCAATACGGGGCAATCAAAATTACCTGCTCCTCGTCCTCCCTGATCTTGCGCAAAGTCTGCGCAAGAAGGCTCACTGGGGGAAACGCTTACTTGCGGAGGCCCCGCGGCCAGCTGTACGCCAGAGCATCCGTGCTGAGCGTGTCCTCGGTCAGGGAATAAAACAGGTCACAGTGGGACGAGTCGTGGGAGGCAAACAGGTCTACCTGTGCGTCCCCGAACTGGTCCCAGATCAGCTGGACCGTCTGGGGATGGAGACTCCAATCTCCAGCGAGAGGCCGAAGCCGAGACAGCTCGTCGGCCGCCTGGTTCAGGTCTCCCGGGATATAAATGGCTTGAAGCGACCTCAGAAGTTTGCTCTTCTCCCAGTTGACCCGAAGGCCCAGACGAGCTAGGTGCCGGAGCACTAAGTCCCTGTGTTCACAAACCTGGTCTCGAGAGTGAGCAAGGATCAGCCAGTCGTCGAGATAGTTCAGGATGCGAACCCCGTGTTCCCGAAGAGGAACAAGGGCTGCCTCGACGCCCTTCGTGAAGACGCGAGGAGACAGGGCTAGCCCGAAAGGGAGAACCGCGTACTGGTATGCCTGCCCCTCGAAAGCAAACCGAAGAAACGGTCTGTGTCGAGGAAGAATGGAGACATGGAAGTAGGCGTCCTTCAGGTCGATCGCTGAAAACCAATCCTGTGGCCGCACGCACTCGAAAATGCGTTTGGCTGTGAGCATCTTGAACGGCATCCTGTGAAGGGAGCGGTTCAAGACGCGCAAGTCGAGGATCGGTCGTAACCCACCGGATTTCTTCGGTACAATGAAGTAGGGGCTGTAGAAGCTGGACTTCATTTCGGCTGGAGGGACAGTCTCGATCGCACCCTTCGCCAGTAGGGTGGCGACCTCCGCTCTCATGACAGGGGCATAGCCACTGACCATAGTGAAGCGGACTCCCCTGAAGCAGGGAGGATGGTTCTCGCGACCCAACGGGACAGTCTGGGAAGACTCCCAAAAGCTGTACCAGCCGGGTCAAGCGAACCACAAACGTACCCTAGTGGTGCAGCGAAGCGGAATGACCGGCCCGGATGTGGGTGGCATAGCGGCCCGGTGTGGGGGCACGGTCATTAACCGCGTCCTGCCAGAGGAGGCCAGGGAAGGACCAGCGTTCCATGGGGGCGTGCTTTGGCAGGGGTCTGGCGACAGAGGCAGACGAGAGTGGCGAGGCTCGTGAGCGGCGCGCACTGTCAACCACAGCCTCTTGGGGCTCGGAGGAAGGGGCATCAGTTCTTGAAACAAGAGATTCTACCCCGGCCCTCCACCGGGGGACGGAGTGGCCCTGCTACCAACTCCTGAGAAGAACTGAGCCCTAACTCCAAGCTGCCCGTCTCGAGAGTGCTGCTTAGCCTGGCGTTTGGCCGGCTAAGAGGCGGAGACGGGCAGTGCCGCCCTCCTGCATTCCCCTCCTGCCAGGGGCCGGTGAAGGCTTGAGGGGAGGAGCCGCAGGGAGGCGGCCTCGGCGGGAAGCAGACTAAGGAGACCGCACAGACGGATGACCATTGATGCAGAAGGCCTCAGTCCACTTCAGGGGAGGGTCGAAGACTGTTGGGCGCAGTCCTCAACCACACCGCCGAGGAAAGCCACCCATCTCGAGAGTGCTGCTTAGCCTGGCGTTTGGCCAGCTAAGGGGTGGAGACGGGCGGTGCCACCCTCCTGCAACCCTCTCCTGCTCGGGGGTAGTGAAGGCCCGAGGGGAGGGGCCGCAGGGAGGCGGCCTCGGCGGGAAGCAGACTAAGGAGACCGCACGGACAGATGACCGCTGGTGCAGAAGGCCTCAGTCTGCTTCTGGGGATCGAAGACTGTAGGGTACAGTCCTCAACCACTCCGCCGAGGAGCCCAGCCTGGGACATGGGGGAGCTGAGAAAATTAATTCTCAGACCCCCTCACATCAACCTGGCTGAGCCCATTCCTGGACAGAAATCCCGAGTCAGCACTGCCTCGTAGGCGAAGGCGACGCACAGCACTGCATGCCTGTGCCACGATAGTGACAGAGAACATACAGCCCATGATCGCCACGCGATCGAGTGCAGCGAAGGCGGAGGACGCCCGCGGGCCGCGATAAGTCACGGGGACCCTCGCGAGCCGGAGGCGTCCTGATGCACATCCGGGAGAAAGGCACTGGGAGCGAGTGCTGTAGAGGGTCCCCGAGAGGAACCAGGCACACACGGAATCCCCACGGTTTGTGATGTAGAGGGGGGCGTGGCCTGAGGAAAGCTCGTCGGAATTATGCCACACCATAACCCTCAGATCACCCTGGCCACCAGCCAAAACATCCCCTCTCGAGGAAGAGATAGATTGGGGAGTGGCAGAGGGGACTCACACAGAGATCATTGAGTCTCGATCTATAAACATCGCGATGGTCATGTTCCCGCAATGAAAACATGACTCATCCACGAGCGCTGCCGAGCGTGATTAAGCCCAACACGCGAAACAGCGCTCGTGACCGTTAGGCAGATGAATCATGCGCCCACATCCAGGAAATACACGGGCGAGCCGTCTTGAAAAAGACGTGCTGCGTGCAGCTCTTTTAGAGAGAGGAAAAAGCTCAGCAGAGTGCTGAAGCACCCAGGGAGAAACACACACTGTCGGCAGATCACTGCACAGATCAGCAGCAGGCAATGCGATCTCGCTGGAACGCGCCATCACTCCAACACACTGAAGAGCCGCTCGTCTCGTAGAGTGAAGATGATTCAGAATGGCTTGCAGCAGTGAAGAGAACTCTTGGCTCTGAAGCGAAAACATATCTGCATGTTGCTGGCGTACTTCCTTATATACCCCCAGGGTGGGGCGGAGATACGCTATGCAAATTCCGCAGACCCATAGCATTTCATTGCCATTGGCTCGTTTTATATAATCGAAGGTGAGAGACTTTCTAAGCGAAACCCCATTCGTCGTCATCCGACGTAACTCGGAGTGACTACGAAAGGGAATTAACTTTTCCAGACGGAATCTTGAAACTTCAAGCTCAAAGATCTGAATTTTGAAACTTCAAGCTCAACAAAGATCTGACAAAGATTTCCAGACAAGCTCCAAAAAGATCTCAAAGCCTGACTGAGTTCCAGACTGAATCTTGAAACTTCAAGCTCAAATATCTCAACAAAGCTGACTGAGTTCCAGACTGAATCTTGAAACTTCAAGCTCAAAGATCTCAACAAAGCTGACTGAGTTCCAGACGAATGTTTTCTGTACAACCAACGATTCGGTGAGTTTCACTCTATTCAAAGGACCGATGCAGACCAGTACAAATTTGTTTTCCTCTGCGCCGACAGAGAAGAAGTTAACAAACAGCTGCAGGGTTTTGTTAACTAAGTTTATCCTCTAAAAAAGTTTTCTTTAAGAGATGAAATTTATCCTCTGTTGTTCAGACAGGGAAGATTAACAGTTACATGTTAATATTGTGTGTATCCTCTTGCTAGAGAAGACCTATCCTCTGTAAGCTAGAGAATATTAGCGTCATGTGCTAATAAGATTGTACCCTCTGTTGTAGAGAGTAGAGAGAAGTTTTTAGTGTTTTTGTTTGTGTGGTAACAAAGAAGTCACAAAATGGTTAGAAGGAATGCTAGGCTGATTCCCACGACAGAGTAAGGTGGATTAGCTAGCCCGTTATGGACAGACAATGAGTTTAAGTCTTTGTTAAGAGAGCACATGGACTCAATCGTGACTGAGGAAGTCAGATTGAATTTGACTGCTACAAGCAGTCAAAACATCTTTAGGTCCTAAAGATATTGAGAGACTTGTTGAAAGTTTGCCATCAGTGCGAAGAAATTTTTCTGAGTTTAGGAGAGAGTTGTCCAAAAAGATGCGGCTCTACGATATGTCTCTAGCTGAAGTCACCCAGCTAATATCACAGATTTTGACTGAGTCAGAATTCAATGATTTTGAAAATGCTGTAAACAATTATGAGTTTCAAAATGCCAGAAAAGATGAATTGAGAGAGGGAGTTCTGAAAGTGTTAACGAACATTGTTGGACCGAACGTGGACTGGTCAAAGATCACTAGTTTGGTACAGAAGAAGGGTGAAAATGTATGCGAGTACACAGAAAGATTTTGCCAGACTGCTGCAGCTTACAGTGGAATTGCTGACACTTCAGAGAAGGTGCTAGAGGCCTGCGCCTCTTTTTCACGTCAGTTTGGGTGACTTGGGTCTGAGAGGGTCTGATTATAATTTCACAAAGTCATCTGAAGCCATTCCATAGCTTAATGTGAGGGACAGAAGTCTATTTACATCATTAAATTAAAGTTTATGGAAACTCGTTTTCCCTCCTCTGCGGCTGTCAATCATTCTCCATTCAGTATTCAAACAGCGCGCGCGCCTCGTCCGGTTACAGCAGGATGCACGGTAAAACTCTCTCTAATATGATATATTCACATTATAATGCATGATCTGTAGATAAAAGGCTGTGGATTTGCATAACATGACTTTATTTTGTGTATTTGTATTTTATGTTTGTTGCTGTTTTTAAACGACTCGCTACCGTGTGCCTTCACACCACAAGGACTATGAATCGGCATCAAACGCACAATAACTGGAATTTAAAACTGTGAAGAAACAAATGATCAATAAACTGTTGGACAGATCTACACTAGGATTTGTGCGCTCGACTTTTCTTCGCTTTGTGCCGTGAACTTTTAAAAGCGCACCTGTGCAGCGTCTCCACGTTGCTTTGAGCACATCATGCGATGCGCATACGCGCTTTGTGCGCTCTGTTTTGAAGCGTTTCATATTATCATGTTTTTTCCTATATTTTTTATACCTAGCCTGCACAATACATTTAAAATAAGCATAATTTAATTGTATATATTGTGTGCACTAAAGCTGGTGAAAACCTATCTCAGGTCCACATGTCAGATGACAGATTAAGCAATTTAGGTGTTCTAAGTATTCAAGGAGTATTCAAGAGTCAAGGAGGGCAAAGGCCTTAAATCTAGATGAATTTGTTGATCTTTTTGCAAAAAAAACAAAACACAAAAATCGTAGAAAACAGTTAATGTGACTGATTCTGAATATGTAATGCAAATGTAGAAAATATAATGGAAATACAAATACATTGTTGAATGATTGTAAACATGGTATTTTGCCTGTTAATGCCTACAGTGCAGTGCAGAACATGATATGACAACAATAAGGTCTAAATGTAACTGGCCCCTCTAACAGTACATCTGGCCCCAGCTTGGCCCCCCCAGTTGAAATGGTCTAGAACCGCCACTGGAGAGGGCAGCTGTAATTACTGTGGTAAACCTGGCCATTGGATGAATGAGTGTAGGAAAAGCAAAAAGAACTTTAAAGAAGTTAACAAGGTTACTCAGCTTCTGCTCAGCCTGCTTGCTATTCTGAAGCAGCCCCTCCCCTCGTCATTAAACTCGTGGGGCAACTTGATACAGTGTTAACCATTTAGGCTGTGAGTGCTTAATTTCCCCAGAAACAACAACAAAGACGAAAGTCTGATTTTTGTTTAATAGTACGTGACTGTCTCAGCCTTCTTTTGGGGAACCCTGGTTAAGTAGAGTCACAGCCGTAAATGTTATACCACAGAATATTGCAGTCAGACACCCATCCTCTGTTATGATGTTTTATTAGGACTGATGTTTCACTGGAAAATGGAAATGTGCCAATTTTTCTCATACACTGTACAGTGTGCACACAACAGGGACAGAATAGGACACACAGACCAGGGCCGGGTTTCAGCGCTTTCTACGTGCAAAGTTACGAACGCTCGCAGCAATTCCACGAGCGTTTCCCAAAAATGCACTTAACATGAACGCGCGAGAACGCGCTCTACATGCTACTTAAGAGTCGCTGTCCATTCGTGAAGTGCTGAAACATAACCTTATATGGAATTGCATTCTGAACGTTTAACCTAATAATTGTCATCTGTTGTGGATTAGTAATCAAGACAAGTCTATAAAAAGCACCTACAGGTGGAGGCACTGACAAAATGGCTGAAAAACAAAACAAACAAAAAACACGAAAAGATACCTTTCAAAAAGATGAAATTAATGTACTTTTAGAGGAGATAGAGCGAAACAAAGATGCAATTTTTAACAGATTTAAATGATTTCTTTTATTTGTATTATTTTTTTCATTCATTTAATTTTGATTAAAATTATTAGATTAAATTATTTCTATTTTTTTGTTTTGTTTTCTGACCTTTTTAATTATTTAATTTATACATTAATTTAACCAATAACAAAAAAGAGTAATAAAGTGTACAATAAAGTACAATCGTCTTGGGGCATCCATCTCATTTACTGAAATAAACCGAGACCTCACCAAGGCTCCTTTCACCCTTTCATTTAAAACTCTTTTTTGTTGTTGTTGTTGTTTGTAAACAGTGAGACAAACCAGGATCATGTCTATCCAACAAATCTTTCTCTATTGAATCTATAGATCTTTCAAGAGTTTGAATAGCTTTTTTGTCATATTTGTGGAATTGACTGTGTATTGCTGACAAAACATTTGTATTTGTGTTTTTCCAATTTCACAACATTGTCTTAAATTTTCAAAAGTATGGGGTTTGTTTTCCAACATTCCCAGAAAACCACTAAATGTTTACAGAAATTAACATCTTGTAATAACTTAGCATTAAAGTGCTAATATGAAGATTTCCTTGAAGACTGTGACAAACATAATGGGCCCTATTTTAATGATCTGCAACGCAAGTATCAGGCGCAAAACGCAAGTAACATTGTGGGCGGGTCTTGGGCGCTGTTGCTATAATACCAGCGGGATAAATGACTCTTGCGCCCGATGCAAATCTAAAATGTGTTGGTCTGAAGCAGCTTCATTACTCATAGGTGTGGTTTGGGCGTAACGTGAAATAAACCAATCAGAGCGACATCTCACATTCCCTTTAAGAGCAGGCACGCTTGTTCTATAGCGGATTCCTATTATAACGGCGGATTTGCCAGGAGCGGTTCACAGCCGAGGAGACCGACGTTCTCATCAGGGCCGTAAAACACAGAGAAGTGACATTGGGGATGGAGAAACACACCCAAATTAACTTTGGTTAAACAGGCATATGATAATTTGGGTAAATGTGTAAGCTAGATGTATGCTTTTATAATAAACTGTCTATCTATCTATCTATCTATCTATCTATCTATCTATCTATCTATCTATCTATCTATCTATCGTAATAATGTATGATTTGCAAAAATGAAAACCGCTGCTTCTGTGTAGATGAGAGAATCAAAGTGTATGCGCGTTGTGCACACTCTACATTGTTTATGGCCAAGCATGCACCCTTAAAATAGCATATGAATAACATGCGCAACGCGCCACTGATTTTAAACTAGTTTTTTTCGGTCAGTGGCGGAATTGTTTTCTAAACCTGCAAAATAGCATGAGGGAACGTTTGCGCCGGAACACGCCTCCTCTTTGCACTGAACAGCCCCGGGGAGCGCAAGTGTATTTCCTAGTTTACCGACGTGCGTGGTAGGGAAAAGTCCGCTGGGCCCAATGACATAAAAACCATATGATGATCTGAAAACGTACTCGGTTACCTAATGTAACCTCGGTTCTCTCTAGAAGAGGGAACGAGTATTGCGTAAGTTAGCTTACGCTACGGGAAAGTTATCTTTTCTCGAGATCTGAAGCCAAAAAATGATCCTTAATTTTGTATTTATTGTCAACGCAGTGCGACAGCCGGCAGACCATGGCAGGCTACATAAGCGTGCTCATTGGCTGTCCAGCGGCAACTGCTGCAGCCTACCAGTGAGCCCTGTGTGACGTCACAGCACGCCCCCCACACCCCTCTAACCGTCAGGATGGGTGTGGCTAGCGTGTATATAAGGAAGGGCTCACAGGCTGAAAATCTGGTTTTCATAGTCTGAAGCGCAAAAGCTCGTGGCGTGACACGGCAGGTTACACAATCCAGTGCATGAGTCCCAGGGAAACCGGGGAAAAACCACATGCTGGAACAGGTGGTCGCTCGGAGAAACGGGCCAGCACATGTAATAAGCACTTCATATAAAATAGAGCAGCGCTGCCGGTCTATGTATCAATGTAGGCAATGCGGCCAGCAGCGCGGGCCAGCACAGTACATAAGCACATCATAGGGGAAAATAGAGCGGTCTCGCCGGTCTATGTGTACATGTAGAGAGAATAATCCCCAGCGCAACTGAGTGGAGGATAGGCGGCCAGCGGCGCAGGCCAGTACCGGTACACAGACGCGTAATGGGGACAAGAAGACAGAGCGGCACAGCTGGTCTGTGTACAGAAAAACTCTTCCCTTGGTCAGAAGTGCAAACAGCGCGCTTTTCGGCGCCTCCCGCTTATTTCAGGTCAGTTTGGGTGACTTGTGTGAATCGTGCAGATCCGAAGAGTTTTTTTTTTAAGGAGGAGGGGGGGGGGTTGAGAGGGTCTGATTATAATTTAACCAACAGTAATTTTGGATTGCGTCCACCAACAAGTAAATAGGAAATAAGCGAATCAGAACACTGCGCGCCAAACCAGCAGTAGTGCGCAAGCGTGAACCACTAGTGTTTCTGTCTCACTCTGGATCTGCCACTGCATCACATTTCTCTCTGCGTGGCGTGGAGTGTCCGTTTTTATGTCGGCTCTCATGTTAACTGGTTAGAGCTTGTGTTAGAGCACAATGCCTACGTGACACACACACTTCTCGAGCCGCGCCGAAACCGTGTGCTAGAAATAGAACCGCAACCGACGCCTATTTTTCACGCGACACGCAAGAGTGTTGGAAGTTTTCAGACAAAATAGAAGGCGCAAATACATATTAATAAATGACATTTTGATGCTTGAAAGTCTCTCGGTTTTGACAAATGCATATATAATTGTAATTTAAAAAATAGGCCTAATTATCGATTTTCAAATATTGCCCCTGTCAATAGGCCTACAGAACGAAATATTCTGTAGCCTATTTTGCCGTCAATACTGCCAACGTTGTCTTTGCTGTATCAGGCTATATATATTATGTTTAACATCCAAATGTAGATGGTCTGTCGGCGCACAGAGCCATGCAGTCGCAGACAGCACGTGAAGTTCGTGAACACCGAATTCCCTTTTCTTTCTTATATATTTGTGTTTGAACAGACATGTGCACGAAAAAATTAGCCAGTGTCCGTCTCAACGAGTTTCCCCGTAAACGCAGTCAAAATAAAACGGATGCGTGTCATTACCGGTATTAGATACGAGCATTCGTCTTAAAGGGACAGCACCCAATATACCTGCAGCTGTTTGTGTCACCAAAGTTAATCAAACAACAAAAGAGAAAGAGAAAAATCACGTTTTGTCAAAAGATAAACTGTATTAATACTTAATACAGTTAATTTACCTGAAAAACATAGAGCACTGCTTTATTTCTCGTGTATTTGTGTTTTATTGTATTTATATTTGTATTTTGTTTATTAGTTTCTATGCAGATGCACTAGGCCTACCCTACACAATTACCCCAGTCATCCTAGAATTATTAATTCTTTACAAAAAGAGCTATTCAAATCATCAGGTGAAATTGTTTTCAGGAAGTAGCAGTAAAGTAAGAAGAAGAAGTGCAAGATAGTTTTTCTAAATTTCATTTGACTCTATGTGCCTATAGGGGTGGGTTGGGGATGGTGGCAATGTAGTATCTGGATATTTGCCGCGGGACGAGGGCTTCGATTACCTCTCTCTTTTTTGACCATACATGTGTTTGCACCCCTGCTTGGTCCGAACTCAAGACATGCGGGGCTAACAGATAGCGCGTGTAGATCCCCCATGCGCTTTACTGAAGACAGAGCTATCAGAAAAACGGTTTTGAGCGAAAGGTATTTCAAATCCACGGATTCAAAGGGAAAAGCCTTCAGGGCCTCCAGGACCAAGGACAGATCCCAAATAGGAACCGAGGGAGACCGCGGGGGATTCATCCGTCTGGCTCCTCTGAGGAAATGGATGATGAGCTCGTTCCTTCCTATTGCACGGCCGCGCGTCGTCTCCGCGAACGCTGCAATAGCCGCAACATACACTTTGAGCGTGGAGGGGGACCTGCCCCTGTCCAACAGCTCTTGTAGGAAGGAGAGCACCCGTGGAACCCCGCCTGTACGTGGATCCAGGCTCTTAGTAGCGCACCATTTAGAGAACACAGACCATTTAGACGAGTAGAGCCTTCTCGTGGAAGGAGCTCTAGACTGCGTTATCGTGTTTACGACCCCTTCTGGCAGGTCAACGGGTATCCGTTTCATTATCCACGCATGCAGAGACCAGCGCTCTGGATGGAGATGCCAAATTGATCCACCGGCCTGAGATAGGAGATCCTTTCTCACCGAGATCGGCCATGGGGCTAAGTGCGACAGCCTCACTAGCTCTGGGTACCAGATTTGGTTCTCCCATTGCGGGGCTATAAGGAGCACTGGGTGGTGCGTTTCCCTGATCCTCTTGATGACCTGTGGTAACAGGGAGATCGGAGGGAAAGCGTACAGCGGGAGGCTGGGCCAGGTTTGGGCCAGCGCGTCCTAGCTCTTTGAGAAGAACGTCGGGCAGTGAGCGTTGTCTTTTCACGCAAAGAGGTCAACTTCCGCCCTGCCGAATAGGCGCCAAAGTGACTGGACTGTCTGAGGGTGCAGAGACCATACTCCCGGGGGAATGATGTCTCTGGACAGTCTGTCTGGGCCGACGTTCAGGTGGCCCGGCACGTGCGCGGCTCTCAGCGAGCGCAGTGAGTGATGAGCCCACGCGAGAAGGCGTTCTGTCAGTTTGCAGAGGTTCCTGGATCTGACACCGCCCTGTATAAGGAAGGGCTCACAGGCTGAAAATCTGATTTTCTTGTCTTCAGCGAAGCTCTTCGCATCGCTGGATCTTGAGAGAGCCGCCGCCGTCGAATCTAGCGACCAGCAAGCCTAGGAAGCGTCTGAGGAAGCTGGCCGCCTTTGCCGCCTTCAGCCATCCGTGCCTGCTACGCCATCCGGCGACATATACTTTTCTGCTGTGTGTGTTCGCCCCTGCGACACACACTCTCTCTCCTCTTCTAAAAGAGCAATTTCTACGAGGCGTTGTTTCAAATGCCTCGCACGACTTCCCACTCTCTCTCCCTCTGTTCGAGCCGAGCAAACTGCGCCGTTCACAAGGGATGCCAGAAGCGGACAGTCTCGGGGCGAGCTTCCTCGCTCTCTCTCCCTCTGTTCGAGCCGCGCAGACTGCGCTGCTCACAAAGGATGGCAGAAGCGGACGGTCTCGGAGCGAGCTTCCTCTCCCTCTGTTCGAGCCGCGCAAACTGCGCCGCTCACAAGGGATGGCAGAAGCGGACGGTCTTGGAGCTCTCTTTACGTTACAAGAAAGCTACTCCGTCCTCGCGCCCCGTTCGCACGCGTCACTCACCGGCGAAAGGAGAACAGAGAGTGTTTTCGTCCCGCCGTGGCTGGACCAACCTCCATTTCTCACACATTTCTCAGTCCCCTCTTAAGTTCAGGCGACTGGAATTGTTAATATCGCAGTATACGAGCCTGTTATAATACACGCACGCCTGCAAACAAACGCCGTCACAAGACATGATGACGCTCTCTGGCTACTCGCCCCGTTCGCGTGCGTCACTCATCCCGGTCTCTCCCTTGTTGAGCCGCGGAGATTGCGCCGTTCACAAGGGATGACAGAGCGGACGGTCACGAGCAATGTTCAGCGTGCGCGCCTCACACACCGGCGAAAAGAGGAGAAGAGAGTGTTTTAGTCCCGCTGAGGCCGGACCAACCTCCAATTCTCACACATTTCTCAGTCCCCTCTTAAGTTCAGGCGGCTGGAAATATTAATATTGCAGTAAACGAGCCTGTTATAATACACGCACGCCTGCAAACAAATGCCGACACGAAACATGATGGCGCTCTCTTATATGCTCGCGCTAACCAAAAGTCAAGTCAAGTCAAGTCAAGTTTATTTATATAGCGCTTTTCACAACACAGGCTGTATCAAAGCAGCTTCACAGCAATAAATTAGAACAATACATCAATGCTTGTTTCTAGTGGAACGTCTACGTTTGGTAATGCTGATCAATAGTATCGTTGATTGATTAATTAAATTAAATATCCCCAACTGAGCAAGCCAAAGGCAACAGTGGCAAGCAACCGAAAAACTCCATCAGGTGACCTAATGGAGAAAAAAAAAACCTTGGGAGAACCCGGGCTCAGTCGGGGGCCAGTTCTCCTCTGGCGTTTATATGCTAGAGGTCGGATTTAACTGTAAGATTAAAAGTATTATATGAATGCCTGGCTGAAGAGATGCGTCTTTAATCTAGTTTTAAACTGGGAGAGCGAGTCTGAGCAACGAACAGTATCCGGAAGACTATTCCAGAGTTTTGGTGATAAATGTGAAAATGCTCTCCCTCCTTTGGTGGATCTGGATATCCTAGGTATGACCAAAAGCCTCGAATTTAGTGACCTTAAAGAGCGCGATGGATTATAGGGCGATAGAAGATCCGTTAAATAGACTGGAGCTAAGCCGTTTAGGGCTTTATAAGTCAGTAGCAATACCTTGTAATTAATACGGGACTTTATAGGTAACCAATGTAGTGATGATAAAATCGGTTTTATATGATCATATTTTCTTGATCTAGTTAGAACTCTAGCGGCGGCATTTTGGACTAACTGTAGCTTGTTTATTGAGGATGCAGGACAACCGGCTAATAACGCATTACAGTAATCTAGTCTCGAAGTCATGAATGCATGAACTAACTTTTCTGCATCAGAAACTGATAGCATGTTGCGTAGCTTAGCAATGTTTCTAAGGTGGAAAAAGGCTGTTCTTGTTACATATGAAATATGATTTTCAAAAGACAGGTTGCAGTCTAATATAACACCCAGGTCTTTTACTGTAGAGGATGAAGTAACAGGACATCCTACTATGTTAAAGTTGTATTGTGAGAGGTTTTGTGGGTGGTTTTTTGAACCGATAAGTAGTACCTCTGTCTTGTCTGGATTTAATAAAAGAAAATTACGCGTCATCCAATCTTTTATATCTTTAACACACTCTGTCAATTTGGATAATTTAGCGTTTTCATCCGGCCGTGATGAAATATAGATTTGAGTGTCATCAGCATAACAATGGAAACTAATTCCATGTTTCCTTATAATATTTCCAAGTGGCAGCATATATATTGAGAATAATAGAGGGCCTAACACAGATCCCTGCGGCACTCCATAGTTTACTGGAGTTATGATAGATTTTTCTCCATTTAAATAAACAAAATGGTAGCGGTCAGATAAATACGATCTAAACCAGCTTAATGCTTGTCCTTGAATACCAGAATAATTTTGTAATCGATCTAAGAGTATTGTATGATCTATAGTATCGAACGCAGCACTAAGATCAAGTAAAACTAATATTGAGATACAGCCTTGGTCAGAAGCTAAAAGTAAATCATTTGTGATTTTAACGAGCGCAGTTTCAGTGCTATGATGCGGCCTGAACCCAGACTGAAACTTTTCATAGACGTCATTTTCTTGTAAGAAAGAGCCCAGTTGAGCGGACACAACTTTTTCTAGTATTTTAGACATAAAAGGTAGATTTGAAATGGGTCTATAATTTACTAGATTATTCGGATCTAATTGTGGTTTCTTAATGAGAGGTTTTATAACTGCCAGTTTAAATGTTTTTGGAACATAACCTAAAGATAAAGACGAGTTAATAATATTGAGGAGAGGCTCTTCCACTACAGGTAACACTTCTTTCAATAGTTTAGTTGGTATAGGATCTAGTAAACATGTTGTTGTTTTAGATGAAGTAAAAAGTTTATTTAACTCTTTTTGTTCTATAGTTGTAAAGCACTGTAATTGTTCTTGCGGGGTGATACTTGAGGCTGAATTATAAGGCGCGATTGAGGATTGAACGTTTACAATTGTGGTTCTGATGTTTTCTATTTTCTCAGTGAAGAACTTCATGAAATCATTACTCATAAACTGTAATGGAATATTTTGTTCAGGAGTCATCTGTTTATTTGTTAGTCTCGCCACGGTGTTAAATAAGAACTTAGGATTGTTATGGTTGTTTCCTATTAGTTTGCGGAGATGCTCAGCCCTGGCCGCTTTTAGGGCCTTTTTATAACGTGACATACTGTCTTTCCATGCGATTCTAAAGACCTCTAAGTTAGTTTGTTTCCATTTACGCTCTAAATTACGGGTTTCTCTCTTTAGAACACGCGTAGTATTGTTGTACCATGGTGCTTTACTTTTCTCTCTGACCTTTTTTAATCTAATGGGCGCAACAATATCCAATGATCCAGAGAGAATGGTGCTCATAGTGCTAGTTAATTCCTCAAGTTCATCTGTTTGTTTGGGTTCACTGAGCAGCTGAGACAGATCCAATAAGCTATTTGAAAAATGATCTATGGTGGATGGAAGGATTGTTCTGCCTAATCGATAATGCGGCGCAGCATGATATATTACAGGAGTACGTAATATGCAAGTTACCATGTAATGGTCAGTGACATCGTCACTTTGTGGAATGATATCTATATCGGTTGGATCGGTTCCATGTGATATAATTAAATCGAGTGTATGATTAAATCGATGAGTTGGTCCGGTGACGTTTTGCTTGACCCCAAAGGAGTTTAATAAATCTGTAAACGCAGCCCCTAACGCATCATTTTGATTATCTACATGGATATTAAAGTCTCCAACAATTAATGCTTTATCGAAGTTAACTAATAGGTCTGAGAGAAGATCTGCAAACTCTTTTAGGAAATCAGCGTAAGGCCCAGGCGGTCTATATACGGTAGCCAAGGCTAGAGATAATATGGATGTTTTTCGAACATCTAAGAGCGTAACATTTAGTACAAGTACTTCAAATGAAATAAACTTATAACCCGTTTTCTGAGTAACATTGAGAAAATCTCTATAGATTGTTGCAACACCGCCGCCACGACCATTCAGACGGGGCTCATGCTTATAGGAGTATCCTGATGGAGTAGACTCATTTAGACCGAAATAATCATTTGGTTTAAGCCAGGTTTCAGTAAGGCAAAGTACATCGAAGCTATTATCTGTGACTATTTCATTTACAATAACTGCCTTAGGTGTGAGTGATCTAATGTTTAGAAGACCTAGCTTTAGAAATTGTTTTTGATTACCAATAGCAACATTTTCTGGTTTAATAACAATTAGATTTTTTCTAGATCCTGCAGTAGATTTATTATTCGATCTCACTAAACGAGGAATAGACACAGTTTCTATGCAATGTTCTACACTATTTATATCAGTTAAATTGGTGCAGCAGAGACTATGATTTGGACTTTTGGTTACTAGTCAAAAGGTATTTAACATTTTGGAGATGTTATCTGACAGAAGATCCGATCCGAATCTGCTTGGGTGTAAGCCATCAGCACGGTAAAGCCTAGGACGCTCCCAAAACAGATTCCAATTATTTACAAAGAGCAGTTTCTGCTCATTGCACCATGACATTAACCATTCATTTAGCGCGAATAATCTACTAAACTTTTCATGACCTAGTCGGTACGTGGGAAGCGGTCCTGACACAATAATCATTATATCAGGCGATGTGCTGCGTACCGTATCGATCAGATTCCTGAAGTCTTTTTTCAGAACTTCCGTCTGGCGCAGCCTGATGTCGTTCACTCCCGCGTGCAGGACCACAGTTCCGACGCGCTCGTTCAGAATCTCGGGAACGCGAGCAGCGATTTCAGAAACGCAAGCACCAGGAAAGCAGTGATTATGCACCTTACTTTTATTTAACGTAGGGTGTACGTGTCGAACGATGGAATCGCCGATGATCACAGCATCGCGTTCTGTTTCGCGAAGAGGGGAGAAACGGTTTTGTGTGGATATCTCGAAAACCGGGAGGGTCGGAGAGAGTTTTCTTGGTCTAGACCTGGCTCGCGTCTTCCGCTGCGGAAAAATCCAGGCTTCGTGATGGCATGTTGGAGCCGGGGTGAACGAGACCATGGCTGATCGCGACCTCGACGTTCGGGACCGATGTTGAGGAACGCACGGAGTAGACGAGGTCGGAGTCATCGGGTTAGTAACGTTAGTCTCTGATTTGTGTGCCTCGGCGCGCGATGTTTCAAGAGCTAACCGCCGGTCTATCAGCTCGGCTTTTCTCACTAAAAGGTCGTGGATCTGTTTCTCAACAGCTTCCAGCTCAGACTGCACCGCGTGCAGCTCAAATGTGTCCTCACCTGCACCAAAAGGTAAACTACTTACATTTGATATATTCGCCATTTTAACAGATGGACAGTAAGTTAAGTTAGCAACGACGCTACCAGTGATGCTATCAATATTAATACTAATTTATGGCTTAAGTCTTGGATATAATCCGTCTTTTTACGGGTACGGGTGTAGAGTAGACGCACGATAGGCGAGAGAAAAAAAAATGTTTGTTTGTAAATGAGTGCGGAGAAGACGCGTTCAGCCGTGATCCACGGACGTAACCTATAAGAGTATCCAGCGTTGGATCACTAGGCTTGAGACGCGTCTGCTCAACAATCCGCGTTGTAACTATGAGGTGAGAAAAATAGAAAATGTTCGTTGTAAGTGAGTTTAAAGAGAAATCAAGAATTATAAATCAATCGATGGAGCTCCAAAGACAACAACGCGCTCAGACGCGACGCATGCGCATTCGAAACAGTTTCGAAATTACTAATGTGTTCTCCCCTGTGGCTCAGTGGCAGAATCTTAGGCTTTTGCCCCAGAGACCTGTGTTCGATCCCGGCTCTCGCGGCAGATAAAAAAATTATGCTGTTCGCTTCTCCGAGCTCGCGGCCAGCTTTTCTTACATACAGAAAGCGAACCCGCCTCTCGCACCCTCCCGCTCACATGATGGTGCTTGAGTATTTGCTGAGTGTCTAAATACAAGCCTTCAAGCATTTAGCTCTGTTAGTCCCCTTAAAAAGGCGACTGCAGATGTGTATTCCGCAGCCACGAGCACGTTGTACAACCCGCTCGCCTGCACCAAAACACTGTTTTTACGGCGACGATGGTGTGTAAAAAATGTGCCCGCCTCCCAGTGTTCACCCCTACACACAAGCACGGTTTCCCCTGTGTCATTCACTCATGCAGTGCCCACGGTTAAGTCTCGCTGCAGCCGGACCACCGTCAAAGCTTCACGCTCTGTCAGTCCCCGTTGCCACGGCTACTGCAGTTGTTTACCTCGCAGCCAACGAGCCGGTAAATCTACCCTCTCGCCTGCACACAACCGCCGTTTTCACGACGACCCAGAGAAATCTCAAAAGAGTATGATGTCTGGTTGTACGGCTCACGCCGCATGTGTTTCAAGTGTAGTAAATGTGCCCACGTTTCTGTGTTCACCCCTACACACAAGCACTATAAATCCCGTGTCTCTCACAGAGTCCACTCTCATAAAGCGGGCAAAAGCCGCTCGAGTGTTAAGAAGGTCACGTGTCCACCCCCCCGTGCCCACACCTACTCACTGCCCGCTCTGTTACACGGCCTCTCACTACCGGTCATGTTTCAAATGTAAGTCCTGTGCCCGCCCTCGAGCGCTCACACATACTAACAAACATTTCGCCCCAGACGCCGCTCTGGATGTGCGTCGCCGCTCTCTATATGTTCCCTGTCCAAAGCCACCGGGACACTGTGTGTAAAACGGCCAGCCATCGCTGCATGCAAGCCGCCATATCTAAGCACCGAGAGCGCACCGAGAGCGTGTGCGCTGCGCCCGCGCCTCCGTATCGAGCTCTCGAGCCCGCAATACACGGCAATCAGAGCCCGGAGGCCATTCTGCCCCTAGCCGCACACGCGAAAGCGTGGGAAGCTATTCCAGGCGCGTCAGAATGGTCAGTTCGTTTGCCGCCCCGCGCTTTCCGAACGCGAACCGAGACGAGAGTGAATGGGGAAGTAGCACATCTACTTCGAGCAGAAATAGCGACACTTCTGTGCAAAGGGGCTATAGAACTGGTACTCCCTTCTCTGAGCGAGTCAGGCTTTTACAGCCTTTATTTCCCCGTTCCCAAGAAGGACGGAGCTCTCAGACCGATTTTGGATCTGAGATATTTGAACAAAGCTCTTATGAAAAGACCGTTCAAAATGCTCACAACCAGGCAGATCCTCGCGCAGATTTGCCCGAGGGACTGGTTTATCTCCCTCGATCTGAAAGACGCTTACTTTCAGATCCAGATAATACCCCATCACAGGCCATTCTTGAGATTCGCCTTCGACGGTCCGGTATATCAGTACACTGTCCTGCCATTCGGCCTGTCTTTAGCACCCTGTACATTCACGAAGTGCATGGACACGGCTCTTGCTCCCCTGAGAGGTCAGGGAATGCGAATTTTGAACTATTTGGACGATTGGCTGATTCTAGCACAGTCAGAGGAAGAGCTTATCGCTCACAGAACAGTGCTTCTCAGCCACCTGGAAAGCCTGGGTCTCACGGTCAACTGTACCAAGAGCTCATTACTGCCCAGTCAGTCGACCTCTTTTCTGGGTTTGGAACTGGACTCTGTGGCAATGACGGCCCGCCTGTCGACACAGCGCGTGCGCTGTATTCGACGCCTGGCCGCGTCTTTCCAGCCGGGCAGCACCGCACCTCTCAAGACATTTCAGAGGATGCTGGGTTGTATGGCCTCAGCTGCACCAGTGCTTCAGCTGGGTCTACTGCGTATGCGCCCGCTGCAACGCTGGTTGAATGCCCGAGTGACTCACAGAGCCTGGGCTTCCGGCGGCTTTCAAATCAGAGTGACTCAGGGCTGCGTTTCAGCACTGAAGCCTTGGTTAGCAGCCGACTGGTACCAGCGGCGAGTGACAATGGGAGCCGTCTCGCACCGCAAAGTTTTCTCGACGGACGCATCCAACTTAGGTTAGGGTTAGGGTTAGGACAACATGTCCGTGGTGTCCTATGTGAACCGACAGGGCGGTGTCAGATCCAGAAACCTCTGCAAACTGACAGAACGCCTTCTCGCGTGGGCTCATCACTCACTGCGCTCGCTGAGAGCCGCGCACGTGCCGGCCCACCTGAACGTCGGCCCAGACAGACTGTCCAGAGATATCATTCCCCCGGGAGTATGGTCTCTGCACCCTCAGCCAGTCCAGTCACTTTGGCGCCTATTCGGCAGGGCGGAAGTCGACCTCTTTGCGTGAAAAGACAACGCTCACTGCCCGACGTTCTTCTCAAAGAGCTAGGACGCGCTGGCCCAAACCTGGCCCAGCCTCCCGCTGTACGCTTTCCCTCCGATCTCCCTGTTACTACAGGTCATCAAGAGGATCAGGGAAACGCACCACCCAGTGCTCCTTATAGCCCCGCGATGGGAGAACCAAATCTGGTACCCAGAGCTAGTGAGGCTGTCGCACTTAGCCCCATGGCCGATCTCGGTGAGAAAGGATCTCCTATCTCAGGCCGGTGGATCAATTTGGCATCCCCATCCAGAGCGCTGGTCTCTGCATGCGTGGATAATCAACGGATACCCGTTGACCTGCCAGAAGGGGTCGTAAACACGATCACGCAGTCTAGAGCTCCTTCCACGAGAAGGCTCTACGCGTCTAAATGGTCTGCGTTCTCTAAATGGTGCGCTACTAAGAGCCTGGATCCACGTACAGGCGGGGTTCCACGGGTGCTCTCCTTCCTACAAGAGCTGTTGGACAGGGGCAGGTCCCCCTCCACGCTCAAAGTGTATGTTGCGGCTATTTCAGCGTTCGCGGAGACGACGCGCGGCCGTGCAATAGGAAGGAACGAGCTCATCATCCATTTCCTCAGAGGAGCCAGACGGATGAATCCCCCGTGGTCCCCCTCGGTTCCTATTTGGGATCTGTCCTTGGTCCTGGAGGCCCTGAAGGCTTTTCCCTTTGAATCCGTGGATTTGAAATACCTTTCGCTCAAAACCGTTTTTCTGATAGCTCTGTCTTCAGTAAAACGCGTAGGGGATCTACACGCGCTATCTGTTAGCCCCGCATGTCTTGAGTTCGGACCAAATGACTCCAAAGTCATCCTCAAACCGAGACACGTTACATCCCCAAAGCGATTGGTATCCCCTTTAGGGCACAAATCATCTCCCTGTCGGCTCTGCCAGCATCCGATAGCGAGGACAGTGATAACCTCTTATGCCCCGTCAGGGCGCTGAGAGTTTACATCATGCGCTCCGCCGCCTTTAGGCGTTCCGAGCAGCTCTTTGCTTCATTTGGTGGGCGCATCAAGGGTCTCGCTGCCTCGAAACAGAGTCTGTCCAGGTGGATAGTGGACGCGATCGCAGCAGCCTACGCCTCCAAACACCTGCAGTGCCCTATGGGTATCAGAGCCCACTCCACTAGAGGCATGGCCTCGTCGTGGGCTTGGTCTAGCGGGATTTCTATTCACGATATTTGCATGGCGGCGGGCTGAGCCTCCCCATCTACATTCGTGAGGTTTTATAACCTGGAAGTTCCTGCCTTGCAGGCTAAACTGTTATCAGTATAAGTGATATGTATGTTCTGCCCAGTTGCTCATGTGCAGACTACGTTCATGTACTGTTAATATTTCTGGTAAATGGCACCAAGCAGGGGTGCAAACACATGTATGGTCAAAAAAGAGAGAGGTAATCGAAGCCCTCGTCCCGCGGCAAATATCCAGATACTACATTGCCACCATCCCCAACCCACCCCTATAGGCACATAGAGTCAAATGAAATTTAGAAAAACTATCTTGCACTTCTTCTTCTTGCTTTACTGCTACTTCCTGAAAACAATTTCACCTGATGATTTGAATAGCTCTTTTTGTAAAGAATTAATAATTCTAGGATGACTGGGGTAATTGTGTAGGGTAGGCCTAGTGCATCTGCATAGAAACTAATAAACAAAATACAAATATAAATACAATAAAACACAAATACACGAGAAATAAAGCAGTGCTTTATGTTTTTCAGGTAAATTAACTGTATTAAGTTTATCTTTTGACAAAACGTGATTTTTCTCTTTCTCTTTTGTTGTTTGATTAACTTTGGTGACACAAACAGCTGCAGGTATATTGGGTGCTGTCCCTTTAAGACGAATGCACGTATCTAATACCGGTAATGACACGCATCCGTTTTATTTTGACTGCGTTTACGGGGAAACTCGTTGAGACGGACACTGGCTTATTTTTTCGTGCACATGTCTGTTCAAACACAAATATATAAGAAAGAAAAGGGAATTCGGTGTTCACGAACTTCACGTGCTGTCTGCGACTGCGTGGCTCTGTGCGCCGACAGACCATCTACATTTGGATGTTAAACATAATATATATAGCCTGATACAGCAAAGACAACGTTGGCAGTATTGACGGCAAAATAGGCTACAGAATATTTCGTTCTGTAGGCCTATTGACAGGGGCAATATTTGAAAATCGATAATTAGGCCTATTTTTTAAATTACAATTATATATGCATTTGTCAAAACCGAGAGACTTTCAAGCATCAAAATGTCATTTATTAATATGTATTTGCGCCTTCTATTTTGTCTGAAAACTTCCAACACTCTTGCGTGTCGCGTGAAAAATAGGCGTCGGTTGCGGTTCTATTTCTAGCACACGGTTTCGGCGCGGCTCGAGAAGTGTGTGTGTCACGTAGGCATTGTGCTCTAACACAAGCTCTAACCAGTTAACATGAGAGCCGACATAAAAACGGACACTCTACGCCACGCAGAGAGAAATGTGATGCAGTGGCAGATCCAGAGTGAGACAGAAACACTAGTGGTTCACGCTTGCGCACTACTGCTGGTTTGGCGCGCAGTGTTCTGATTCGCTTATTTCCTATTTACTTGTTGGTGGACGCAATCCAAAATTACTGTTGGTTAAATTATAATCAGACCCTCTCAACCCCCCCCCCCCCTCCTTAAAAAAAAACTCTTCGGATCTGCACGATTCACATTAAGTCACCCAAACTGACCTGAAATAAGCGGGAGGCGCCGAAAAGCGCGCTGTTTGCACTTCTGACCAAGGGAAGAGTTTTTCTGTACACAGACCAGCTGTGCCGCTCTGTCTTCTTGTCCCCATTACGCGTCTGTGTACCGGTACTGGCCTGCGCCGCTGGCCGCCTATCCTCCACTCAGTTGCGCTGGGGATTATTCTCTCTACATGTACACATAGACCGGCGAGACCGCTCTATTTTCCCCTATGATGTGCTTATGTACTGTGCTGGCCCGCACTGCTGGCCGCATTGCCTACATTGATACATAGACCGGCAGCGCTGCTCTATTTTATATGAAGTGCTTATTACATGTGCTGGCCCGTTTCTCCGAGCGACCACCTGTTCCAGCATGTGGTTTTTCCCCGGTTTCCCTGGGACTCATGCACTGGATTGTGTAACCTGCCGTGTCACGCCACGAGCTTTTGCGCTTCAGACTATGAAAACCCATAGACAGTAAAAGAAATGGACACAGCGACCCCATTGGAACTCAATTGAGACAAGTGAAGCCCATTTTTAGCGATTTCTTAGCACTTCCTTTCCTGACGCGCAGACTCAAACCGAGCAAAGCGTTACACGGACCACGTGAGCAACCCGTCTGTCTTCTAGTAGCTGTGCCAAGAGAAATCTGAATCATTCCCTTCCGAATCTTGCAGAGACGGAGAGTGTGAGTAGGAATTGTCCATGAGCATGGAGCAGGATCAACTTTTGCTAGGTATTCTGATTAATTATATTGTCATTTTGCCTCTACGTCCCCCCGATTGCCAGCGAGCGTCTCCTCCTGTCCATACGGTAATCTCTCTAATGTGCGACAAAGAGTCGCTTGGTTATGACGCAATCGTTAGCCTACTTTTACAAAAACTGCTTCTACGGCGCCATAACATAAGCTACAAGGTAATGGAGCATTTTATACATTGTCGTGTGTCTTTAGAAATAAAAAATGGACAAATGGAGTCTTCAAACGCCTCAGATGTAAAGTTATTCGCTGTCAAAGTGACGCCAAAATGAATGGAAGTCAATGGGATTGCTAACGCAAGTGAAGTTCCGCTCAAGATGGCGGCACCCGGCCGACTTCAACTTCCGGTCGACTTCCTTCCCGCTTGTGAAAACCAGATTTTCAGCCTGTGAGCCCTTCCTTATATACACGCTAGCCACACCCATCCTGACGGTTAGAGGGGTGTGGGGGGCGTGCTGTGACGTCACACAGGGCTCACTGGTAGGCTGCAGCAGTTGCCGCTGGACAGCCAATGAGCACGCTTATGTAGCCTGCCATGGTCTGCCGGCTGTCGCACTGCGTTGACAATAAATACAAAATTAAGGATCATTTTTTGGCTTCAGATCTCGAGAAAAGATAACTTTCCCGTAGCGTAAGCTAACTTTCGCAATACGAGAGTACCTCTCGTAAGAGAACCCCACTGGTAAAATTGAGCACTCAATGACCAGATTACTAAAACATTTAGATATATAAATTATATCCAACCGGGCAGCACTCTATGGGGCGCCGTTTGTAAAGCGGCTCGCGCTGAAAATAACAGCAACATTTTGTCACATTTAGCTTCAAACAATGTTTAAAAAACTGGTATGAATTTTTGACGGTCACTTTTTACCACATTTACAACAATATTTGTCAACTTAGAGATATTTTAAATAGTTAAATCTAAATATTAAATGTTACACCTAAATGTTAAATCTAAATCTAAATGTTAAATATAAATATTAAATATAAATGTTAGGCTAAATCTAAATGTTAAATCTAAATCTAAATGTTAAATCTAAATATTAAATCTAAATCTAAATGTTAAATCTAAATCTAAATGTTGAATCTAAATCTAAATGTTAAATCTAAATGTTAAATCTAAATGTTGAATCTAAATCTAAATGTTAAATCTAAATCTAAATGTTGAATCTAAATGTTTGGGGTGAAACTAAATATTTAACTAATATGCAAATTCAAAATGCCGGTAACAGGAAGTGCCAAAATAAAAGCTCGAGGTGGTCAGTGTGTGTTTATAGCATAGTTTATAGTGTCAAATAACGAATAAAAACCATCTCATCCGAGGAAATGGACTCTTGGACATAGATTATCGTGATAATAACTACCTAAAATAATAAACACGTTTGGAGAAACTAGTGCGGGACTTATGACCTGTAGCCATAATAGCCAGCCACTAGGGGGCTCACTTTGACTGAATGTCATGTCATCACTCTGTCATCACGATACTCTACAGTTTCTCCAAACGTGTTTATTATTTTAGGTAGTTATTATCGTTATATTATAGTTATTATTATGAGATGGTTTTTATTCGTTATTTGACACTATAAACCATGCTATAAACACACACTGACCACCTCGAGCTTTTATTTTGGCACTTCCGGCATTTTGAATTTGCATATTAGTTAAATATTTAGTTTCACCCAAAACATTTAGATTCAACATTTAGATTTAGATTCAACATTTAGATTTAGATTTAACATTTAGATTTAACATTTAGATTTAGATTTAACATTTAGATTTAACATTTAGATTTAGATTTAATATTTAGATTTAACATTTAGATTTAGATTTAGATTTAACATTTAACATTTAGATTTATATTTAATATTTAGATTTAACATTTAGATTGAGATTTAACATTAGATTTAATATTTAGATTTAACATTTAGATTTAGATTTAACATTTAGATTTATATTTAGCATTTAGATTTAATATTTAACATTTAGGTGTACCATTTAATATTTAGATTTAACTATTTAAAATATCTCTAAGTTGACAAATATTGTTGTAAATGTGGTAAAAAGTGACCGTCAAAAATTCATACCAGTTTTTTAAACATTGTTTGAAGTTAAATGTGACAAAATGTTGCTGTTATTTTCAGCGTGAGCCGCTTTACAAACGGCGCCCCATAGCACTCACTCTATTATCAGATACTTTTACCCAAGTACATTGTCTGGCAGTATTATGTTTGATACTCCACATATTTAAAAGTTAAGTTTATTTTACTAATTTAGACAGGTAAATAGAAGATTGCATATGAGGTTCCTCGGAAGTTCGATCAATGGTAACATTTTCTGTGCAATTCCAGTCTCCCCCAATTGTCACATTGTCATTATTGTGACACTCTTTCAATATTCCACTTAAACTCCTAAAAAACGTGATTCTCTCATGACCCACCTTCAGTAAATTCACATTTATGAAACAAAAAAGAAAACCTTCAATTTCAGCCTTCACTAAAACAAGACGACCTTGTATAACTTATTCGGAGCTTAAAATAATAACTCTATTTCCGGAGAAAAAATAATTGCCACACCTGCACTGAAATGTGTGTCCCATGACTAAGTATCTGTTGCCCCTTCCAGCAAATTTTTCAGTCGGCTTCATTATCTACATCACTATGAGTTTCCTGAAGCAATACAACATTTAGTATTTTTAGCTGTATGCTTTCCAATAAAAAATCACTTTAATGGAGCCCACCCTAAAATATCCAGACATAACAGAAAAAGACAAAAAGAGAGAAAACCCATATGATTCATTTCTGATCAGTTATTCAAGAACTTTTTTCCCCTTCCTACATTTTCTTATCACTGTAAGATGCTTCTGAAGCTGAAAACACTTCTTTTCACTCAAAAGATCAAAACCAACTGCTTTTTGAAAAACTGCAACAGACTTAAACTTCTCAATGTCTGGGAAATAATCTTTAACATTCACCTGTTTGCCAAAGGTATCATCCAAAGAATTATTTATTTCCTCAAGGGGATATAAGGAAATTTCCTTATGAAAATCTCCCTGTGAGCTATCAATGTCAATAGAATCTGTATCATCAGACATGGCATCAATAATGTCATTGTTTGTACAAGTTAATGAACCACTCGGATTAATCAAATTCCTCAACATTATAGTCACTTTGCTCAATGTTGCTATTACCTGGTACAATAACACTAGTTTTTGCTGTGGCGTTCTCAGCATTTCCGCTACAGGTGACGTCACTAACACTGCACTCAGCTGACTGTATCGGCACTTCAGGCACTGGCTCAGAGATGACGCGCGTTACTGTGCCAGTATCTGATTGAAAACCAGAAGGATGTGCGATTTCATTGTCAACAACATTTTCTGAGGTGATCATAGCATCAACCTCCCCCTCTGAAACAATATTTCTACCAGAAAGACGTAACAAAGCATTAATTTATTAACAGCCCAGCAAGTAAGTATTGTGTTATAAAATTCTTTGGCGTATTCGCCGCAAAGCTCGAAATCCTAGGGTAACGGAATATGCATTTCCTGCCTGAAGACGAAGGCAGGGGTGCAGCCGACCCCCTGGGAGGTATGGGCAGGGACCATCCTGGTGGTGGTGGGGACGATGGAGATGAATGTTGGCGTCAGCATCTGCAAACTCAGACATGTGTAAGTACCGATCTTTTATACTACAAGTATTAAAACACAAATGGTTAAATGTGAAGGTAATAAGTGACGTAACAACTGAGTCTTCCTGGCAGAACTTATGCTAAAGCTTTCATTTCACGAGTTCACACTTACAAATAAGTCAGATAGAATAAATGGTATGCATATTTGGCATGCTGTCTGAAGAGAGGGTTCTGGGCTGAATGTTTGAAATTTCGATTTTGCTTAAAGGTGCATAAAGCGGAGTAACCCGCACAAGATTATCATGTATGACAATACCATTGTAACAGGATTCGTGTTGGATTCTGTTATGATGCATTAATTCTGGATGTACTGGCGCTCGTTGTATATGTATGTGTGCAATGTATTTTTCCCCTCGGGGCTTGCCGTATATAGGCATGGGTCATGCGCACTTTTGGTACTGGAGTGTAGTGGGGTTTTTGGAGTTAGTGGTCTCCTGTGTTGCATATAATAAAGTGGAGAAGGGTTCAAACGGCTACCGTTTATTGTTTTCTTATTTCTGAGTGTTAGGCGAAGCCTGTACGAACGCTCGATCACACCATTTTCAATCAAACTGCTAGCAGTATTTTTCTCTTTTACAAATACAACAACCGCTTTGTTCATTCGGGAGGCAAAAATAATACTTTTCAAACCCTATCTCATCTCCCACTGCCACTAGAAAGTCCTTCACCATAACACCGTCATCAGGTACACACCGCACATGCTGTAAAGATGTGTGCCTCTATCGCGCTCAATAATGAAATGCTAACTAACCAAAAAAAAACTGTCAGAACATGCAAAAGAGAAAAGTGAAAACCGTGAAAGAAAAAGAAAAGAAAAGAAAAGAAAAGAGAAGTAAAAAGAAGAGAAAAAGTTGTTCATCTCAGTTCTCATTCTACACCACTATCTCACCCCAAAACTCCCAGCATGCAGAGAGAGAGAGAGAGAGAGGTTTAGAAACACTTTATTTTTTCACATTTTTTACATTCCTAATTCAAACATACACCGAAAATGTTGAAAGGCAATTAAAATAAAATTTAAAATAAAATACATATTCTTTTAAAAACCTAAGACCAATTT
The DNA here is from genome assembly GCF_964197995.2 of Scardinius erythrophthalmus. NCBI lineage: Eukaryota > Metazoa > Chordata > Actinopteri > Cypriniformes > Leuciscidae > Scardinius > Scardinius erythrophthalmus. The sequence continues at coordinate 2,628,608 of NC_138222.1, forward strand.
ACCATCATGTACAAGACATAGAACCTCATTTATACACCAAATTTCACAAAAAGCAGGTACATTATTTGTGAGACTGTAATATGCTAATTCTGTTTTCAATCTTGCTGCCACCAGACTCATATACATTACTTTAGGATTCGTTGCTGCCAACTCTAGGCCCTTATTCTTTCTAGTTTTCCATATTCCATATTTCCAATTTTGCTGTCCCTATTAGATAATTCAATAAACATACTCTCCTTCTTAATAAAAAATTATATTTCAAACCTATAAATATTTTGTCTGAAAATTCTTCTGTAAACCCCTGAAACCAAGTTGTAAGTAATTCAAACAGATTCTCTAAATCTTCTCCCTCACCACAAAACCCCACTGCTCGGTTCAGGTGTGCCACGTCCCTGTCTGTAGCTATCGCCCTGTGAATGATCCTCCACTGCAGATCCACAGGGAGTTTGTACAGGGTCCTCCACCTGTCTCTTACAAGGATATTTGGTCCCAACAAACCTAACCATCTTTAAGCTTTTTGTCTCTTCAGTGACTTCTGATGCATCAGTGGAATCTTTTGCGGCTTGTAATCTTTGCGGCTTGTAATCTGTAATCTTTTAACTCCAGTGGTACTGGTGGATTTCTGCTGGAAATTCGAGCATGTCTTTGTGTCATTACGTCACATCTGTCCACAAAAAGAAGAGTCTCGGCTAGTCGGCTATGAGTGTGAGGATGTTGGAGGTGGAGATTTATAGCCTTTTCTCACAGCACTTGATATAATTAAACATATCAATTTTATGGCGGATCTAGAAAGGTTCAAACGACAATCACCAGTGACAACTGGAGATTCACCCGTTGTAAAACGCGAAAGACTTCGGAGAAAAAAAGAGACTGCAACCGGCACATGCGAAAACAAGGATAAATATCGGAAGGGCATTAAATGTAGTCACGCAATGCTGATGTTGTTAACATTAATAATTTGAGACCAAAGTATAATTTGCACGGTTTGGCATGATCTGATAAGCGATCGTTAGATTTAATCAGCGCGATTTACTGCAATGCTTTTTTTCCCTTAGTTGATCAGAACAAAAGTGTTACTTATTTGTTTAGATGACATTTTCAGGTGAAAATTCTTATGTTGGTCATACTTCCAAAAAGTAGAATCTGTGATTGCGAATGCCAGGATCCACACCGGCGGCGACTGACAGCCGCACATTCTCCTCAAAACACTGGATTCGTCCGCGCTGTGCCGTGCCGAGGCACAACGCACGTAAAGTTGATAATTCTGCAAATAACTGCAATTGCAGATTTCGAACAGAGATGGCGACAAAGAGGAAAAACTACGGACTGCAGCTTTAATGTTCTTATTTAAACTTCTAATATCCTCTTGCCTTGTGATAAACGTCGTAATATCATCTGCATAAGCAGACAAATCCAATTTTGCACTTTCACTTCCATTTTGAAATAACACCCCTTTTAAATCTTTTTTAAGTCTATGTAAGAGAGGTTCGATCATTAGGCTATATAACTGCCCAGACAATGACTGATACCTCTACCAAGAGGTAATGGAGCTCTAAGACCCCCACCAGCCTTTACCATGATAAATACATTTGAGTACAACAATTTTACATTTGATAAAAAAGTTTCACCAAAACCAAAGTGTTTTAAAACATTGAAAAGATATCCATGATCCACCCTGTCAAATGCCTTTTCTTGGTCTAATGGTAAAATTCCAAGATTACTATTATTAAGGTGGCTAAAATCAACTATATTCTGTAACACAAAAATATTATCCATAATTGACCTATCTGGGACACAATACGTTTGATCTTTCTCAATAAAAAACTGTAAACAATACTTGATTCTATTAGCCAGACATTTTGACAGTATCTTATAATCCAGACATAACCAGGACTCTGGTCTCCAGTTTTTCAATATTTTTTTTATTTTTTATTTTTTTGGTAACAATGAGAGGACTGCATGTTGACAACTGAAAAGGAGTGACTTTTCTTTAAAACAATTTAAAAATGCTTCATAAAAATCCACTCCAATTACATTCCAAAATTGAATTATAAAATTCAACTGGCAATCCGTCTATTCCTGGAGACCGACCTGAAGACAATTGCTGCATTGCCTCTGTGAGTTCCTTAATGAGTTCCATGATTCTTTACCATATAATGTTGCATAAAAATATACTGGCATTTTTCGTATTTCCACCGGATCAGAAGTTATAGTTCCAATTGCACGGCGTATATGATACATCTGTTTCTGTTGAACATTTCTCTTTTCCAAGTTAAAAAAAAAGAACTAGGAGCATCCATATCTTTAATTGCTCTTATTAGTGCTCCCTTAGTCCGTTCCTGTAAAAAAGATCCAAGTTCCATTCTCTTCTTTTTCAAAAAGCCTTTCTGCACAGTTCCTGGATTATCCATAAGTTCTTTTTCTAACTGCACAATGTCTATTTCCAGTCTTTGTACTGTTACTTTAATTTGAGATGAAGAATGCAAGGTATAATTCTGACAACAACAAAAAAACTCTTATTTGTGCTTTACCAACTTCCCACCACTGGCTAAGTTTCTGGCTAAAGATCTCTTTTTCATTTTCCACTCATTCCAAAACATTGTAAATCTTTCACAGAACAAAACATCTGGTAAATGTTTAACATTAAAATGCCAATAATATGTATGTTTCGACAATTCTTTCATGTTAAGATCTAAACCAACCATATGATGATCTGAAAAGGCATTTGGTGAATATAAAACATTCATAACTCTGTTGTTCCATATTTTCCAAGATAAAACCGACCCAGTCTAGCCCCACAGATAATATTGTCAGTCAATATGACCCATGTGTACTGTCTTTCCCATTCATTCCTTACTCTCCATACATCTACCAAACCATTTTCCCCATTATTTTGGACAGTACTAAACTTGTTTGATTATGAGGTTCTTTGCCATTTATATCAACAGTAAAATCAGTTGTACAGTTCCAGTCTCACCCTACATTAATACACACACCATCATACCATCAAGGAAAAAACAATAGATTAAGAAGATACATAATATGTGGTATGTAGACCTTCTTAGTGAACTTTTAGTGACTTGAATCAGGGAAAGGGGGATGCAGAGATAAGGAAGGAGAAGAGTTTGGACAAGACAATGTCCTGTGCTCTTTCTTTGAGGTCTTCTCTCCAGGGTGCGTTTTATTGCTTATTTGCAGGGTGTGTTTTATCTCAATATTTGTCTTTTGGCAGGAAGATCAAGTCTTACATTAACCTTTAAAATCATTGGCTTCTCGTTAATGTTTCACTCATAGGTAATACTTCATACTTGCTGAGCTTCTGATTAATTTTTTCCATATAAAGAGTGCTAATGACTTTACTTTTGATAAGTCCCATCTGGATTTATTTATAAATAAATAAAAAATTGAAAAGTTCATTCTTTGTAATTTACTGTACATTAGGGGAGGGCATTTATTATATCCAAATTAAATTACATTTATATACACTCTTATATTATTCTTCACTTTTATATCACATAAAATATTAGTGTATATTAATGATATCATTACATTAATGATAATATTAAGGAGGCACATTTTAAATATCAACTGTAATTGTGAAAGCTTATCAGAGAAAGGGGATTGTTTGTACCACAGGAATACCTCTACACACCTGTCTCTTCTGTAAGTTCAGAAACGTGAGCACATATGCAGGTATGCACACTATGACATTTTTGAGTGATAGACCAAACCCACACTATAATGTCACAGGAGGTGGAGAGTAGCGCCGGAAGTGAACTTCATATAAAGGTGCTTAAGAATAAACTGAGGATCCAGAGTCTGTACATCTTTCATTCAGGCAAAATGTTGACCTACAAGGTGACAGTTTCTACTGGTCTAGAGGTGATTGCTGAGACAACGAACAGCATTTACCTGACGCTGATAGACTCAAAGGATCAGAGCAGTGACAGAACCCTGGTGAACAAATACTTTTCTGCTGGTTTTGAAAGGGTAAGAACGTTAAAGACTTAATTATTTTTATTTAAAGTATTTTTTTAATTTATATATATGACCCTGGACCACAACATTTTTTGAAATTGAGATTTATACATCATCTGAAAACTGAAAAATCTTGAATAATCTTTCCATTGATGTATGGTATGTTAGGATAGGACAATTTTTGGCCGAGATACAACTATTTGTAAATCTGGAATCTGAGGATGCAAAAAAATCGAAACATTGAGAAAATCTCCTTTAAAGTTGTGCACTTATGTTGGCGATTGTGCTGCATTCACTCACAAAAATACATGTTTTATATATTTACGGTAGGAAATTTACAAAATATCTTCATGGAACATGATCTTTACTTAATAGCCTAAGGATTTTTGGCATAAAAGAAAAAATCTATAATTTTGACCCATACAATGTATTGTTGGCTATTGCCACAAATATACCTGTGCGACTTGTGACTGGTTTTGTGATCCAGGGTCACATATACAGTATATATGTGTGTATATATATATATATATATATATATATATATATATATATATATATATATATATATATATACAGTGGTGTAGTGGTAAAAAAAGAGGTGGGTAAACTATACATTCTGGTGGACCACGAAGCGGTCACCCGGTAAGGTGGGCCACTGCCTACCGGTGTATGTGTATCCTGATGACATCACTATAGGCTATCATTTGATGATACTACCAAGGGTATCACTGGTTGTTCCCTCATCATAGGTCACACAATCACTATTCTATTCATACATTAATCTAAGTTCTTGGTAAAGAGACTCAAAAAGGAATAATATGGTTGAAATCTATAAAGTTTAGTGGAGACCGGGGACAGTTGCAACACTTTTTGTCAGTTACTATTTGGACTAGACCAACCAAATTTGTATATATTAAACTTGCATCTGTCTGCTAATTTCCCATACCATTTAAAGATGATTATATAAGACATATTGTTCACAGTATTTATTTGAATGGAAGAAGCCAGATGTTGCAACTGACCCCGACCCAGGGACGGTTGCAACATGTTAAAAATACCTTTAATTTCATTAATTAACTTTAAGCTTTTTGTCTCAATGAGCTAACTGTGCATGTTCAGTATGAGTGTCATCACTCTAGCTTTGTTTCTGATTGTAGACAAATGACATGTTGCAACTGTCCCCGGTCTCCCCTACTAAATGACAAAACGGAGAGAACAAAAATATGTAAGAAAGATCGAGATTGAGGCCTATATCCAGGGCTTCCAATATGCACTTGTGCATAATGATTAGGGATTTGGGATTATTTTCATAGTCGATTAACCTGTTGAATATTTCCTCGTTTAATTGATTAGTTGTTTGGTCTATCAGAAAAATGTGGATCAGTGTTTCCCTGTAGAGGGAAAAGTCTTTAACCTGGTGCAGGCTTGATTCCCTCTGAATCTCTTGTACAGTTGGGTTTTGACATGCTCCCTACATTAAACCAGCTGCTTGTAATGAATAAAAAAAAATCAGTTTTTTGCGTGATTCACGTTTTAATGATTTCCTGTTGCAGCTGCGATCAAGTTTCATTCTCGCGGAGCTTGTTTAGTAACTTCAGGAGCAGGGCCGTGCACAGGGGGGTGGCCCGGTGGCTAGAGCCACTGCCCCTCTGCCCTCATCGACTGAGGTGCCCCTCTTCCTCACCCCCACCGCTCCGCTTAAAGTATTGCGCTGATTCCGCTAATCCGCTCCAGGTTTTCCCGCTCGCTCCGCAGCATCACTCACAGTATACGACAGTTCACGAAAGCTGTCGCATTAACAGGTAGGTTATGCAAGACAGTGTTTGATTCTGCGAAATTAGTCATTTGTTTTTGTTGTATTTATGTCGGTAATGTTTTGCTCTTGGTCTTCTGGCTCTACTAGTGCTAACAACTTGTACAACCAGGGCTGGACTGGCCATCGGGCATACCGCGCACTTTCCCGGTGGGCCGACGTGCTTTTTGGGCCGATAGACATCTCATACTCATACATTATTTTTATTATTAGGCCTATTATTTTTTTTATTTTTTTTTTAAAAAAAATAGTGCCCCTTTTTTGGTTTGGGCCACTGCCCATTAAAATGTCTGTGCACGGCCCTGTTCAGGAGCGTGTGTTTTCTTCTACGTGTGTGCACCGTTCTCTTTGTTCCGTGTGTGTGTGTGTGTGTCCAGTCCACGCGCTGCGCTCTCTGCTCCGTGTTTGCGCGCTGCGCGTTCTGCTCTGTAGTTAACGGCCCAAATGCTCGAATCATTTGCCGATCGGCGATCACGCACTGGAAAAGCAAAGTCCGCTCAAATAACGTGACATTTAGAGGTGGATAAACGCAATGTAGAGGTGGATAAACGCACTTTGGAGGTGGGCAAACGCTATTTCCAAAATTTGGGAGGTGCGTAAACGGCGTTTACGTGCGTTTAGCCTCCACTACATCCCTGTATATATATATATATATATATATATATATATATATATATATATATATGTATATATATATATATATATATATATATATATTTTTTTTTTATATAAAACCTATTTAGTTTTAATTCATTTTAATACATCTAAATAACACATAGTATTTTTTAATTTTTTTTATCCTAAACCCTCAAATTGTCAGGTGATGCAACTGTCCGCATAAATGAACAGACACTGTAACCCTTGTTCCCTGAGAACAACACCGCATCGATGACAACACTATGGGGAAGGCCTCTTAGCGTAGTGCGTCAGAAGTATGAATGAAACTAATCCAATACTATTGGCGTTGCGTGATGACGTAGAGTGTGACGGCATACACAGAAGCTACAAAGGGACGCCGGCACACAACAGCGTTAGCTTCGTGATGAAGCAAGCTGCTCTCAGGCAGGAGGAGGCGTGGCAAAGGGACGCATTGTCTCGTTCCCTTCTCAGGGAACAAGGGTTACAGTCGTAACCCGAGACATTCCCTTTCGAGGGAACTGGCACAGCGTTGATGACGACACTATGGGGAAGAAAATACCCACTTTGCCACAACGAAACCTGCCTGTCCCAGTGTGAAGCTGTCTCAGGCACAGAGGACGAGAGCACTCGTGCTCCGGGTGTAGAGGGGAGGTCCAGACTATAAAATCTCATGAATGTGCGCAGAGTGGCCCAGACAGCTGCATCATATACCTCATGAATAGGTGCCCCCATGCCTCTGGTTGAGTGAGCCCTCACGGCCAAACTTCCTGTTCCAACACCCGACCCTGCTGTGGGTCTACTGCAGTCCAGACCACCCCGTTGAACTTCAAACCTGTCAGAGGTCTCACATAAGTTAGGACCTCTTTCCCAACACCTTCCTGGCCTGAAGGACGGTCCTCAGATCCGTCTTCTCAGGAGGCTGTGGGTGAGAGCGCCGCCTAGACCCAAGCTCTCTGAGGGGGACCTCTAGAAGTGACACTTTCCTTCTGACCCTGCCGGTATGAGGAGCTCAATGACAGCTGAGGCTGCCCCCTGGCGGCAGCCTTTTTGGACCTTGAACGGCAAGGGAGATATTGCCTGAACACTGCAGATTGTTTTTTGGTCTCCTGGAACCTGTCAACGACCACATTAACGGCGTCGCCGAACAGGCCAGTAGGCGAGACGGGGCATCAAGGAGGAAGGCCCTGTCCTTGTTGATGACCCCAGATTAAGCCACAGGTGCCTCTCTGTGGTTACCAGTGCTGCCATGAAGTGGCCAATGGCACGGGCCGTCTCCTTGGTAACATGGAGAGACAGATCTGTGGCTTTGCACAGCTCAGCAATATCCTCCTCTGTAGGACCCTCGCCTTCATCAAGGTCCTTTAACAGGTTGGCCTGGTAAGCCTGCAAGATTGCCATAGTATGCAGGCTCGCACCAGCCCGACCCACTACCATATAAGCTCTGCCCACCAAAGCAGATGTCGTTCAGCAGGGTTTGGTGCGCAGTGTCAGGGCCTTAAGGTATGACGCAACATTGGGGGAGAGGTAGCTGTCCAAAGCCTCCTCAACACGCGGTTATCATCCCATAACCGTTCTCCTTAACCCCCACGATGTTGCTGTAATCCAACACTGGGAGATTAGACAGGCGAGATGAAAATGGCCTGTTCCATGACTTCCACAACTCATTGTGTAAGTGTAAGTTACTACTCATTGTGTAAGTCTGGAAAGAACGGTAGACCTCGGTGTGAAGGCTGTGAACGGTGATGCAGAAAACGCTCATCAAGCTTACTTCTAGCCTGCGCTTCCTGCCTCTCTTGTGGCCAACTAATATTTAACTTGGCCACTGCACGCGTCACAAGCTCCTCATACACGGATGCAGTCTGAAATGGCATGCTTGACTCATCCAGATGCCCCACCGCGATGCTGAGCACGTCTATATCTGAGTCAGACAGCTGCAGCACCAGGCTCTCAACCCGAGCAGAAGACGCCATGGGGTGGGCTTCCACACGGGGAGTGAAGGAATCGGAGCTGTCAGATGAAGACCAAGAAAATGCCGAAGTAGTCTCGACCCCCTATGCTAGCTCTCTTTGCGAGCAGCACAATCTGAGCCGCCAACCGCGGGGAGCATGAGCCTGGCTGGCTTCATCAAAAATAGCCAGGCGGGAGCGCACACACTTTCTAAACTGCTCGCTTGCCATTTCAATACAATATATATTTCACAGACAACACCAAATAG